>NC_037343.1:35955747-36258777 GCF_002263795.3 Bos taurus
CTTCTCCAGAGGATCTTCCTGACCCAGGGATTGAACCCAGGTCTCCCTCATTGCAGGCAGACGCTTTACTGTCTGAGCCACCAAGTGAAAGTGAAAATGAAAGAGTCGCTCAGTCCTGTCCAACTCTGTGATTACCCATGGAGTGTAAACTCCCAGGCTCCTGTGTCCATGGGATTCTCCAGGCAAGAATACCAGGGTGGGTTGCCATGCCCTTCTCCAGGGGAATCTTCCCAACCCAAGGATCGAACCCGGGTCTCCTGCATTGCAGGCAGATTCTTTACCATGTGAGCCACCTGGGAGTGAACATTATTACATATGAGCACATGGAAGCTCAGAGAAGTTAAGAAACCTGATTAAAACACACAGCATACATTTCTGAGGGTGCTATGACAGAGTGAACTAGAACCAGAGTAAGAGGAAGTGGAGGTGGATGTTGGGTATGGGATTTGGTAGGAAGGGAGAGTAAAAGAGAAATGAAACGGTAGAGAAGAAGCTACCTTTGGCCAGGATGGGACTGTCTACCTCACAGTCATTGAATTCATGCATTTGCCCTTTTTCCCTAGTTCTCTCAGCCCTTATGTTTGTTTGGAGGCTTAAGGATGATCATGGGACTCCTGAAATGGGTTGGGTTAGAATAAATGACTCCTGACAGAACTGCCTGAGAGATTCAGCTTTATCCAAGTTTATCCAGCCATGGTCAGAGTGGGCAAAACAGACCCCTCATGACCAAGACTGGGGACTAACAGTTCTTGGGTTCCCCATACAAGGCCCAGAGTATGGTACCCAGGAGGCATCCAGTAGATGCTCACTGGATTAGGAAGATCCCCTGGAGAAGGGCATGACAACCCCCTTCAGTATTCTTGCCTGTAGAGTCCTATAGACAGAGGAGACTGGCAGACTACAGTCCACAGGGTCGCAAAGAGTCTGTCACGACTAAAGTGACTTAGCACGCACAGATGCTCACTGAAAGAACGTTGCCTACAGTTCCTCCTGGAGCTCGGGCTTGCTCTCCTCAGAGCCCTGCAGATGCCTCTGACTGTTCTCCCTGTGTCTAGTGATAAAGGAATTGCAAGTCTCAGCTTATGAATATAGGAGGGACCAGATGAGGATCAAATGTAATTAAGCTTCTCTGTTTATTAGTGATTGCTTACCCAGCTCATCTGGACCATTTAAAATTGTAATCCTAAATTCCATGTTTCCAATCAGGATGTGGACAGAGAGGATACGGATAAAGAAAGAATCTGGACCGATTTTCAGGGTCATGGTGACACATGTGTCCTAGACGCGGGGTTAGAACGGCTTGAGGTGCTTCATGCAGTGACAGTATGAGACGTAAGGCCACCCAGGCAGCTCCACGGTGGGAGGAGAAGCCCTGGAAGTTCTGAGTTCTTGGTTTTGCCATTAGCTCTGTGACCTTGGGCATTATGTTCCTTCTTTGGGTCTCAATTTGCTCATCTGTAAATTGGGCCGTTGGATTAGATGAGTGGTTCTTTAGCTCCATGGAAAAGATTTGAAGAGCTCTGAGGTCTCCTGGGGTGGGTCTTCTCTGATCTATTTAAAATAATGTATCTAACGTATCAACCGACAAAAGAGCACCAGTGCCTGACATGTCAAGGGCGCCCCTCAGACATGAGTCTATTTATCTATCTGTATGTATATATGTATACATCTGTAAAAGCTCCTTGAAAAAGAAATAATCCTTAACTGGAATGCCAAAAATTGGAGCCATAGATTGGTACATACAAACTGCCATCAGAAGGATACCACAAAACTGAAATATCCCCAGACTGTTTCTGCAACCACCTTTTCAAGCTTTATTATCTTTGGGTGAAGACTTATGGCTCCAGGGAAAGCCCAGTAAAATGCAAATAATCATGTGGCTATTCTCCCAGAAGTATTAATACCTGGATGACCTGTACAGTTCAAATTCATAGATATTTTGAATCTTAAATTTTCACTTATCCATATCATCACTTCTAGCATTACCCTTTTCCTTGTAAAATTTTCATATGAAAGCCTGGATGCAGATATTTAAAATATACTCATCCATTTGTCCCCCTTCCCCTTTTAATACAGGGAGCATTTTGCAAGATGTTTGGTTCCCAGGAGTATCAAAGAAGAAGGGGTGGTATGCCTGGGACCACTCTACTTCCTTTGCAGTGTCAGTCAGGCTGTCCTGGAAGATGTGTGTGTGTGTGTGTGTGTGTGTGTGTGTGTGCGTGCACACTCGTCATGTCTAACTCTTTGTGATCCCTTGCACTGTAGCCCACCAGGCTCTTCTGTCCATGCAATTTTCCAGGCAAGAACACTGGAGCAGGTTGCCATTTCCTTCTCCAGGGGCTCTTCCAGACCCAGGGATTGAACCTGAATCTCTTGTCTCTCCTGCATTGGCAGGTGGGTTCTTTATCAGCTGAGCCCCTGGGCAAGCGCTCTTTGAAGGTGAGGTTGAGTTTAATTAAACTCGAACCTTTTTAATCCCTACTCTCCAGCAAGCCCAGCTAGTTACGGATGCTTTGAGAACTTGGGAAGCTGGAGAATGTTTGGTGTGAGGCATGAGTAGAAAGAAATTGCTTCTAATCAGTAAATTATCTGATGCGGGATGATTGCCTGCCTCTATTCCACTTTCCAGTGACCTGAATCCATAACAACTTGCAGATTTTGGAAGGAGCTCCAGGGGCAGAGAAACACTTGGCTGAGCTCCCAAGATTGACACTAGATTTCTGGTTCTTCTGGAATTAGACTTCTAAACTTGAAAACAAGTTTAAATTTGGAAATATTACAGATAACACATGATCCCAGTTTTAGGTTTGAGGCCTGTTATTCAGTGCCATGATCTTGAAAAGATGCTTTGAATTAAAATAAATACTTAAGGAAAACTACAAATAAATTTTGTGGACAGGTAGGGCTTTTTGAAAGTTCCTACCTTCAGGTTTATTAGGAGCTATTACTTGGAGCTGAGGCATATTCACATTGTTAAAGACTAGGAGAAAATTGACCAAATACATTGGTTTTGTCAAGATAAATAAATCACAAGTAAGTTTTCAGTTTTCTTTATTTTCTGAACTTTATATCACATGGTCATATATTATACAGTGAATTTATTTGCAATCTTTACCTCAACTCTTGAACTTGCTCGAGACATCTTTTCTCCTCACTTTACTGAAACTGGGTCACCAGTGCTCTGCAGAACAAAGGGCATGTTTTAGCCTCTGGAATCTTTAACTGTTTGACTGCAACCACTGTTTGTTCTCTGCATCTATGACTTTTTGTTTTGTTTTGTTGTGTTTATTTACTTTGTTTTTTTAATTTTACACACAAGTAAAATCATATGGTATTTGTCTTTCTCTGTTTGACTGATTTCACTTAGCATACCTCTAAATAAGTTTATCCATGTTATTGTGAATGGCAAGATTTCATTTTTTATGGCTGAGTAATATACCATTATGTGTGTGTGTGTATAAACATACGCATATATATGTGATAATCCATTCATTCATCATTCATTAATCCATTCTTCTATTTATGGGAACTTGAATTGCTTTTATATATTCCTTGGTGGTTATAAATAATGCTGCAGTGGATATAGGCTTGAGGAAACTCTGGGAGGTGGTGAAGGACAGGGAAGCCTGACATGCTGCAGTCCATGGGATCGCAAACAGTCTGACATGACTTAGTAACTGAACAAGAACAGCAATGTCTTTTTGAGCAGATTGTTTAAAAAGTCTAATATGGCTTCATGTATCATCATTACAATTAATATAATGGCTTATTTATTGAAAAATAACAAGTTATTACCTTGCTCTCATAGTTGAAGGGGTGGATGGATATAAGAAAATCTAAAAGTTTTCTGACTTGATTTGTAAATAATTTTGACACATAGCAGTGCTTTCCAAGGGCTAAACAATGAGAATTAATTTGGCCAAAACAAAATGAAGATGAATACTTCATTGTTATTATTGATCTCATCATTGGGGAGAGAGGTCATTAAGGATTTAACATAGTTTTATCTCCCTGGTCACTCAGTGTTGATGTTCCATCAGATTCATTGAATAAAGTAGTCTCTTGCTGAAATAAAAGTAATGAGTGAATGTGTTTTTGTTTTGTTCTGTTATTTTTAATGCTGATATTCTGTTACTATACTAGGTCTACTCTTTGATTAGTTTTTGTTATGTGTTTTTAGGCAAATTCCTTAACTTCTTTGAGCCTTAGTTTCTTCATCCCATAAAAGGAAAACAATCCCGGCAATCATACTCCAATCATAGGCTCAGTGGATGTTTAAAGGAGTTCATATATGAAAAGTGCCTGACAGTTCCTGGCACATTGTACTGAATAGGTTCTCACGCAATCCAGCTGCCACTGATGTAAACATGAAGACACATGTACATAGCACATGGCCTCAGAGACAGAAGAAAAATCATGGCTTTCAAACAGACAGGAAAACTGTCTAACAAGTCATAGAGAAATGAAGCCATATTAAAAAAGAAGAATGGCCAGGGCAGGCAAGTGGACTAATTCATTGAAACCACTTAAGGCAAGACTCATGATTTTGGGGGAATCTTAATATATTTCATTTTGTATGCTTGTTGGTTGCTGTCCTGCCTTGACATCTTATAAGAGTTTGGATTAAAATTTCTCTTTCTTCCAATTAGTCATTCCCACCTAAGTTGACACTATTTTCAGGAAGAACTGGAAGGATCTTTTGCGAACTTATTTTTTGGAATCATGTCTACAAACCTACCCGCAATTTAAGACATTTTTATTACACAGTGGGTGAGGCAAGGTATTTCTTTTTAAAGCAGACCTGTGGTGGGTGGGGAATGGTCTGAGGTGAGAGGGTCAGAGCAAGGAAAGAGTGAGGATAAAATTAGTTACAAATATCTACATCACTTTCTAATTTAAGCTATGACATTTGGACCCTTTCTCAAATTACTCAAATTTCCTCTGAAATCTTAGATTGCTTTTCCAGGATGAAGTCCCTGAGGTTCCTCAGGCCAGGCTTTGTCTAGAATTAGCTGACAAGGTGGATCACGTTTGCCAGCTTGAGACCCTTCTGGGACAGCTCTGAGGATTGGTGGGGGCATAGAGCCAAATTAGAGTGTGGTCAGGCCTGGGGGCCAATTACAATGGCCTCTGAGCTGCTCTTTTCCAGAGTGCATCTGGGCTGGAGAGGAATAGCATGTGAGCACCAATGCGCAAGTCCTGGGTCTGATTAGTTAAATGAATTCTGCAAGTCACTTAACCTTTTTGTTTCTCATTTTCTACATCTGAAATGATGGGAATGATGCTATCTGCTTTACAGGATTGTTTTGAGGCTTGAATGATATAATTTCTCTAAAGATCCTTGGAAAAGGAGAAAGCACAGTATAAACGCAAAACACTTCAGGCTAGAATTGACAGCCTGGGCTGCTTGAAAGAGAAAAGTAGGACTGAAAATGTCACCAAAAGGGCAAGATCGACAAGTAGAGGGGTGTGGCAAGCAGACAGGCAGTATTGGATGCCTACGGAGAGTTCAGGTCTGGGCTTGCATCCCGAGGCTATCATATACTGCATGTGTAACGTGGGCGTGCTATTTAACCTCTCTTCGTCTGTTTCACCAATTGTAAAACGGGAATTAGAAACTATTTTCCACCTGGGTTATTGTGAGGATGAAAGAGAAAGGGCATGGAATGTGCTTGCTAGCTTGTAAGCCCTTTAGTGATTGTTGCTGTGCTGTGCTTAGTTGTCCAGTCACGTCTGACTCTTTGCGACCCCGTGGACTACCCCAGAGTAGCCCACCAGGCTCCTCTGTCTATGGGGATTCTCCAGGCAACCATACTGGAGTGGGTTGTCATGCCCTCCTCCATGGGATCTTCCCGACCCAGGGATGGAACCAAAGTCTCCTGCATGCAGGTGGGTTCTTTACCATCTGAACCACCAGGGAAGCCCCAAAATACTGGAATGGGTAACCTATCCCTTCTCCAGGGGATCTTTCCAACCCAGGAATCGAACTAGGGTCTATTGAATTGCAGGTGGATTCTCTACCAGTTGAGCTACCAGTTAGTGATTGTTGGTAACATGGGAATAGATCTGGCAGTTCTATCAGCTTTGTGCTGTGGGATGACTACCTGTATATGAGATTTGGATCCTGTATATGGATACTTTTTTTCTACACAATCCTTTTTTTTTTTTCTACAAGATCTGTCTCACGTTCTTTATGCCCTACATGATGGGGGGAGAATGGGGAATATACAGATACTGTGACAATTTCCTAATTGTCATACTGTGCATATTTTCTTGCTTATAATGTGGAAATCTCATGGGTTTTAGTCCTTTCAGAAGGGGGTTTGGTAACATAGATTGAATATTTTTTAGAGTGGCCTTATCTGTGAGGTTGTCTAAGAACATTACTATCCATTCATTCAACAAACTTTGACTGAGAACTTACTATGTGCAGGATGATGAGATAGGCTAGGAGATAAGAATCCGGTGGTGAGTAGGAAAAATAAAATTCCTGCCCTAAAACAGCATATGCTCTGATGGGGAAGGCAAAACATTACATGTTTCATATGTAGTATGTGCTAACAGGAAAAATAAAGTAGGAAAAGGGAGCAGTAACATCTCTGGGAGGACTTAGGGTAGAGAGAGTGGCCCCTCTCCTTTGCTCTGCACTCAGGAATGCAGACTGCAGGGCGGACGCTGAGGACATTGCCCCCTGACTGCTCTCTGTGGTTGTATTTCCTGGTTCAGGTCATTGTTTGGAGAAATGGAATGAGAATGACAGCATACCACTCTGTCTTTAAGGTTGCTGTTATGATCTCTAGGCTGACTAAATAAAAGTGAAGTGAAAGTCACTCAGTTGTGTCTGATTCTTTGCGACCCCATGGACTATACAGTCCATGGAATTCTCCAGGCCAGGATACTCGAGAGAGTAGCCTTTCCCTTCTCTAGGTGATCTTCCCAACCCAGGAATCAAACCCAGGTCTCCCTCATTGCAGGCTGATTCTTTACCAGGTGAGCCACGAGGGAAGCCCAAGAATATTGGAGTGGGTAGCCTATCCCTTCTCCAGCAGATCTTCCCAACCCAGGAATTGGACGGGGGTCTCCTGCATTGCAGGCAGATTCCTTACCAGCTGAGCAACTAAGATAAGGCAGGTGACAATCTCCTCTCACCTGTGCCCCTGTCCTGGCCCATCACCCTGTGTGTGTACATATGTGTGTATGTGTGAGCACTTGTGTGCATCTGTGTGTGCATTTCTGTGTGTGTCTGTGTGTCCATTTGTGTGTGTGTGTGCATTTGTGTGTATGTCTGTGAGCATCTGTGTATGTGTCTGTGTGTGTGAGAGCATTTCTATGTGTGTGTCTGTGTGTGTGTGAGCATTTCTCTGTGTGTGTCTGTGAGAGCGTGTGGGGATGGGGCTGGGTTCAGGTATAGAGGTAAATGTTAAGGACACACAAAGTCTGGCTTAGAACAGTTGAAATGCAGACCTCATTTGGCAGGACTTTCTGTGACTCGGGTATATTATCTTCGCAGCTCACAGTTTCATGGGACATTTGGGCAGATGAAATTGATCAGCAGGAGGAGGAAAATAGCCGTCACCTAGGCAACCAGCTGATGACTCATCCTGGCATTGAAGCAGCAAAAGCCTGAGACTGCAGTAATTTTCCAGATGCTTAACCTGCCCTCCTCTTTCTCTCTCTTTGTTTCCCACTCCCCATCCTTCACATCTTCCTCTATACCCACTTACCTGGGTTCTTCCAAAACTTGACACAGCTCCTTTGTGGGGTCTACCTGGGTCCTGAGCTCTCTGGAGCAGTTATGCAGACCCCCACCCCTCCAGTAATTTGTGGGTGGCTTAATTTGCTGCTGCCCCTTGTCTCCAGCAACCAGGAAATGGCCAGGCTGCAATAGTCTGATGCCACAGACCCGCCAAGATGCGGCTTGCTGCCCTTGCTTAGAAAAGCCTAGAGGGAGTCCAGCACTTTCCCCTTCTAATCTGAGCTAACCTGAGCTCATCCATTTATCTCAGAGATCTGCAGTGTGTTCCTTTGCAGAGGAGCAGCTATACCTTGGACCTCCCAAGCAAAATTGTGAAAACGATGTTTAAAGGTGACAACACTCACCTCTGACAGCTTCTCTCCCTGCAGGGTTTTCCTGTCCTCTTTTCCTATCTTTCTCCACTCATAACCTAGTGTCTGATGTTTCAGCTCCTTCTTAATTATCCATCATAATCCTCTCTAAAACACAAAGTGATAGAAGCTTAAACCATTCCCTGTCCCAAAGCATTTTCATTTTAATCAGGGTTTTCAAAGTCAAACTATTTCAAGACTCAGAGAGTAAAATAAACTATTAGCCTTTCAGATACAGATTTAGGCACTGGGGCTTGGGTAGTGGGCTATGAGAGGGTCTTTCTCTGCACATCTTATGTGTGTCACCTATGTTGCTGCTGATTCTCACTTAAAACATTTTCTATGTTGGATATGGGTTGCCTTAATTCTGTATTCCCATGCAATCCATACATATGCATTCCATTTACACATGTGCACCCAACACGCACACATACCGCCTTGAGCAACAGCAACAGCTGATGAAGAAACAACAGCAAACCCTCAACGATGATTGGTCTACTCACTTTTATTTACTGAATGCGTGTCAAGCATTTACCATGCAGAACATGGTAGTGGGCCGTGCAGTTGTGGTGTCCTGTTGTTTAGTTGCTCAGTTGTGTCCAACTCTTTTGTGACCCCATGGAGTGTAGCCAGGCAAGCTCCTCTATCCATGGGATTTCTTAGGCAAGAATACTTGAGTGGGACCATTTCTTCCTTCAGGGGATCTTCCCAAACCAGGGATCAAACCTGGGTCTCCTGCATTAGCAGGTTGATTTTTCACCACTGAGCCACCAGGAAAACCCTGATTGGGGTTGTCCACATCTTTCAAAATAGCTTATGGTCCGCAGAGATATGATTGCCATTGGGGAAGTGAGATATGAGACTGTAACATAGGGGACTCTGGGCCAGATGGGGTGGGAGGTAGGGCCAGGGAATTCCAGGAATGACTTCCCTGGAAAAGTGATGCAGGGGTCAGAGTCAAGCTAGATGGGTATACAGGGTGGTAGTGGAGAGAGGGAAGAGCATTTCAGACAGAGGGAATAGACTGTGTAAGAAAGCATCTTGGGATGAGAGGGACCAGGCCAGGTCTGAGAAAGGGCAAGAAGACCAGTATGTCTCAAGAATTCGGTGAAGGAGAAATGGCTGCGAGGCTGACAGCAGATGGAGCGTGGAGGCATCCAGGACACTATAGTGGAGGTGCCAGCTGACTTGCAGGGCAGCCCAGGTGGGACGCAGGGATGGTTTCTTTCTGCTCTTCCCCCCACCCCTCGCATTCTCTTTTCGCCTCCTCTGCCCCTTCTCCTCCCTACATGGCCTATCACCTCCCCTTTCTTTTCCCCCACTTCTGTCTCCTCCTCACCCTTCTTTGTCTTTGTGGGGAGATCAGCATCTAATTTTGTCTTTCTCAGAAACTCCATCTGCCAAGGAGCAAAAATTTCAGCTCCAAAGCTTAGTGTGACACAAAAATATAAATAGTCCCTTTTGAGTAGACCTGCTTAGACTCAGCTACCCATGCCGGTAACTCTTCAAGTTGGCTTCTAAGAGTATTGGGGTGGGTTCTGGCTTTGCTTCGTACTTGCAGCAGTGTGACAGAAAGGACCTTGGAGCCCTGTAGTGACCTGGAGTATCTCCTGACTCTTCTGGCCTCTGCAGCAGTGTTGCTGGTCTTCCCGGCCCATGTTTGCTGATCCTGTGGCTGCAATCTG
Organism: Bos taurus; assembly: GCF_002263795.3. Lineage (NCBI taxonomy): Eukaryota > Metazoa > Chordata > Mammalia > Artiodactyla > Bovidae > Bos > Bos taurus. The sequence goes on from NC_037343.1 coordinate 35,965,539, forward strand.
CTCCCTGTGCACCTTGTAGCTGGGCCGTTGGCCGATTCTCTCTTTTTATCACTTCCTCCCTCCCTCTCTCAAAGTGGTCAGAGCCTAATGGTCTCCTGGATAACTCAGCCTCACCCCAAATCTTGCTATGTTTCTGTCTTGTCCTCCAAATTTCCTCTGCAAGGGGAATCTTCTGTGTACTGTGGGGAACCCTGGGGTCTGGGGCAGCCAGTCTTGAGTCTGGATTAAGCCAAAATAGAGGATAAAAGAATTCAGAAAATCTTCCCTTTGATGGCTGTTGGCTTGTGGTTAAACATCATTTCAAGAGGTTTTCAAAATCTGCATACTCCCTCCCTTTTTCCCCCTCGGCATTCTTCCTTTGGAGTCCTAATCTTTTCTCAGCAGATAGACATTCTGGCCATCTAAGGAGAAGCTGATTTTTTAGGGGAAGGCAAAAGATAAAAGCGTGTGGGTATGTGTGTATGCTTCAGAATAGGATTTCTGTTACTACACTATTTTAAGGATTTGGGATTCTTTTTTGTAAGATCATTAAGAAATCGCTGAACCATTTTTAGCAAGAAAGTGATAGGTTCATATTTGCATTTTTATAAAAATCCTGGTGGCTGCTGTAAAGAATGGATTGGTTGGGAAAGCTACGTGCAGGCAGATCAACCAGTGGTTATTGGCTGATAGCAAAGAAGATAACCAGAGGCAGACTTGAGAGATGTTTAGGAGATTGGGAGATAAGACATGAAGATTTAACCACATTTGGGGATAAGGAAAGGCAGAGATGACTCAAAGAGCCTCAATTTCTATTTTAGGTGACTGGAGAGATTTGAGGATTATGTACTGAAAATGGGAATAGGAGACCTAGATTTGGAGAGTTGAGAAGACAGTAATAAAACCAGTAGAGTCTTTGAGAAATGCAAATAGAAGTGACCAGTAACTGGATATTTGACTTTGGAGCTCAGGGGAGAGTCATTCTTGTGAGCCTTGTTGCAGTGGAATTGTAGTGGAAGCAGGTAGCCCAGGGAGGGAGCAGCTAGGGAGGAGAGAAGTGAGACTGGAGGAACTCAAGCAATGAAGGGAGATAAAGGGGATTTATAAGTAAGAGGGATTCTTGAAGCTGGGAAAGCCTCAGGTATGTGTGCTCAGTCGTGTCCAACTTTTTGCGAACCCCTGGACTGTAGCCCGCCAGACTCATCTGTCCATGAGATTTTCCAGGCAAGAATACTAGAGAGGGTTGCCATTTCCTCCTCCGGGAAAGCCTTGAGCATATCTAAACATACAGTCCTAAACACTTGACAAAGTGACAAAGTGTCTGAAGAGAAGGAAGTGGATGGTTTTAAAGCACACCTATAGGGTTCATCCCAAAGCGGGTGGAGGCTCCTCTCTCCCTATCATATAGAGGGCAGCCGGGCTTAGAGCAGATGCATTAGTAGGTAGGATCGAAGGAGTTGAGGGAGTTTCCATTGATGGCCTCTGTTTTTGTTGTCACAAAAGAGTCAAGTCCTCTTGAAAGTGCATAAGGGTATTGGTTGGGCAGGGGGCTGTAGGGGTGATTGAGGTGGTGCTGCTGAGGAAATAGACAGACTGGAGTAAATTTAGTGAGTGATATGATTTTGTTGTGCCATCTTCAGTCTCAACTTATGTACCATTTTTCTTCACATTTTCCATCCACAGACAGCCAGGATATAACACAGACAGCCAGGATATAACACAGATAGCCAGGATATAATGACTCTCTTCTTGACTGGCTTCTTCCATTTCTTCTTGCCCATCCCCACCCCTGCTCCTCCCCACCCTTCTAAAAAAATTACTGTCCAGAATTTGAGAAAATGACCCACCCCAATGACTTAACAAATCAACAGATCACTCTTTAGAGATAAGCCATCATTTATTTAAATAGAACGTTAAAAACAAACAAAAAACTCACTTCTATCAATTCTCTGTAGCAAATTGAAGCCTCCCCCTTTAATTCCCTTTTTCCTTCTCTCCAAACTAGGCATACTAAGTTTTCCTTTGAGTTGCCCTTCTGTTAAAAGATTAAGAACTCTGAAGGGAAAATGAGGTTATGGGCATTGCAAGGCTTCAAGAAATCTGAAAGATCCAGCTAAGACCATTATAAGCTTTGCTAGCATTAAAGAGAGGCATCATTTGTATATATATAAAAAAAAATTGAAAAGCACAGTAATTTCAAAATGTCTACAGTGATTACTTTGTTTTGGTCTGAGATGAAAACATTAAATTGAAAAACTTCAGATTAAAAAATGAAAATAGCTAATGCTAATAATGGCAATCTTTATAAGAAAACACTGAAAACAGTATGTGTTCATACCCTCCATAACCGTTATATATTTGTGTGCTTTTTTCAGATTCATTGAAAATATATCACCCCATTTCTTGGAGGGTAGCAGGATGGTGTTAGCCATAGAGATGATTTTTCCTCTTAGAATTGTGATTAAAGCTAAGACAAAAGGCAATTAAGCCCATATATTCCAAGTTCAGAGGACCAGAGTGAGTTACTAAGTCCAGTCATATCTTCGGAGGAACAATTTCACTGCATGTATTTGTACAAGAGGATTGAGGAAGAGAATGGAGGCCTCCTCTTAGAGTAGTGCAGTGTTTATGATGCTAAGAGCGAATCATTGGAAAAGACCCTGATGCTGGGAAAGATGGAGGGCAGAAGGAAAAAGGGGTGACAGATGATGAGATGGTTGGATGGTACCACTAACTCAATGGATATGAATTTGAGCAAACTCTAGGAGATAGTGGGGGACAGAGGAGCCTAGTGTGCCATGGCCCATGGGGTTGTAAAGAGTCAGATGTTACTTAACAACTGAACAAGTGTTTATGATAAGAAGCAAGTCCTTTCCCCTCCTTCCCCACTAGTCTCCTGTGGGAAGATCTTCCCCAAATTGTGGGAGGATGTCCCAAGGGAATTGCCTATAGAAATTCCTACCTGGCAGGGCTATTGTGAAAATGGAGTGAGGTAATTTATACCCTGTGCATCTCAGAACATTTGGCTTGTGGTGGATTCTTCTTTCAAAAATACGCCCTGTGGCCACTATGCTCCAGGCTAGAAGTGAAGGAAGAGGATTTCAGCAATTTGATTCTTAATCTACTACACAGTGGATATCTCAGAATATCTTGGTCTGTATTTCGTAGAAAATGTCTTGCGCCTCAGCTGGTAAAGAGTCCTCCTGCATTGCAGGAGACCTGGGTTTGATCCCTGGGTTGAGAGATCCCCTGGAGAAGGGAAAGGCTACCCACTCCAGTATTCTGGCCTGGAAGAATTCCATGGACTGTGTAGTCCATGGGGTCTAAAAGAGTCGGACATGACTGAGCAACTTTCACTTTCCATTTTAATCTTAATTTTTGGCTCCATTTTACCACCAATCTCAAATCTTAGTAGACTTCTACGTGGCAGTAGTGTCTGCTATCTCCTGCCGTGACCAGTGGGCGCCTTTCTAATGAACTTTCAGTGTCCGTGTGGAAGGGCGCAATGCAGCTCTGCTGCAGGGCGTCTGCAGCCTGGAGCTGCCTTTACCACATTGCTGTTTAGCATGCTAATGCACTTGGCAGAGAAATGGCGTCAGGGATGTCGTGGTCTGTTTCATTTCGAACCTGCTTCTGTCAATAAACTCCTGAAGAGGAAGTGAAGCACTTTTCCCTCCTTGGGCCTCTTGGATACCGTTTAGAAAAGCATGAAGTCGATGGAGTAGTGGAACCCGCTTCTCTCGATGGTCTAGCTAGTCTAGATGGCTTGGGACATGTAGGGGCTGTCTACAGGTAACTGCCAATGTAAACTACTTTATTCTCTCTGCAGAAGAGGAAAATCAAGAAGCAGACCATTCTAAAGGAAACGATGTTCAGATTTACTAATCTAGGACTTTTTGATTTGAGACTGATACATTTGATGTGCGTGTGTGTGTGCGCTCAGTCGTGTCCAACTTTTTGTGACCCCATGGACTGTACCCCACCAGGCTCCTCTGTCCATGGGATTTTTCAGGCAAAAATACTGGAGTGGGTTGCCAATTCCTATTCCAGGAGATCTTCTCAACCCAACAATCAAAACTGCTTCTCCTGTATAGGCAGGCAAGCTTCTTTACCTCTAAGGCGACTAGGGAAGCCTGATATCATTTGATGTTGAGGTTTAAATTTAAATCAATAAAAAGTCTATCTCTAATCTTCAGAAATATCAACCTGGATGAATTTCTTTTTATTTTTTGTAACTAAATCTTTCCTCTGGAAGGCATAAGATTGTATTCTAGAAATAAAACTTTATTACCAGTTTTCTAAATGCCATAATTATTACTGTCAATATAATAGTAGTTGTCTTTTGGGCTTCCCTGGTGGCTCAGTGATAAAGAATCTATCTGCCAATGCAGGAGAAGCAAGTTCGATCCCTGGGTTAGGAAGAGCCCCTGGAGAAGGAAATGGCAACCCACTCCAGTATTCTTGCCTGGGAAATTCCATGGACAGAGGAGCCTGGCAGGCCACAGTCCATGGGGTCGCACAGAGTTGGACACAACTGAGCAACTAAACAACATCTTTTATTAAATTCTTATTATGTGTTAAATACCATGCCAAGTGCTTAACCTATATAATCTCTTATTATTTTTAAAAGAATCCTGTAAGTAAAGAATTACTGAACCCTATTTTACTGCTGAGGAAACAGAGGCTCAACAGGAAATGACATGCCTTCAATTTCACTATAAGATCTTTTCTTTACTACTCTGCTTACCTTACATAGACAGTTGCTTTCTGAATCTTTGTGTATATGTTTTTAGACTTTCCAGTCTCTTCCCTCATAATTACATCAAATGTGATCTGGGCTGTGAGCTCAGTATGTGAGCTTTGATGCTTTGATGTATGGGCTATAGTTCATCAGTATGGGATGCTTAGGGACTTTTTTTTTGGCTTATACTCTAGGTTGATGAGAATGTCAGGGCACTGGCTCTCAGAAAGGAGCTGTGGTCCTGTGTTATTTTGTAAACTCGGGGGTAAATATATGTGGCTTGATAACTCTGGAGTGAGACAGGCTCAAGATATAATTTTTTTTAAGAAAGTTTTTAGATGAATTTATCCAAGAGATTTTACTGTGAACATCAGAGTCGGCATGGCTGGCGCATCTTCTTTTGTCCTTAGGTCCTGCTTCTCCCAGGGACACTTTCCTCAGTCCCTGAAGGTATCTTCCTCAGTTCTGCTGGATGATAGTGGTACTGTCCATTTCACTGTCCTGCCACCCTGTCTCCCAAGCATGGATGCAGTGGGTGAAGGAGAGAGAAGCAGCAGCCTGGTGTCTGGTTTCTCTCCTTGACTCTGCCACCAGCCAGCTGTGACACTTCTGGGAAGTCAATCTTGCAGGTTTCCTTGCTTGTAAAAGGATGGCACTGGACTCATAGATCTCCTGAGAGGCCATTTCAACAGAAAATTAGGCAGCTTAGAATGGAGAAAGCCATCAAGCTGTAGCAGGGAATAAGCTACTGGTGCCAGGACAGACTGCTGGATTAATTGGGCATAGCTATGGAGCACAGCAGTCATTCCTATGTTCATATTATCCGAACATTGCTTCCTTCCCCTAAGATGTTGAAAGTATATCTTCATTTCTCAGATGAGAGAACAGAAGCAGAGTTGACCATTAGCTGGCCATGGACTATTACTTATTGCTGGTTGCTTAATTTGCTGGGCAGATCAGTGGCAGTGAGTGACAGCTGATGTCATGCCTGGGAGCCGTCACCAGTGAAAAGGAGAGGGCTGCCCTCCTTTTCTGTCATGACACAGGATGTCGGTTCCTGCAGAGGCTCTTGTGTGGATCCTAATGATTTTTGTTGAGTTGATGAAATGTTGGACTGCACATTAATTTTAGCATTTTTTCCCCTGACATTTCTCATTTAAAAGGTGGTAAAACTTTAAAATGAACAAAAATTAAAAATGACTGCTTTACTCCAGGAAAATTACCTCTTTACAAAAAGCTTTCTAACCCATGGCTGATTCATGTCAATGTATGGCAAAAACTACTACAATACTGTGAAATAATTAGCCTTCAATTAAAATAAATAAATTAATTCAAAAAATGCTTTCTAAGGAGTATTCTTGATTTGACTGACGTATTTATACGGTGTGATTTCTCTCACTGACCCTATTTCCCTTTCTTCCTCCAAGTTATTTCTGCTCCAATGGCCCTCTCTCTCTCCCTCCCTCAATCTCTTTTTCCTTCTTTCCTCCTTTCCTTCCTTCCTTCTCTGACCTAAGACAGCTTTTCTCCTGTCTAAGTACCAATACTTTTACCTACACTTTGAAATATTTTTTCTGATTTTAAGAATCAGAGATATCCATTATGAAAAACTTGGAAAATATTAAGTAAAAGAAGAAATTAAAATCATTTGCAGTCCTCTTAATTATAGACATCTGCTATTAACATTTTTGAGGTTTTTCTTTATGGTTTTTCTTTTAAGCATACTTTAAAACAATAACAAAGTTGATATTCCACTATACACTTGTCTGAATATTGCTTTTTAAAAAATTAATTTTACATCAAACACTTTCCACGTCTTTCAATATTTTTGAGAACCTCATTTTGATGACTATATTATATTTTATTATGTGATGATGCTATTATACATGGTCATTCTCCTATCATCTGGTATTTAGGCTTGTCACCTGTACTCAATCCTATCCTTTCTTAGCTTCCCTGGAATTTCACTTATTTTCACTCATGCCTTCTCTCTTCCCTGATTACTACTTTTCATTTGCGCCTTTTTCTGTGCCTTCATGGGCTTCCCTGGTAGCTCAATGGTAAAGAACCTGTCTGCCAATGTAGGAGATGTGGGTTCTAGTTCTGGGTCAAAAAGATCTCCTACAGAAGAACACAGTAAGCCAATCCAGTACTCTTGCCTGGGAAATCTTATGGGGAGAGGAGCCTGGTGGGCTACAGTCCATGGAGGGGCAAAGAGTCGGACATGACTTAACGACTAAGCATGGATTATGCCTTCACACATTGCAGTTATGCAGACATATCTCTAGTCTCTTGGAGAAGGCAATGGCATCCCACTCCAGTATTCTTACCTGGAAAATCCCATGGACAGAGGAGCCTGGTAGGCTGCAGTCCCTGGGGTCATGAAGAGTCGGACATGACTGAGCGACTTCACTTTCACTTTTCACTTTCATGCATTGGAAAAGGAAATGGCAACCCACTCCAGTGTTCTCACCTGGAGAATCCCAGGGATGGTGGAGCCTGATGGGCTACTATCTACGGGTTGCACAGAGTTGGACACGACTGAAGCAACTTGGCAGCAGGCAGCAGCATCTCTAGTCTCTAATGGACCGTGCCTAGTGCCCTTTCTGAATTTTGGTATTTTTATATTTTCCACATTTTAGTATCTTTCCCTTTTAAAACCATAGCTAATCTAAAGCAAAGTTCTGAGCATGCCATTTCCGCTGATGATCAAGCACCAGCCTCATTTGCACTTCACTGTGCCCATGATCTAATCTGTTGTATCATACACACAGCCATTCTGTTCATCATCTCCCTTCTGGCTTTCCATCCTTGACAAACAGGATAATCATTCGTCTAAGCCACTGATGTGAATGTTAAACCTTAGCCCTTTGGCCCAACACGAGAGACTTACTCAAGAGATGACACCATTCTATTCATCAATATCCTGTAAGCAAAGATTATTTTGCCAGCTGATTATGTGAGAAATTGCCTTACATTGTGGCCCATATTATTCTACTCTGCCTTCTGGGATATTATGAAAGTTGATATTTTGGAATGTATCAGGCATACTATATCTCCACATTTTCTTGATCAAAGTATCCTCTCAAAAAAAAAAAAAAAAAATGAAATTGTCAGATCCTGGTCCTTATGAACTGATACTAGTTCTTGGGATCACTGCTGCCTTTTCCAACAGTTCTTAAGGCTTCTTCAAGAGCCACTCCAAACTGGTAGATTTTTCTTTCTCTCTTTAAAAAAAAATTAAAATGATCTGTATGGATTGTTTGCTGATACCCATAAGGTAACAAGTGGAAGGGGCAGGCCATGGCCCTGGGTGGACTTGAACAGGATAGGTGGTCTTTGTAGGCATTGTTCTGTGGAAGACCTAGGTATTCTGCTTTCTCTCTCTTTCATAGGCCCTACCCAAGGTCCAATGCCCTCTCAAATGCTGTGGTCACTCACTGACATGGTAGATGTGATAAGGAGAATAATGGCCCCCTAAAGTCATGAATGGTCTGTCCCTGGAACTTTTTAATATGTTGCTTTACAGGATAAAAGGGTTTTACATATACAACTATGTTAAGATCTGAGATAGGGAGATTATCTTGAAATATTGGAGTGGGTACTATGAAACCGGGTTTCCCTGAAGGCTCAGTGCTGAAGAATCCACCTGCAATGCGGGAGCCACGCAAGATGCGGGTTCAACCCTTGGGTCATCCCCTGAAGGAGGACATGGCAACCCACTCCAATATTCCCACCTGGAGAATCCTGTGGACAGAGAAGCCTGGAGGGCTATAGTCCATCGGGTCACAAAGAGTCAGACACAACTGAAACGACTTAGCACACATGCACGCAATGTGCAATTACATTGGATTTTAATAGAGTCGGAGAAAGATTTGAGGGTACTCTGCTGATGACTTTGAAGACAGAGGAAGGAATCATGAGTCAAAAATTCAGGCAGCTGTCTGGCTGCCTGAATTTTTGACTCATGATTCCTTCCTCTGTCTTCAAAGTCATCAGATGTGGTGGATTCATTTTGATATTTGGCAAAACTAATACAATTATGTAAAGTTTTAAAAAAAAAAATTCAGGCAGCATCTAGAAACTGGAAAAAAATAGTGTACATGTTCTCCCTTAGAGCCTCTAGGGACCTTGATGATACCTTGATTTTATTCCAGGAAAATCCATTGCAGACTTCCGATATTCAGAACTGTGAGATAATAAATGCGTCTTGGTCTGAGTCACCAAGTTTGTGATAATTTGTTACAGCAGCAACAGGAAACTAACACAGTGGATGTTTTAAATTCTTGAGGTTTGAAAAGGACCTTAATGACTGTCTATTCTAGATCCCTAACTTTGAATTCCTTTTTTTGCTGCCTCTGTCAAAGGAGGAGCCTGTGGTGTATGTGGTGTGTGTATTGGATTTGGGAAAAGGAGCACATGCAGAAGGAAATGGCAATGAGGACACATTCTTTATTTAGAACAGCTTTTTGGAGATACGATTCATGTAGTTTATACTTTACCCATTTAAACAGTACAATTCCATAGTTTTTTATTATATTCACAGAGTTGTGCATCCATCACTACAATTGATTTATTAGAGTATTTCATCACCCCATAGGACTTTTCTGGTGGCTCAACGGTAAAGAATTGGCCTGCTAATGCAGGAGATGCAGGTTTGATCCCTGGGTCAGGAAGATCCCCTGGAGAAGGAAACAGTAACCCACACCAATATTCTTTCTTGGGAAATCCCATGGAGAGAGGAGCCTGCCAGGCTACAATTCGTGGGGTCACAAAAGAGTTGGACATGGCTTAATAACTAAATAACAACATCATCCCATAAAGACACTCTGGATCCATTAGCCATCACTCTTCATTCCTCGGCCCCCACCTCCTGGAAATCACTAATCTACTTTCTGTCTCTATGAATTTACCATTTTGGTTATTTCATAAGAATGAAATCATATATCATAAGGCCTTTTATGCCTATCTTCTTTCATGTAGCATAATGTTTTTAAAAATTCATCTATGTTGTAGCATGGGTTAGTACTCCATTACTTTTTATTGAAGAACAATATTCCATTGTATGGAAATTTTGTTTATTCATTCAGCTGATGGGCATTCGGATTATTTACCCTTTTGGATATTATGAAAAACATTGCTATGAACATTTGTGTACAAGTTTTTTTGTAAACATATGTTTTCGTTTCTCTTGGGTAAATACCCAGGAGTGGAATTGCTAAATCACATGGTAATCCTATGTTTCACTGTTTGAAGGACTGCCAGACTGTTTTCCAAAGTAGCTATATCATTTTACATTCCTGTCAGCAGTGTATATGAGAAAGCATCATTAATAAAAATTCTTGCTGGCCCCTGAAAGTGTAAAGAACACAGAATGCAAAGTGTGGCTTAGAAAGAGTGGCCTGAATATTTCTAGAAGTAAAGCAACATCAAAAGAAATGTGGGTGCCCAGAAAATTTGCTTGGGAAATCTGGAGTGACATCTAAATTTTTTTTGAAAAAAAGTTCATATTGGCCCAATTCCATTGTTAACTGACTGCAATAAATTCTCCTGATGGTTTTAGCCTGTTTGGTTGCCATAAATTTCATTTGACTAACTTTGGAGAAATTCTGATGAATGATGACTCAGAAGAACTTCATGGACAACACTAGGGCAGGACTATGTGCCCTATATAAATAAACTTGGGCCATTCTCCTTTGTGAAAAATAAAGTCAATTCAAGGTGACAAGCATTTTGAAGTTTATGTTAGTTTGCTTGGGTTTTCATAAAAAAGTACCATAGATTGGGTGGCTTAAATAACAGAAATTTATTTTCTCATAGGTCTGCCAGGTCTAAGTCTGAGACCAAGGAGTCCACAGGGCTGGTTTCTTTTGAAGTCTCTCTTTGGCTTGTGAATGTCTGTCTTTTCCTTGAATCATCATCCCCAGTTTTCCCCTGTAAATACCCATGTCCTTACCCTCTCTCTCTCTCTCTCTGTTTTTTTAAAGGCACCATCAATTAGGACCCACCAAAATGATCTCATTTAACCTTAACTACTTTTTCAGAGACCCTATCTCCAAATAGAGTAGCATTCTGAATTACTGGGTGTTAAGGCTTCAACATGGGCTTCCCAAGTGTTGCTAGTGGTAAAGAACCCACCTGCCAATGCAGAAGACGTAGAGACGTGAGTTCAATGTCTGGATCAGGAAGATCCCCTGGAGGAAGGCATGGCAACCCATACAGTATTCTTCCCTGGAGAATCCCATGGACAGAGAAACCTGGCAAGCTATGGTCCATAGGGTCGCAAAGACTTGGACAGAACTGAAATGACTTAGCACCCATGCGTGCACACAGGGCTTCAACACATGACTTCTGAAGGGGATACAATTCAGCCCCACCAAATTACAATACATAAAACTATTCTTACTACACCAAACGAAGTCTGGGCTAGGGAAGAAAAAAGATTTTAAAATGCGCATTGTTCCTGTTGTTTGTCTTTGGATGAAAGAATGAGCCTAAGACCCTTGTCCTCTTAAGAGTTGCAAAGTGTTTATTCTTGGTGCAAGATGTCCTTGAGGGTACCATGAGACCTGGAGTGGAATCTTGTTAAGTGGAAGCATCCTTAGTTATCCTTCCAACTTTCCTTCTACTTTTTTGTCCATGACAGTTATGCACCAGTAAAGTATCAGTAATTTTTTTCTTCATTAAATGACATGGAATATGCTTTAAATTTATTACATAATCCTTCCTCTTTCTAGGTGGAAAGAATAGTATAGTAAAATGTTTTAAGCCAGATTTGTACATATATCGTCCTGAAATATTATAGGAATTACATGAAATGTGAGTATTTTATTGCTATGTCTGCTTCTATTAAAAAGCCTGTTCTCATGATCTGAAACTTATTCATACCATACTTAAATATCCGATGACCACTTCAAAAGTTATTCTATGCTTTATTCTCATTTTGCCAGAAACCAAAGTCTTAAGTCAAAAGAATCACACTTTAAGGGAACTTTAGGGATCTGTCTGAGAATGCAAAAAGTATTTTCCAAGGTCCTTTATCAACACTGGAGATCACCTTTCTCAGACAATCACTAACTCACCCTTTCATAATATTAGCCCTGATAATAATGCAAGATCAAAGATATGCTTAATTAAAGTCTACTTCTAGAGACAGGTATCTTGCAAAAAATATTCTCCAGTCCCAGTTCTACTTACCTGAATTGCTAAAAATGGTGATACAATTCTTTTTAAAAAATTTATTTATTTGTGGCTGCACTGAGTCTTTGTTGCTGAATGGGCTTTCTGTAGTTGCAGTGAGTAGGGGCTCCTCTCTGCTGTGACACGTGGGCTTTTCACTGAGACGACCCCTCCTGCCACAGAGCAAGGTCTCCAGGGTGCCAGGGCTCAGTAGTTGTGGCTCACAAGCGTAGTTGCCCCACAGCATGTGGAATCTTCCCAGACCAGGGATTGAACCTATGTGCCTTTCATCTGCTGGTGGACTCTTAACCACTGGACCCCCAGAGAAGTCCCCAGTGATACAATTCTTGATGTGAGTCAACATGAGCTGGCTCCTATTTTCAGTTTTCTTGATTTTTATCTGCCTGCCGTGTTTTCAGAAGAACTAACATCTCATAAGGATTAATACTGTTGGATCTGAGCAATGTTTGAATTGGCTAGTTAGTGGGATGAGGCTGGGCAGCTGCGTTTCATGTTGATTTCCCGCCTACAGAACTGTTATCAGTCATGTAGTCTGCAAATTCCAATTTGAAAAGTGCTCGCAAGGTCATTCACTTGTCTGAAGAGCAACACACTGTGAGTTAATAGTGATGACAGCAAAGAATGAAAGAATGAATATATTTGGTCCTCATAGTTTCTCTTTTTCAAGAATAATACCTTTATTGAGATAAAATTTCACATACCATACTATTCCATCATTTAATGTATACAATTTGATGGCTTTTTAAATATATTCACAGAGCTGTACAAATATCACCACAATCAATTGTAGAACATTTCTTCACTCCAAAAAGCTATGCTCATTATGTCACTACCCATTTCCTCTGCTTTTCCCCTCTCTCTTTGACCCTAGACAAATCACAAATCTGCTTTCTGACTATATGAATGTACATCTTCTTGATTGGGCCTCATGGTTTCAATGTCTGAAGCGGTGACTGGATTTCCATGTGTCTCTTTCCTTTCTAGTTGCCGAAAATATGTTTGACTCAGTGGCAAGGTCCTTCAAAATGCAAGATAATGGATTTGTCAGGGCTTCTTAATTTTATACAAAAGGCTGCTTCTACATTGTAGTGAGAACATAATTAGGATCATTCATTCATATTTGAGGAACAGTCAGAAGCATAGCAATTCAGGGGAGAAAGTGGACAGAATACCCTTGGAACCTCATTTGACTACAACTAACTTAGCTCCAGAGAGTGGATCTATAGGTTTTGAGTAGAGATAATTTTCTTCTCTAGTTCTGAATGTGTGCTAAGGTGCTTCATTCATCCCCGGCTCTTTGCAACCCTGTGGACCATAACCCACCAGGTTCCTCTGTCCGTGGGATTCTCTAGACTAGAATACAAGAGTGGGTTGCCATGCCCTTCTCTAAGGGAGCTTCCCAACCTGGGGATCGAACCCGTGTCTCTTGTCTCCTACCTTGGCGGGTGGGTTCTTTACCACTAGCGCCACCTGGGAGACGACTTTAATAGCCAAAGTTTGAAATTAGTTTAATTAAAGGCTAAACATCCATCTTCTATTTTAAAAAAGAAAAGATCAATATTGTTTAAATGTGCTAGAATATTGTCACATGGTCCTTTCGGGGGAACTTGTGGTAAGACATCTTCTGGGGATCCCATTTATATTTAGCTGAAGATTTAAAAAGTATAAAGAAATAAAAAGAAAAAAGAGAAAAGAGATTTAAAAAGTGTAGTTTATGATCTGACTACTGGGAGTTTGCAGTTTAAAGGAGATCATTGTTTCTCAATGAGAGGCTATTTTGTCCTCCAGGGACATTTGGCAGTGTCTGAAGCCTTTCTGCATGTCACAGCAGAAGGTCGTTCCTACATCTAGTAAGTAGTGATGCTGTTAATCACCCTACACTGTACAGCTCAGGCTCCCACAACATCCACCCCCAAATATCAGTAGTACAGAGGTTGAGAAACTTAGAGTTAGGTGTACAATGGCTCAGGCTCCTCTTCTGTTGCTTGGTAGGTGGTAAGGATTAATAGTTATTTAGCCTCTATGTGTTACCTTTTCCAGTGACTTCCTTTTTAAAAAGAATGATCGCTTCTTCCTCTATTAGGTCCTGCATATATGTCTGTCGTAGCACCCAGGACACTTTATTATACTCTGTCTGGCCTTGGGCAATGTATGCAACCTCTCTGGGCCTCAGTCTTCTCATCTACAAAATGGGAATACTAACACTACCAACCTCAGAGGGTCGTTGTGAAGATGAAGTGTGTGAAGACATCCAAAGTGCTTGTCACTGTGTTCATTACGCTGCGTGTGTGCTTAGTCACTGCAGCCGTCTCTGACTCTTTGCAACCCTATGGACCTTAGCCCACAAGGCTCCTCTGTCCATGGAATTTTCCAGGCAAGAATACTGGAGTGGGGTGCCATATCCTCCTCCAGGGGATCTTCCTGACCCTGGGGTTGAACCCGTGACTCTTGCATCTCCTGCACTGGCAGGAGTGTTCTTTACCACTGCTCCACCTGGGAAGTCCCCGTTTGTCATGCTAGGTGCTCAATAAATGATAGAGGTAGCTGTTGTTGTTTATGATTTATTTAGCTGTTTGCCCCTGCTAAGCGATAAATGCATCTTTTGAAGACAGGAACTGCATTGGCATATCATGGATGTTTAATGGTTTTTGGAGGAATGATTAAATGAATCCTTTTAAGCCTCATAATCTTCATCTGTAAAATGGAGTTTCACTTGTTATTGTCACATTTAATAAGCTAATGTAAGAAAAAGGACAAATAAGGAGCCCAGCACATAGATACTATATAACTTTTCCTTGCCTTGGCACCATAAAAAACCTTTATTATAAAAATTTTGAATCTACAGAAAACTAGAAACTGTAATATAAACATCTGTATATCATCCAGATTTAACAACTGTTAACATTTAGTCATATTTTCTTAATATATTTTCAGAGGTTTTTTTTGACTGAAGAATTTGAAGTGGATACAAACACAATTTTATTTTATCCCTAAATATTTATTATGTATTGGGATTCCCTGGTGGCTCAGGTGGTAAAGAGTCTGCGTGCAATGTGGGAGACCCGAATTTGATCCCTGGGTTGGGAAGATGCCCTGGAGAAGGAAATGGCCACCTATTCAAGTATTCTTGCTTGGAAAATTCCATGGATAGAGGAGCGTGGTGGACTACATCCCATAGGGTCAAAAAGAGTCAGACACGACTGAGTGATTTCACTTTGTTTCTTTTACTTAGTATCTTTAAAAACACATTCTCCTATAATGGCAATGCTATTTTTGTCTAACAAAATTAATAACTATTTCCTAATATCAGCAAATACTTAGACTATATTCGTATTCCACAGTTCAGTTCAGTTGCTCAGTCCTGTCCAATTCTTTGCGACCCCACGGACTGCAGAACGCCAGGCTTCCCTGTCCATCACCAAATCCTGGAGCTTACTCAAATTCATGTCCATTGAGTCGGTGATGCCATCCAACCATCTCATCCTCTGTCGTCCCCTTCTCCTTCCACCTTCAATCATTCCCAGCATCAGTGTCTTTTCAAATGAGTTAGTTCTTTGCATCAGTGGCCAAAGTATTGGAGTTTCAGCTTTAGCATCAGTCATTCCAATGAATATTCAGGACTGATCTCCTTCAGAATGGACTGGTTGGATCTCCTTGTTGTCCAAGGGACTCTCAAGAGTCTTCTCCAGCACCACAGTTCAAAAGCATCAATTCTTTGGTGCTCAGCTTTCTTTATAGTTCAACTCTCACATCCATACATGACTATTGGAAAAACCATAGCTTTGACTAGATGAATCTTTGCTGGCAAAGTAATGTCTCTGCTTTTTAATTAGTTGTCTAGCTTGGTTATAACTTTTCTTCCAAGGAGCAAGTGTCTTTTAATTTCATGGCAGCAATCACCATCTGAAGTGATTTTGGAGCCCCCGAAAATAAAGTCTGTCACTGTTTCCATTGTTTCCCCACCTATTTACCATGATCTTAGTTTTCTGAATATTGATTTTGAAACGAACTTTTTCACTCTCCACTTTAACTTTCATCAAGAGGCTCTTTAGTTCTTCCGCACTTTCTCCCATAAGGGTGGTTCATCAGCATATCTGAGGTTATTGATATTTCTCCTGGCAATCTTGATTCCAGCTTGTGTTTCTTCCAGTCCAGCGTTTCTCATGATGTACTCTCCATAAAAGTTAAATAAGCAGGGCGACAGTATATAGCCTTGATGTACTGCTTTCCCGATTTGGAACCAGTCTTTTGTTCCATGTCCATTTCTAACTGTTGCTTCTTGACCTGCATACAGATTTCTCAGGAGGCAGATCAGGTGGTCTGGTATTCCCATCTCTTTCAGAATTTTCCACAGTCTCTTGTGATCCACACAGTCAAAGGCTTTGGAGTAGTCAATAAAGCAGAAGTAAATGTTTTTCTGGAACTCTCTTGCTTTTTGATGATCCAGTGGATGCTGGCAACTTGATCTCTAGTTCCTCTGCCTTTTCTAAATCCAGTTTGAACATTTGGAAGTTCACGGTTCACATCCTGTGGAAGCCTGGCTTGGAGAATTTTGAACATTACTTTGCTAGAATGTGAGATGAGTGCAATTATGTGGTAGTTTGAGAAATTTTTGGCACTGCCTTTCTTTGGGATTGGAATGAAAAATGACTTTTTCCAGCCCTATGGCCACTGTTGAGTTTTCCAAATGTGCTGGCATATTGAGTGCAGCACTTTCACAGCATCATCTTTTAGGATTTGAAATAATTCAACTGGAATTCCATCACCTCCACTAGCTTTGTTCATAGAGATGTTTCCTAAGACCCACTTGACTTCTCATTCCAGGATGCCTGTCTCTAGGTGGGTGATCACGTATTCCCCAGTGGTTTCCAAATGTATTTCACAGCTGGTTTATTCAAACAAGATCCCAATAGAAACTTCTCATTAGAGAAGCCTATTTTTTCGTTGTTGCCCACTTCGGGGACTGGCCTGTTTTTCTGTTTGCTGGTTAGCAGAGTTGAAATTCTTTCAGTAAGTTATGATAGGAATATATTTTAAGCAAACTCAATTCAAAACTCAGATAAATTATTCACAACAGTTAATGACTCACATTTTTTTTCTGGGATCCTTCCTCTCAGTGCTTTCAGAGATGGTAAAATGATGAGTGATAATGGGTCTCTGGTAATGCAAAGAAGACGCAAACTAACATATTAGAAGACCTGCAAATGAAACATACATAAGAGAAAGAAAGAGCTCTGGGAAACACAATGTAAATCAATGAGAAAACTGGATTCAATGCGCAGAGCGCTTTTTGTATACAGACTCTTCAGGATATGCAATCATTCCAATGATATTCACAACAGCCTGAAGAACATCTATTGCATAAACCAAGATAAGCAAGCATATTTGCCCTGAACCAGAATACCACAGCAACCATGTGGGACAGTCTCTTGTTTTTTGGTTTTCATGGAATTGGGTCACCCCTAGACCAACAAGTGAACATGTCCGTTAGGGATGGTCTGGAGTGTCCTGTAGGTAAAGTGGATTTGATCTAAAAATAGTAGTCATCTAACAGAGATCCTTGAACAGAGGGCTGAAGTGATGGTGAGGAAGCATTTGACAAAAGTTGACTTTTACAAGGACAAACAAGGTGGGCTGGAATAGCAGCAGATTTGCATTAAGGCTAAGATGAGTTACCAGCAAAGATGTTACTGGGTTGATTCAAGATGAAGTACATTTGGGAGTAGAGATGTCATAGAGAAACTAATGGAAATATTAATTCTACTTTTCTTGATTCTCTTTACTTTCCACTTGGTTTACGCTATTTGTGTCTATGTCTTACTGCTCTCCTCACTGGATTGTACACACTTTGAGGTCAGTGCCCATGTCTTTGACATTTCTGTATGCTACTTTGCACGTGGTAAGTGCCTAATACAGAAAATGTTTAAACTTATTTTTTAAAGATACATTCAGCACTTGTTAAAAAAGTAAGTGCTTATAATTCTGTGACAAGATAGAGATGCTAATTATTGCTACAAAGGCAATATATTACAATATACAAACATATCAATCAGCATGTTGTATATCTTAAATTTATACAATATCATTTGTCTAATATATTTCAATAAAATAAAATGCCCCTCCCTAAGGGGGAAAAAAAGTACGTGCTTATACATGTAAAACTTGTTTACAAAGGTTAATATTCCTTTTGTGGTATGATCTGATAGAAAACTATGGAGTGTGAAAAGGTTCAGAAACAAGCAAGAATAAAATAGAAAAGCCAGATACATGAAAGGAAGATTAGAAATAAGGGCTTTGAGAAATATTGAAAGGACTGTGAATCCTCATTATCTAGAGAGTAGAATGGTGATTACCAGAGGCTGGGTGGTAGGGAAATGGGGAGAATTTGGTCAAAGGGCATAAACTTCCATTTATAAGATGAATAAGTTCTGGGGATCCAATGTACAACAGGATAACTATTCTTACCAATTGTACTTGAAATTTACTAAGAGAATAGATCTTACCATATATACAAATTATATTTTGTGAGGGGATGGAGTTTTATAGTAACCGTATTGTGGTAAGTATTTCAACAAAGTATCAGATCAGATCAGATCAGATCAGTCGCTCAGTCATGTCCGACTCTTTGCAACCCCATGAATCGCAGCATGCCAGGCCTCCCTGTCCATCACCAACTCCCAGAGTTCACTCAGACTCACATCCATCGAGTCAGTGATGCCATCCAGCCATCTCATCCTCTGTCGTCCCCTTCTCCTCCTGCCCACAATCCCTCCCAGCATCAGAGTCTTTTCCAATGAGTCAACTCTTCACATGAAGTGGCCAAAGTACTGGAGTTTCAGCTTTAGCATCATTCCTTCCAAAGAAATCCCAGGGCTGATCTCCTTCAGAATGGACTGATTGGATCTCCTTGCAGTCCAAGGGACTCTCAAGAGTCTTCTCTAACACCACAGTTCAAAAGCATCAATTCTTCGGTGCTCAGCCTTCTTCACAGTCCAACTCTCACATCCATACATGACCACAGGAAAACCCATAGCCTTGACTAGATGAACCTTTGTTGGCAAAGCAATATCTTTGCTTTTGAATATGCTATCTAGGTTGGTCATAACTTTCCTTCCAAGGAGTAAGCGTCTTTTAATTTCATGGCTGCAGTCACCATCTGCAGTGATTTTGGAGCCCAGAAAAATAAAGTCTGACACTGTTTCCACTGTTTCCCCCAAAAAGTATATGTTGCTTTAAATCATCACACTGTACACCATAAACCTACACAGTGTTATATGTCATCTATATCTCAGTAAGAATGGGAAAAGAAAAGAAATAAAATTCTGGCTTGATTTGGGCAGAGCATAAAGCTAGAGAGAGATCTAAAGTGGAAATAGTATGGCTAGAAGAGACTGGATGAAGATGGAATGGAATTAGTAATTAACTTGTATAAATTTAATTTACCGCCTAAAGTCATGACTCAGTGAAAGGGCACAGATCTGGGTTCAGATTCAGACCCACTCTCTAGTTGCATGACCTTGGCCAGATTACCAAGACTTTCAGGCCTCTTTTCCTTTCTGTGTTGTGCTAATAATTTCATCTGCCTTCTTCATCTTGTTCTTCACCAGGGCTTTCTTGGTTGCTCAGATGGTAAAGAATCCACCTGCAATGCGGAAGACCCAGGTTTGATCCCTGGATTGGGAGGAGGAGGAGGGCATGGCAACCCATTCCAGTGTTCTTGCCTGGAGAATCCCCATGGACAGAGGAGCCTGGTGGGCTGCAGTCCATGGGGTCGCAAAGAGTCAGAAACAACTGAGAGACTAAGCATAGCCTACTTCATGGACATGGACTATAATCTGTGAAGGCAGAGTTCCATATTGTAGCTATACCATGAAGAGTATCTGTTATTATTGTAATAGTTCATTTCCTTTGGTGGACAACACTGTCACTTCTATTGATGATGGCATACCAGAGACAGTTGTGCTCAAAAATATGATTACCTAGAGTAAAAGAAATGTAGGAGACAGGGATTGGATATTCTGTACTATTTTAAGCAAAGACATTCTTCCTTGACCCCTGTCCATCTCCTAACCCTCTCTGTCTGCGTAGGTGTCTTCTGCTGTCCAGGGTCATGAGACCATCCACGACTGAAGCCTTTTCCTAACTCCTGGTTGCCAAAAGCTTGTAAGGCTCTATTTCCTGCAGGCCCTGCTTTCCGAGGTCAGTTCTGGATGTAACCCACTGGCCGGAGGCTTTTAGAAGGAACAACATTCTCCACTGAGTTCCCAAGCAAGAATGACTTCCTCTAAACTCCCTGCTGCCCAAACTATTTTTGTCTAAAGCAAACTGTTCTTAAAGAATTTAGAAAGCAAGACATCTTTATTTTTCCAGGAGAGAGGGTTTCACTACAGCATTTGGCAGGTTCTTGTCATGGCTTGGCGGTCGTCAAGAGACAAGCGAAAGATAGCTCAATATCTTTGCAAATCATGGCTGTCTGCCCTCTAGAACCACAGTCTTGCTCTCAAATTTTAGCTTTCATGAGAATCACCTTGGTATTTAAAACCTGGATTCCTGGATCCCATCATTAATAGGTCTGGGATGGCCTGTGCTTTGAATGAGCATTTCAGGTAATAACACTGCAGGGGACTCAGGCAACATATTTGGAGAAATACGGAAGCAAACCCATTTGCCCAAATGTTGGTCTGTGGAATTGGCTGTCTGGGAATTGGTTTTTAGCAAATTGACGAGGAGCTTGGAAACACTGCACTAAAGAAAGGAGGGTATTTTCAGCAAGGTTTCAGAATTGTAAATCACTACAGTCATTTCTTAGTTTGGGGGCTATGAACTTACTATAAAACTTTCCATTATAGTGCACTTGTCATTTCACAAGAAGCTTTCTGATATATACATACGGACATATTTGTATTTTTCATCACTCCTCACCTTGTTGACTTGAGCTTCTTAATTATGGAATTATTTTGATAAAACCTGCTTTCAGATGATCAAGATGGTCTGAGGGTGACAGCAAGATGGAGAACAATTCCAAGCATAATCATAATAACTTCGAAAATTTCTTTTGTTTATTCATTCTTTTTCATGACAGTTATAATAACATTTTATTTATTAAAATGTGTCAGGTGAAATTAAATTAGTATTTGAAAACGGTTTGTAATGATAAAGGCTGGTAACATTTTAAAAAATTATTATTTTTTAGGAACCTAATTGAGTCAGTTGAACTGAAGTGGATGAACCTGGAGCCTGTTATATAGAGTGAAGTAAGTCAGAGAAACAAATATCGTATATTAATGCATATATATGGAATCTAGAAAAATGGTACTGATTAACCTATTTGCAGGGCAGGAATAGAGAAGCAGGCATAGAGAAGAGACTTGACACAGCAGGGAAAGGAAAGAGTGGGACAAATTGAGACAGTAGCACTGATACCTATATATATACATATATATACTATATATATAATACCATGTGTAAAGCAGATAGCTATTGGGAAGCTGAAGCTGCTGTATAACACAGGGAGATCAGCTCGGAGCTCTGTGATAACTTAGGAGGATGAGATAGGTGGTGGGGGAGTTGGGAGGGAGGCTCAAGAGGGAAGGGATATACATATACTTATGGCTGACTTGAGCTGCTGTATGGCAGAAACCAAGACAACATTGTAAAGCAACTATCCTCTGATTAAAAATCTTAAGATATCTATTTTTAATTGAAGTATAGTTGGTGGGCAATATTACAAGTATAAAATAGAGTGATTCACAATTTTTAAAGATTATGCTCCATTTATAGTTATTATAAAATATTGGCTATATTCCCTGTGTGCATAATATATCCTTTTGGCTTACTTTATACCTTAGTTTGTACCTCTTACTCCCCTACCCCTATGTAGCCCCTTCCTTCTCCCTACTTGTAAACACTAGTTTGTTTTCTGCATCTGTGAGTCTGCTGCTTCTTTTTTTTTTTACCTTCACTAGTTTGTTGTATAAAGTGGTACCACACATAACTGATATCATACAGTATTTGTCCTTCTCTGTCTGCTTATTTCACCTAGTACAATACCCTCCAAGTGTATCCATGTTGCTGCAAATGGCAACATTTCATTCTTTCTTTTAATGGCTGAGTAGTATTTTATTATATATATATATTTTTTATTTTAGTAATACTTTATTATATATATATAATATATGTATTATATATATAACCTCTCTCTTTCTCTCTCTCTCTCTCAGTGGCAAAGAATCCACCTGCCATATATTAATGTATATATCTCACATCTTGATCCATTCATCTGCTGATGGACACTTAGGTTGCTTGCATATCTTGGCTAGTGTAAAAATGCTGCTATGAAAATTGGGTGCATGTATATTATTGAATTTGTGGTTTGGGTTTTTTCCAGATATATACCTTGGAATGGAGTTGTGGTCATATGGTAGTACTATTTTTATTTTTGGAGAAACCTCCATACTGTTTTCCACAGTGGCTGCCCCAATTTACAGGAAACCCTAACATTAAAAGACAGTGAAAGGAGGAGGAGCCAGCAAAGGGGAGGTTGAGCCAAGTTCATTTTTTTTCATGTGAAAAGTTTAGACATTAAAAACTGGAAGAAACCAGGTATCAGAAGGAGACTGAATTATAAGAGAGAGAAGTTTCAGTATTGAAAAATGCCTAGGAAGGCAGAAAGGGATAGGATTCAGTATCTTGTGTCTCAAAGAAGTTATGGTGACATCATCACCAAATATCTTGCAGAGTTTATGGCATGAAACAGAAATTATCAGGGGCTTCACAGGGCTGGTACACTTTGGCTTTAGATCTCGACTTGACATTTCTTGCCTGGGAGCAGATATTTCAGTGAAGTTCCAAGAACTGCTCATTTTTGCAGAGAATCTTTCAGGGTCCCTAAGAGTTTCTATGTGATAAAGTGCATTTCTGATATTCCCATCATCCCAGTGTCCACAACACTCTGTGCCCTGACTTGGCCTCAAAAGGAAGGACTTAGGACAGCAATACTTTTTTTTTTTTTTCCTTTTCTGTTTTCCTCCACAGAATTATCCAGCCATACAGAAATTCTATTTTAAATTCCATGAATCAGCTCTCCCTAGTGAAAAGAGTTTAGCATCTGGGGGTAGATTTTGTGGAAACATTTTGTAGGATGTGAAGCGACAGCTGCCTCTTTTCAGACACCCTGATTCCAGCTGCATTGGTGCTTTGGGTTCCAGAAAATTATCATACTGGAAGTACTCATGCTATAGACAGAAAATAACCAATACATTTAATGCCACTGAAGTTGGACTCAGATCCTATAATATCCCTGGAGAAAGTGTCTAATAATGAAATGGTTGTTGGAAAAAAGTGCTAATGCTGACCCTGAAACAAGATCAGATTTGATAATCAAATGGGAAGGAGAATCAGGACTTGGGTTGGAAATGTGTATAAAGAGGCACTAGGGTGAGGACTGGGCTTCCCTGGTGGCTCAGGGGTAAAGAATCTACCTGCAATGTAGGAGACATGGGTTCGATCCCTGGGTGGAGAAGATCCCCTGGAGAAGGAAATGGCAACCCACTCTAGTATTCTTGCCTGGAACAGAGGAACCCGGAGGGCTACAATCTGTGGGGGCACAAAAGAGCTGGACACATCTTAAGTGACTATCATCAAACTACAACAATCAACAAAAAGAAGTCAGTGAGCAAGAGGCAGCCAGGACTGGATTTGGGGATGGGGAGGCCTGCAGAAAGGATACAAAAGGGACAGGTGAGGCCCAGACTGATGCTGGTTGCTCTGAAGGAGTTTTCTTCTTAGGACTGTATCTGAACCTGAAGCCTAGAAGATGAATGCAGTATTTTGTTCATTTATTTCTGATTTTTTAAATGCTCAGAAATGTTAAACAAGAGAGTTCTGATTTAGACTAGGGGATTGGAACTAGTTTCAGAATCCCAATAGACATGTGAACCAGTATCAAAAGGGCACTGAAAAATGAATCATTATGTGCCTTTTGCTTAATCTGCATGCACCTCCTGTCCTGAGAGTCTCTCATACAGTAGGAGGTTTGTTTGTGATGGGCTGAGTAGGTAGCTGGGGAGCAGGTTCTGATTCTAAAAGCAAAACTTCTGAAAGAAAAATGTTCACTGCCCTAGACTACAGCACTGGAAAGTCATCGAAGTGCTGACAAACCAGTAGGGGCGCATTTTGTTACCACCTTTATTAATTCATTTATTACCTTATATATAACATCTATGGAGCTTCCCAGGTGGCTTAGTGGTAAAGAATCCACCTGCAGTGCAGGAGACATGGGCTCAATCCCTGGATTGGAAAGATCCCCTGGAGGAAAAATGGCAACCCACTCCAGTATTCTTGCCTGGAAAATTCCATGGACAGAGGATCCTAGTGGGCTATAGTCCATGAGGTCACAAAGAGTTGGACATGACTGAGCACACATGCATGGCTAGATGGGTGGATATAGCATCTATGTCTCATGGATACCACTCATATACCATCATATATCTATATATATATTTAAAATTTGTGTGTATATATATATTAAACATTTACTATTATATATCCTTAATGGTGGTGCTAGTGGTGAAGAACCTGCCTGCCAATGCAGGAGACATATGCAGTCCATGGGGTCACAAGGAATCAGACATGACTGAAGTGACATAGCAACAATAGCAGCAATGCCTTTTATCTGCCTGGCACAAAATAAACTCAATCATTCCTTCTCTGTAATCCTCTATGTCTAATTTTTCCTAGAAATATTCTCTCAGCCAATGTTTATTCTGGTGCAATGAGGCTGCCCTAGCCATCTTTCCCCAGGAAATTAACCCTTCAGAGCACCCTACCCAGAGGAACTCATTTCCAAGGAGATCGTCCCAGCAGAGGATGAAGTTCCCAAGCAGCCTGCAATTGCAAAAGCTCTAGTCCGGAATTATTTGGGGAAGCAGGAGTGACAAACACACCTCGCTGTACTGCATCAGGAAAAGCAAAGTATAGAGGGAAAGACGGCATGGAAAAGGCTGTGACATAAAAACGAATTGCTGGGGACCAAATCAGCAGGCGAACGGTGAGAGACAGCCCGGCTGGCGTCCTTCATCCTGACAGGTCCCGAGGCACAGCCGGCACCTTCCTCAGGAGTCATTTCAGCCTCCTGGAGTGGAGCGGGCAGCTGCACCCTGCCGAACTCACATGCCTGTTTACAGGTAGGAACGAGGGCACTGCGGCAAAGTGGCCCTCACCAGGGCCTTTACTGAGGGGAGGGAAGGAAGGAGGCAGGGCCAGGGGGCTCCTGCCCCGAGCAGACAGGTACTTGTGTGCATCTCCCCGCCGGGTCTCTGGGCATCTGTGGACAGAAGGCAACTGAACCTTTTTTGTCCTTGATCTACAAAAGATGCTCAGAAGATGTTCGTCCTCTTCCACCGGGGCTACATTTCAGGCCTGGCACCTGCAGAATTTGTCTGTGTGATTTTGCACAAGCTGTTCGACCTAAGGTGGCAAAAGCAACACACCCAGGGCTTTTTGCTACGTGACTGTCACTGCGGGCAAGTGGGGCCTGCCCGGGGGACTCTTCACAGTTTTTGCCAGTCTTGTGAACCATCCTCTAGTGGCAACCCCTGCCCAGATGATACAAGCTACTTATAGGTGTGTGTGCTCAGTCGT
Source organism: Bos taurus (assembly GCF_002263795.3). Lineage (NCBI taxonomy): Eukaryota > Metazoa > Chordata > Mammalia > Artiodactyla > Bovidae > Bos > Bos taurus. Next base: position 35,991,100 of record NC_037343.1, read on the forward strand.
GTCTGACTCTTTGTGACCCCGTGGACTGTAGCCCGCCAGACTCTGCTGTCCATGGAATTTTCCAGGGAAGAACACTGGAGTGAGTTGCCATTTCTTACTCCAAGCTATTTGTAGGATGCCCACCTTGTGTCATGCACTGTGGATAGGGACCGTGAAATAACTTTGCAGAGCTCTTCAGAACATAGCCTCTGCCCTGCAGTGTTTATAATATGGATGGGAAGGAGGTGACACTGACACTTGATGGATTATAAATGCTGAGCTCAGAAACAGACACAAAACTCCAGACATGGTCCATACTGCAGAGCACAAGAAAGGCTCTGCCATCCTGGCATGGAAATGCTATATTTCCATCAATGCAGCAAAAGATGACAGGGTCTCTAAGGCAGCAGCATCTCAGGCTGAATTAATTAGATCTAGAAGCACTGATAAAAACAAATAAAAGCCCTTAATTTTTCCAGAATTCTTTCATGACAAGCATTGTTCCACATTAATCTTTATTATAACCAGTAAAGAAAGAAAGAAAAAACCCTAACAAAATGCTCTCCTATCATGGATTAGCAGACTTTTTCCCTGGACCCTTGGTTTCCCCTTTCACCTTTCCTGAGCCAAATAATAGGATGATTCTGTAGCTGAGACAGACTCCTGGTCTGTCAATCAGGAAATGATATCTGCTTTCCATCCAGCCCTGGATACATGGAAGGTGGGGAGGGGGCTCGTGGACCATGTTGTTGTGTTGATACTGTTCATCCTTCAGGGTGAAGTTCACACCTTGGAGCTAGGCAGCCCTGCTTTGCCTGGAAAATCCCATGGACGGAGGAGCCTGGTAGGCTGCAGTCCATGGGTCGCAAAGAGTCGGACACGACTGAGCGACTTCACTTTCACTTTTCACTTTCATGCATTGGAGAAGGAAATGGCAACCCACTCCAGTGTTCTTGCCTGGAGAATCCCAGGGACGGGGGAGCCTGGTGGGCTGCCGTCTATGGGGTCGCACAGAGTCGGACACGACTGAAGTGACTTAGCAGTAACAGCAGCAGCTTTGGTTAGTTCTGGGGAATGTGGCCACATTGTGTTAGTCTTCCTGCTGACGTCAGGAACATACTTTGTAAAGATTAGACTCTCTTGCCTTGATCTCCTTGGGAAGCAGGGTTGGTGACCGAAAGATGAAAGGTTATTTCAGGTGGAGAATTTAAAGTCTAAAGTGATCCAAGGAGCTCCAGGGAATGCCAAGAGGATTTGGATGGGTGTTGAGCATGCATTCCAGCACTTGGCCAACCTAAAAAATTTGCTCAGCATCAAGCCCATTCTGGGAAAGTCATACTCTTTATTACAAGGGCAAATAATCAGAACTCATGCTGCTATTCTCTCGTCAGGGGGCTGTGGTAGCCATTGTAGATTAGTTGTAACGCTCTTTGAAACTCAGTCCAGTCTTCTTGGCATTCGAAGTCTTTTCAACAAAGAGCTCTATGAAAATTTACCACTTGTCAGGGGCTGTCACTTGAAATTTATGTTTGTTCATTCATGTGACATATATTTATTGAACTTTTACTTTATGCCAAGCAATGTAATAGGCACCCAGATACAGTGCTGGGAAAAATGAGAAAATATTCTTGCTCTTCAGAGTTTAAAGTTCAGTGGGAGAGCTAGATGATATGCATATAGTCATGCCAACAAATAGAAAATTGCAGTGGTGACCTGTGTGTTGAAGAAGACATATTTAATGCTCATAAACAAAAGATTGCACCTGTCCAGAGAAGTCAGGATGGCTGAGCTGAGACCTGAAGGATGGCTAGAGGTTAATCAGGTTGAAGGGAAGGGGTGGAAGAACACATTAGGCAGAGGGAAGAGCTTATGCAATGTGAGGGAGCATGGTGAGTGTGAGGGTGTGGAGGGGACTGAAGCAGGTGGGGCTCAGGTCCTGTTGGGTTTCCTCAGCCAAGTTGATGGGGTTGATTCTTATCTAAGAATAATGAGAGGCAACCAGGGAATTTTCTGTTGTTACAATGTGTGCTCTGGAAAGCTCACTCTGGATAGAATGGGTGTGGAAAATAGATTGGAGGAACTCATCGGGAATGTGGGTAGACCAGTGTCCTGGAACATGGTGTTACTGGCATTTTGTATTGTGAGTGGTGGTTAAAAAATTTCTTGAAATCACCTGCTCTAGAGGCTTCTAAGGAAACCAGTCAGTTCTGGGGTTCTGTTGTTGTTCAGTGGCTCAGTTGTGTCTGACTCTTTGCAACCCCATGGACTGCAGCACGCCAGACTTCCCTGTCTTTCACTATCTCCCAGAGCTTGCTCAAACTCATGTCTATTGAATTGGTGATGCCATCCAACCATCTCATCCTCTGTTGTCCCCTTTTCCTCTTACCTTCAAGCTTTCCAAGCATGCGGGCCTTTTCTAATGAGTCAGTTCTCTGCATCATGTAGTCAAAGTACTGGAGCTTCAGTTTCAGCATCCAAGGAAAAAAAAACTCAGTACTGAAAGGAGGAGGGGCTTTAGAAATTCATTCCAATCTTGGGGCTTTGGCCAGGATGGCAGAGGGTTTTCTAGGAGGGTTCCGTATCTCTGGACCTAGAGGTAAGGAGACATCTCATGTATCAAAGTCAATGCTACAGCCAGAGTATAAACCCACTCTTCCCCAGTCCCATGCATGCTACTCGCTGAGAGGAAGGACATGAAAGAAAGCAGATTTACTTTTGAGGGCTCATGACTGCCCACAGGGGTCCATTCATAGAGAACATGTACATCTGCTAAGGCTTCTACTAAGGGTTACCAATGACTACATCAGGTGTAAGACCTCCTTTGGTCTTCACCAAGACCCTCTCCCAAGTCTTCTCAAACCAGTTAAGCAGCTTTCCCATCTCTGAAGATTTCTAGGCTTGAAAGCTCCCTAATCTACCCTTTTCTACATTTTCTAGGCTGGGTAAAGACTTTAACAGAAGCTTCCATACTGCATCCTTGTACCTGTGGCTCAAGCTGAGAATCAAGAGCTTCTGAGCACATCAGAGCTCAGATGTTTGGGATGTTGAGCATGTTGTAGGCACCCTGCATTTAGAAATCTGACATATGAGCCATAGAGAACTGGTTCTCTCCGTTGCCACAGAAACCAAATTGAGCTGGATTTAGCATTAAATTACAGGGTACACACAGAGATGGAGTTAAACATTTTCTATCACTACTTTTTTTTGGCTTTTCAAATTGAACTGTCCCAGCAAGTGGCAGTAACACCTGCGAAGCTAAATGGGAGCAGCAGAACATGTTGTGCCAAAGGAGTGAGGCTTCTGGAAGCTTTGTAAGTGGCAAGGAGATAGAATTCCACCAAAGGCAGGGTTACTGCCCAGACATCTTCCTCCAAGGCTTTATTTGCTGCTGCTGCTAAGTCACTTCAGTCGTGTCTGACTCTGTGCGACCCCATAGACGGCAGCCCACCAGACTCCCCCGTCCCTGGGATTCTCCAGGCAAGAACACGGGAGTGGGTTGCCATTTCCTTCTCCAATGCATGAAAGTGAAAAGTGAAAGCAAAGTCGCTCAGTCGTGTCTAACCTTTAGCATGGACTGCAGCCTACCAAGCTCCTCCGTCCATGGGATTTTCCAGGCAAGAGTACTGGAGTGGGGTGCCATTGCCTTCTCCAAGGCTTTATTTAAGTCCTGCCAATTCAGAAGGAACAGCTCAGAGAGAATGAGAAAGAGAGTTGGATAGAATCTAAGTCGTGGCTTCTGATATAGTTGCCACATGTGGCTTCTGAACACTTGAAATGTGGCTAGTTCAAATTGAGGTGTATTATAAACGTGAAACACATGTCAGATTTCAAAGGCTCAGTGCCATAAAAAGAATATAAAATGTCTCATTAATTTGTAGTACCTGTTAGCACCGAAGAATTGATGCTTTTGAACTGTGGTGTTCGAGAAGACTCTTGAGAGTCCCTTGGACTGCAAGGAGATCCAACCAGTCCATTCTGAAGGAGATCAGCCCTGGGATTTCTTTGGAAGGAATGATGCTAAAGCTGAAACTCCAGTACTTTGGCCACCTCAGGCGAAGAGTTGACTCATTGGAAAAGACTCTGATGCTGGGAGGGATTGTGGGCAGGAGGAGAAGGGGACAACAGAGGATAAGATGGCTGGATGGCATCACTGACTCAATGGACATGAGTTTAGGTGAACTCTGGGAGTTGGTGATGGACAGGGAGGCCTGGCGTGCTGTGATTCATGGGGTCACAAAGAGTTGGACATGACTGAGCAACTGAACTGAACTGATTACATGTTGAATTGATAATATGTTGGAGCTTCTGGTTTCCATTTACTCTATTACTAAAATTAATTCCACCTGTATCTTTTAACAACTTTTAATGTTGCTACTAGAAAATATAAAATTGCACCTGTGGCTCAGATTACATTTCTATTGGACAGTGCTGCTTGAGGGATTGTTGTTCTAATGATGAATTGATTTGCCGCAGTTGCTTAATCTTGAGATACGAGATACTTCAGGTTCTTTATCTGCAAAATGGGGGTACTAACACCCTGTCTAGATTTTTCGGAGGTTTACTATGAAGATTTAATTTAATTCTAGAATGGATTTGGTTGTGCTTTGTTCAGATTTCCCCTTTAGGTACTTATTCCTCCAGTTGCCAGAGTGTTGACTGCTACTGAGTCATAGCTGAGTCCTTCTTCAGGAATTGCTTGTGGTTGAACTGTTGTTTCAGATGGGTCTGTAAAATGCAAGTGGCTCATCCAATATCAAGCACAGGCAGGGCCAGAGATCACTGGAAGGTCCATGAGCAGATGGCTCAGACTTCTGTGTCACGACTATGATTGCATCTCCTTCAACTGACAGCCATCCCTGTGGCTCTGATGGAGCCTCCATTATCCATAGTTTATGGAGGAGAAGAATGTCATGTTTGGGTCACAGATGGGTTGGCTTTATTTGTGGGTGAAGGCTGAAAGTGGACTGCTGTGAACCACAGTCCTACTTGCTCGTAGTTCATAAAGAAAGAGGAGATGAAATCTGCTCAAAAGGCAGAAACTGGAGTGATAGTCCTGGCCATCCATTCTGTGCAGGAAGGGGAGTGAACCAAAGGAATAACAGATCTAGACTCCTGAAGAATAGTGTTTGGCTATGGGTCAGGACCCTGGATAGAAAAAAGTTTACAAGATTGAGCGCATAGGGGCTGGGGAAGAGGTGTGTGAGTGGACTTCTGGGAGTGGGCATAAAGTGTCTGAATTTATGCATAGCATATTAACATCACTGGAGAGGGCTTTCCTGGTGGCCCAGTGGTAGAGAATCTGCTTGCCAACGTGGGAGACACAGGTTTGGTCCCTGGGCCAGGAAGATCCCACAGGCCATGGAGCAACTAAGTCCATATGCCACAACTATTAAGCCTGTGCTCTAGAGCCTGGGATTCACAGCTACGGAGCCCACGAGCCATAACTACTGAAGCCCGAGTGTCCTAGAGCCCGTGCTCCATGACAAGAGAAGCCACTGCAATGAGGAGCATGTGACCACAACCAGAGAGTAGCCTTACTCTCTGCAACAAAAGTCCACACAGCAACACAGACCCAGAATAGCAAAAAAAAAAAAAAAAGCCCTTAAAAGACAGCAGCACATGGAGAGCAGCCATGATGGGAGAGGCACTAAATAGCTAAGGAAATGAAATGGCTCGGCCAGTTGACATCAGTCAGCCTCTGTTTTTTCAGCCACCTCAATATCTGAGCAATGGGTGGTGGTCCCCTGGTAGCAGGGATCAAAGAAATCCACATGGCATACACTCTAAACAACACTAGGACACTGTGGCCCCACAAGATAGAATATATCGATCAGGAACCAAAGGGTAAAGTAGGAGAGGTCCGGCTTACTCCCCTTCCCAGTGACTTACCTGTGGGATCTGTGCTCCCCAGCCCTGCAGTGTAGACTCCATGGATCTAAGGGTGCTGGTTTCCAGAAGGGGATGCTTTCATCAGAACACACAATAAGAGCTTGTTATACTTTAAGCTGTCATTGGCATCTGGCCTCTTTTGGTCCTTGTACCAAGAGATTAGTAGGTGGTGAAAGAAGTCACCATACTGGCAAGAGTCATTGATCCCGATAATCAGGAGGAAGTAGGCTGTTGTTATATAAAGGGGCAGGGAAGGGTATGTTTGGCATTCACTTGCTCCATGGGGGCATCTCTTGGTACTCCCCTGCCCGATATGAGGATAACTGTGACAATCATGGTAGGAGACAGGTGTGGTGACCAGGGTGTGGTCTCTAGGGATGAGGGCCTGGGTCACCTTACCTGGTCAGTTACCTAGAAAAACAAAGGTGTTGGCCTAGGGTGAGAGGAATCTAGAATGAATTATAGAGGAGGGAGATGGGAGAGTCATTTGCAGTCTCAAGATCAGGTGTGGTAATGGTGGTTTTCCCCCACTAATCTTTCTCTGATGGTTTTCTCTGGTGAATGGAGTAACCAGAATAGCACAGATCTGGATTTCAGAAGGGCACACTTAGAATATGCAAGTGGTGGTATATATGCAAAAATGCACTGTGTCGGATGCTGGGGTATGCCGCCCAGAATTCCTATATGGAATATGCGCTCAGTTGCTCAGTCATGTCCGGCTGTCTGTGACACCACGGACTGTAGCCCTCTGTCCATGGGATTTTTTTCAGGCCAGAATACTGGAGTGGGTTGCCATTTCCTCCTCTGGGGGATCTTCCCAACCCAGGGATGGAACTCATGTCTCCTGTGTCTCCTGCATTGGCAGGCAAGTTCTTTACTGCTGAGCCACCTGGGAAGCCCAATATGGAATATTGAAAGTAGTATATGGAAATGAAGTACTTATTTTCTCAAGTGTTGGGAGTATTGGCTACTAATGACTCAGATCAGAGCTTTCTCTAAGAATGTGCCTCATCTGAAGGTAGCCAAAGGTCACAGTTCCTCCCCAAAGGAAGGAGCAACTGGTTGATTTGGAATCTGGATTGGTTCTTTGTCTTGATTCAGGATAACTTTGTAGGGAAGCCCAGCTCCTGAACTTTCTATATGATTCAACTTCTCCCTCTCCCTTACCTTGCTTCTCTTACTCCCTTAAAGGGAGAGCACCCCCAGTGAATTTCCTGCATGCAAACAGTTTTCTCAGAGTGTGTTTCCCAGATCGTCCAACATTGAAGTGATGCCCCTGGTCTCTGTGTGTTACAAACCCCACCTCATATAGCCTGGGAGTTCTGGTTCTAGTCAGAGCTCTGCCACTTCATGAGTTGGAATAACAGCTTAACTTGCCTGGTTGACCCAAGTTCTCCATGTATAAAATGAAGACAGCAAGGAAGTAATTCAGACCAGGTAGTCTAAAGTCCCTTTCAACTGTGACTCTCCGTATGTGTGAAATGGTTGATGATAACATCTGGGAGGACCTTTGGAGATGCACTTTACTTTAAAGACAAGAGAACTAAGAATCAGAGACATTGTTATTTTCTTATGACTGCCCTGCTAGAAGTAGCAGAACTGAAGTTTGGGCCCAGGCTTGAGTGTGACATCATGTCTGGAGTTTATCCCCTTCATCATCTCTGAATCTCTGATGTCAGTGACTATGGCAAAGATGAAGGAGTGGGTGGAAAGAGGACATTCAAGGTTGCTTAGGGACTCCTGACCAACTACCTGCTCCTACCGCACACCTCTGCATTCTACCCATCACTCAGGACCTTAACCTCCATTGCCAGGAGGTCATAGCCTCCTAGGGCAGTGCTTCTCAAACTCCAGTGTGCAGATGAGCCACATGGCCACATGGGCTAAAGTCTAATTCAACAGGTCTGAGGAATGGCCTGAGGTCTGCTGTTCTAACATGTTTTTTCTAGGTGTTGATAGCTGGTCCACAGACTATACTTAAAGAAGCAAGGGACCAGAGAGCAGTTCTCAAATTCTGTAGTTCATCAGAAACATCTTGGAACTTATTAAAACTACCCACCCTCACAGATTCAGATTTAGCAGGTATAGGGGTTAATAGACAGGCAGCCCTAATTTTAACAAGTGTTCTTGGTAATTGAGGTAACCACCAATGTTTGAGAATCTATAACTGTGATCTTCCTGTGTGTGCTGCATACTAAGTCACTTCAGTCATGTCCAACTCTTTGCGACCCTGTGAACCAGAGCTCCCCAGGCTCCTTTGTCTATGGAATTCTCTAGGCAGGGAATACTGGAGTGGGCTGCCATGCCCTCCTCCAGGGGCTCTTCCCAACTCAGGGATTGAGCCTGAGTCTCTTATGTCTCCTGCATTGTCAGGTGAGTTCTTTACCACTAGCGCCATATATTTTTCCATGACCTTCTCAGTTGCAATCAGCATTTGTGTTCATGATTAAGTTGAACAGGCAGCATATGACTCCTGCATGAAGAAGAAGAACCAAAACTGTAGCCTGAGCATTTCTGGGGACACAGCTATTGCAGATGCACTGAGTGTTCAATGCAGCCTGGGTGCAAGTAAACACAGAAAGAACCCCTGGGACTTAAAAAATAATTGCCCTTAGAAGGTTATAGTTTTATTAAAACAATCAAGAGATTGAAATAAAATGTTATTTACAAAATGTGGTTTCAAAGTAGCCCTAACTCTTGCAATAATTAAAGAGCTTCTCTATCTCAAGGTGATGGAGGCTGACAACATACTTGTGAGCTGTGAAAGTCGCTCAGTCGTGTCCGACTCTTTGCGACCCCATGGACTATACAGTCCATGGAATTCTCCAGGCCAGAATACCTGAGTGGGTAGCTGTTCCCTTCTCCAGAGGCTCTTCCCAACCCAGGGACTGAACCCAGGTCTTCTGCATTGCAGGCGGATTCTTTACCATCTGAGCTACCAAGGAAGCCCTAGCTGTGAGCTGTGCATTAGGGCATTTTCTGGTTGTCTTCCTCGATGGTTTAGCAGGTAAAGAATCTGCCTGCAATGCAGGAGACACAGAAGATGAAGGTTTGACCCCTGGGTTGGGAAGATCCCCTGGAGGAGGAAATGGCAACCCACTCCAGTATTTTTGCCTGAAAGATCCCATGGACAGAGGAGCCTGGTGGGCTACAGTCCATGGGGTGGCAAGAGCTGGATACGACAAATGTCATAAGCAAATGAGCAGCAGCAGCACGACTCTCCTGAAACTGAGATGATATTGTAGACTCAGGCTGTGGGAGCAGAGGGTCCTGCTTGAGAATGCATTGTTTCATCCTGTGAGCTCCACTTCAGAGCTTGTCCAAGGTGCCAGTCTAGATGGCGTCAACATTCTGCTAAATGTCTTCCTTAGCCTATTTCAGGTGTAAACACCCAAATAGGTTCTTCAGTGATGTTGTGTGGGCAGAATAGAGCTACCTGCCCTCAAGTGTCTCCAGATGGTTCACCTGCCAGCCAGCCTGCTCCTCAGAAACACCACCTCTATCTTGGCCACTGCTCACTACCTCGTGCATGACTAATGGATGTCCTCCCTGCCTGACAACGGGAAGATTCTACTGCTTCAGCACGGGGTGGGCTGGGCATGGAGAGTGAGTAATGGCAGGTCCCTGAGAAATCCACCCTCCCTGCCAACTGTGCATGCCACTTAAACCCACGGAGAGTCTGGCTGCTTTTGAGCATCAGAAGAAAAATCATTTTAACCCTGAAGGGGGCGCTGTTGGCGGGACAACCAGGACTGCTGCCTGTGGTCTGCCCACAGCGGCCCTCAGCACTGGGGGCTGGAGGGCCCTCTTACAGCTGACCTATAGGACCTGCCACAGAAAGCCTTGGCTGTTTGGCTGGCTTCACAAATCCTGGTAATTGTGCAGGTTGGAATAGTGCAGGAGAGGAAGAGTCCTTCAGCATGAGGAGCCTGCAAAGAGGTGGATTAATGGAGCTGGAATCTGACCAGGACAGCAGTGCCGCCCCATTCTCTAGTGAGGGCAGTGGTCCAGACACCTGCGGACAAAGGCTTGGGTTTTGTTTATGCCTAACTTTAAAAAGTTTTTTTTTAATTTTATTTTTTCATTTGTATTTTTCTAGCTTTTTTGTTGTTCAGCCACTAAGTCATATCCAACTCTTTGCAACCCCATGGACTGCAGTGTGCCAGGCTTCCCTGTCCTTCACTCTAGCTTTATTGATGTATAATTGATTATATAATATTGTGTGAGTTCAAGGTAGATGCAGTTTCAGATCTTACATTTAAGCCTTTAATCCATTTAGAGTTAATTTTCATGAGTGGTGTAATTGTTGTTGTTGTTGATGTCTGTCCTGTCTGACTCTTTTGCAACCCCATGGACTGTAGCCTGCCAGGCTCCTCTGTCCATGAGATTTCCCAGGTAAGAATGTTGGAGTGGGTTGCCATTTCCTTCTCCAGGGGAATCTTCCCAAACCAGGGATTGAACCCATGTCTCCTGCATTGCAAGGAGATTCTTTACTGCTCTGCACCTGGGGAAGCCTGAGTTGTGTTATGCGTGCAAGCTCAGTCATATCCGACTCTTTGAGACCCCATGGACTGTAGGCCACCAGGCTCCTCTGTCCATGGGATTCTCCAGGCAAGAGTACTGGAGTGAATTATCATGTCCTCCTCCAGGGGATCTTTCAGACCCAGGGATTAAACCCAGATCTCCTGCGACTCCTGCTTTGGTAGGCAGATTCATTCACCACTGAGCCATGTGGGAACCCCATGAATGGTATTATATAGGGATCCAGTGCCAATCTTTTGCATGTGGATATTCAGTTTTTCCTGTAGAAAGAAATGGCAAACCATTCCAGTATTCTTACCTAGAGAATTCCATGGACAAAGAAGCCTGTCGGGCTGCAGTCCATGGGGCTGCAAAGAGTTGGACACGACTGAGCAACTAACACTAACACGTTCAGTTTTCCCAACACCGTCTAATGATGTGATTATCTTTCCTTGTTGAATATTCTTGACTTATGACCACCTTTAAGAGACATCTTCCCTCCTGCTATTCTCGGTATTGCCCCCAAACGATTACTCCTTATGCTTCACTCTGGGCCTTTTTCACCTTCCTAGAAGATGTTTGTCTTTCATGTGCCTCTTGCCATCAATAGTTTTGTTTTATGAAATAAATTCCCTACTTGATTAAACAACTGATTACTGTAGACTTAATTTTTGCCACATACCTTGTTGGGAACTAAGTGAAAAACAAGATCAACCTGATAACCAACTAGAGTTTGTTGAGTGACTGAATAACTGTAGTGATAGCAGTTGACCTCCTGTGAGTACTTCCTGGGTGTGAGGTCTCAGGACCTCTTTATCTCAATCCTTACAGTTTTCCTAGCAGGCAACACTTCTAATATGCCCATTTTACAGATAAGTAAAGTGAGATACACAGTGGCTGTGTAAGGCTTTAGAGCTTCCTTTGGTGGAAAATCATGACATTTGGCATTTTTCCAGCTCTGGGCTGTGATGCTGCAGTTCTGCTTCCAAGAACCTTTACTGGGGGTAGGATGAGAGCAGAGGTAAGTAGAGTCCCCAACAGGATCTTATTTCCTGTATTTCAAGAGACAAACATTCAGAGAAATTGGGGGAAACTTTGTCAAATGCAAAATCACTGTGTTTCTTATCTGTTTATTGGAGTAATTAGAGATAAAACCCCTTCCAGATTCCACATTGTATTTGGTTGTATTGAGTAGCTTCAGTTGCATGCAGCAAATTCTGATAAATTCTCTTTTCATTTTTATTCTGTTACAGATATTTTCTAATTTTTCTTGCTATGGCTTCTTAGATACACCCATCCTTTAAAAGTGGAGATTTAATTTTCAAATACATGGGGTTTTCAAAGTATCCTTGATATTAATTTCTCACTTTGATATTAATTTCTCATTTAAATGATTTCCTCTCTGCAATCACTCTCTGTGTTTTTTCAGTCTTTTAACTTTATTGAGGCTTTCAATGGCTAAGTCAAAGATCTCTTGGCAAATGTCACATTGCCTTGAAAATATGTGGATTATTTTCAAATATCTTTTGATATTGATTTCTAACATAATTCCATAGTGATAAGAGAACAGACTCTGTATGATTTCAATATCTTTAGATCATGGTATTTTTGCACCTGATTTTATGTCCCTGGATATGTTCCAGTGTCTCCTGGTTTTTAGTCTATGGGAACTTGAGTAGAATTTGTATCTTACCGTTGTGTGAAGATTGTATAAATCTTAATTATGTTGAATTGGTTGATAGTGCTTTTCAGGTCTACTATATCCTTCTACTTTTCTGTCTATTCATTCTATTACTTTTTGAGACTTTGATATTGAAACTTCAGCTAAAAATCTTAATTTATCTACTTGTTAATAAAAATAATTGTAATATATAATGATATAACTGATATATAGCATTGCATAAGTTTAAAGTGTACAATATGTTTATTTGATATATTTATATATTGCAATATGATTTCTGCTGAAATTTTTAAGGGCCAGGAAAAGTGAATTTGATTTCAGAGGCCCTTGAGAAATCAAAGTAGGGAGCTGGTTCCTATCTGGTTTACTGGCAGGAAGTCCTCCTGGAGGCAAAGACTTGGATATTGAACCTCCTTTCCTGGGACCTGGGCTCTAATAGGAGTGATCACATGTGAACACAAGAGCTGCATTGCAAAGTATAGTGCAGAGGGGAGAGAGGCCTGTAGCAAAGCAGAAGTGAAGAAACTTCAGCTGCGAAATTTCTACAGCAGGCAAAGAGAGAGACATTTGAACTGTATGAATTCAATCCAGCCTTTACTTGTTGTGAGAGAAGTCTGTGTGGGAATAAAAGGGGGCTACTGTGAGACCTGGGGCAGCCTCTTCACGGTTGGAATCCTTAGCTGAACTAGAAGTCCCTGGACCATCTTTCTATTCTGCGTCAGAGAGGAGAAAGAAACAGTAAGGAAGGAGAAAGACATGTGCTACAAAGGCTCTGCCAAGGTTTTCTGGGAGAGGTTACTGGCTCACTGTCTGACCTGGGGGAATTGGTATCAGTTTTACAGGTGGCCTGTTTTCCCCTCTCTGTGGGGGATCTGACCCCTTCAGGCACTGAGCAGCTTGAAAATAGCAGCACTGCGGTTTTCAATGAACAGCATTACTGTAGACAGAGATAGTTTGCGGCCAGAAGGTGGCGCTCTTTCTCCTGAAACAAATTGATGTCCGCAGCTTGGCTTGTAGACAGAGCCAGGGATGCAAGTACAGTGAAATCTCCGCAGTCTGCAGGCATCCAAGGGGCCTGGGTAAAATGGCTTGTCAGGACTGCCCCCTAGGCTTAACTATCCCCTCAGCTGAATGTGCCTTGCAGGCTCCAGTGGGCCTGAGCTGCAGCACCGACCAAAGCAAATGTGCATAGGCACAAGCCGCCTTCTCTGACCTCAGCACCAGAGGCTGCATTAGCAGGGAAATCTTCAGTGTCACAAATGACTGCACATTTAGATCATGACAGGGAGGAGTCACGCCACTTCTGGATGAGACAAGCATACTTATCACTTATCATATGGGCAGGTGAGGGGACCTGGTCTTCCTGCCATGTTGGGTGAGACAGTGTCCCATGGGGAACATTTAAAAACTCAATGAAACCACTCCCCTCAAATTGAAACACTTAGGTATAATATAAGGGAGGCAGGATTCTGGGGAAATCTCTTACCTGGGGAGGGACCTGGGCTCTACCTGGAAACTGTTACAATTTTTCCGAGAAGAAAAAAAAATCTAGATTGGGTCTCCTTTCAAGACATAGTAAGCAGAAGCAAGCAGGCAAATAAAACACAAGACAAAATAATCTCATAATGGTGTGAAAAGATCATTGGATTGGAATTCAGAAATCTGGTAAGGACACTAACTAGCTGTCTGATTTTAGGCAAATTCTTTTCTTTGGTCCTTAGCCTCACTTTGATCACCAGTAGTAGTTAATTGCTAAGGTCACTTCTAACCCCACATTTAATAGCATAGGTGTGTGTGTGAGAGAGAGAGTGATGGAGAGAGAGAGAGAGAGACAAAGACAGAGGCTTCTCAAATAAGGCAGGATAGAAGCATGCATTCTTGGGGACTGAAAAAACCCCTTATTGCTGATTTCTGTTTTAATCACTGAAGCCCATACTGGCCACACCAAGTGGAAAAAGCCATGCCACTGTCACCCTTCTGGGAATTGAGGTCCTTTCTTCAGAAGCATCATAACTAGCATCTATATGTTTATACTCTTCATGTAGTTGCTATTAATAGAAAAGCCATGTGCTATTGCATGAAAACCCATATCTCCTGGCTTCTGGGGAGCAACTTTAACAAACCAAGTTTCCCATGTGGAGAGAGAGTGAGCTCTTCTTTGCTCCTGGGGTGCTGGAAACATTTGGTAGAGGTGAAGAGAGGGGAGACAGAATGGAGGACAGGTTGGGTGGAAGTGAGGAGTGCAACATTACACTCCTACTTAGTAGGCTTGGCGATTCATCAGCCATCATCGGCCACCAAATATTGATTGGTTACCTACTGTGCATAGTCTAAGCACTGAGGATGCCGCTGGAGCCCAACACAGTCTTTGCTCTCAAGGAGCTCATTGACTTGCCAAGAGGAAATGAAGTCTGTGCTTCCCCTTCAGCTCAAATATGCAAATGTAGGCCCTAAGGGGCTCACAGAAGGGCTCCCCCTCCCTCTGCTTAACGTTTGGCCAGACACAGTCAGTCAGTGAAAAGTATACTTTTCAGATGGACGGTCACAAGCTTTGCATTTGCTTTGCCCCCGGTATCCAGATGGTCAGCAGGCTGCCCTGTGGAAGATTTTGTTTGGCAGAAATATGCTCTGATTTCTTAACTCTAAGCTTTGGGGGCCAGGTGGCTGAAATGAAGCAACTCTTCTGCACCCTTAGCATAGTCAGGCTATCTATGCTCCAAACCTCTATGAGGCAGGCACCCCAGACAGCCGCAGGCCCGTGGTGGGGTGCTGCAGAGGGCACGGCCATGGCAGCTGCAGGACTCACTGAGCAGAGCCAGCCAACGCCAAGCCTGAGCTGCTGGCTCCTGGGTGAGCTGCTGACTCATTGCTGCAGCCATGCTGCTTGGAACAGCTCCGGGGAATTCTTTCTTCTTTTAAAGGAAAATGTGATGTAACTTTAGAGACAGCAGAAGAGGGCAACAGAGGATGGTCCAAAACCTGGTTTTTAACAGCAGCTATAACACGCATTTCCATCTGAATTCTTGGGCAGAAATGTTTTTATCAGCCCTGGAAGGATATGGCCACTTTAGGGCAGCTGTTCAGTCAGTCAATATGTGTGTATCAAACAGCTTTTGTGTGCTCAGCACCTGTTGTTTGCTTAGGTAATAAAGGGAGAAACAGAAAATGAAAGATGGTCCTTGCCCATTTGGGGATTGTTAGAAGGCTGACACGTAGAGAGACTTCCTTCCTGTAGTCCTCCAGGCACCACAGTCTAGCTGCAGTTTTGATTTTAGCTTATGCAATCTCATGGTGGTCCTGTAAAACAACTCCATTATTTTTATCTATTCTGCTGTAAGCTGGGGAGTCAGGATTTGAACCTATATCAGTTCAGAGTCAGAACTCTTTACCGCCATGCCATTCATTATCTGGGAGGCAGAACCAACAAAGGCACTTGGCTGTGGGAGAATAATATAGGATGATACATGGTTGAGTGAAAAATTATGTGTAAAAGATAAGCATTTATGATGAGTCCAGAATAAACCCCTGTCAGTCTACAGTCCTGGGTCAGCTGAAATGTGCAGATATGCTTCTGTTTAAGCAAATACTGAGCCTGCAGAAGAATGCTTTTGAGAAGGCCGAGGGTCAAGATGAGAAATCGTCAGGTCAGGAAGTGGGAGCTGTCAGTAATGTGATAGGAGCCGCATTGGGCGACCTGTGAGTCTAATGGCCCTGGTTGCTGGGGGGAAGCACAGCCCCATATTCTGGGCATGCAGAATATGGAGGATGTTATCCCAGAAATAGAAGGAAACAAATTCCCTTGGAGAGAACTTGTTGAGGTTTTGGTTTCTGCTTTCCTTGGCCTATATCCTGGTGTAATGGTTGTCAGATGAGATCCATGTTCCTTGATAGCTGCCACATTTCTTGACTCTGGGAATGGTCTAGAAATAGAGATACTTACAAACTGTTAATTTCTCCAGTTCCTCCAGAAACACAAAACACTAAGCATATGTTTGCCTTTTGGGAATTTAGTCCTGTTGGATTTACATGGCCAATGATTCAATTTAGGAGCTATGTGCAAAATAGAAAGGCAAAAAAGAGAGGGATTATTAGAGGGAACAAGGGCCTGTGACTTCTGTTTAGTCCTGAATGGGTCAACATTTGCATTAAAGAGGAGTCTGTGGGCCATTTAATCAGATGATATTGACAAAGGACTCAAAAGCTCTTGTTTTCATTTAGAAGTGTTGGCCACGCATTTGTGGAGGAGCTGGTAGAACAACTTGAGTCCTCCTGGTTTTTGAGTTGGCAGATATTCTTGGGCAGCTGTCAGAGCAGCCTCTCATGAAACTCATAAAGCACCTCTGTCTCTCAGCTGGTAGATCCATGCTGCCAGGGCACAAGTGTGCCAGTTCTGTGACCCAATTCCCAATGTCCCCTGTACTTTTCAGGCAATCTTTTGGACTCCATGGATTTAGATTCCAGGATCTCTTTTCTCCCTCCCCTAGCATTTAGCTATGTAGAGATTGATCAAAGCTACCTGTTTCCAATCTTGTTTTGTTCCTAATTATTAGATTTTCATGATCCATGTTATAACATTTCTATGGCTGAGATATAATAGAGGTTTTAAGAGCTCAAAAACTGTGAGGAAGACAAGAGAGATAAGATCAGGTGCAGATATCTGTCTTGGACACAGCTCCTTTGGTGGAGTGCTAGAAAAGACACAAAGGAGTCCAGGAAGACTTTTGGGATAGAGTCAATTAGGCTTCTTGTGACCAAGGAGAAAGCAGTGTGAACTACACCCAAGGAGAAAGAAACATATCTTGTTATCCTTGAAAGAAATAGCTTTGGCCCTATTCCATGGGAATAGAATAATTAAAGGGTAGCGTGGGGTGGGTACAAGTGAGGAGGGAAGGATCAGAATTATTCTGAGCTAGGGAAAGAATAGCCAGAGATGATTGATGACCTTGATCACTGTCCCAAGCTAAAGAGAGTTCTGGGGTTTAATTACAATTCTCCAGTAATATTTCTTACATTCAAAGATCTCAATTCAGAGAAATAACATTGTTTTTAACTTCCAAATACCTGACTGTTCCTGCCCAGTGCTGAGAGACCATGTTAACAGAGCACTGCCTGAGAGTAAAGAGAGGAGCCGAAGACCAAGAGCCCTGCTATTCCAAGCCCAAACCACCATCTCTTGGCATCACATTTTCTTTGTGTGCTTACACGAGTTGGGCAGCTTTCTCTTTGGGGCTCTCCTTGGCCTATATCCTGGTGTAATGGGTGTCAGATGAGAACCATGTTCCTTGATAGCTGCCACATTCCTTGACTCTGGGAGTGGGCTAGAAATAGAGATACTTACAAAACTGTTAATTTCTCCAGAACTGGATTGTGTCTCCTTTATTTCTTCATCTGCTACTGCTAAGTCACTTCAGTCGTGTCCGACTCTGTGCAACCCCATAGACGGCAGCCTACCAGGCTCCCCTGTCCCTGGGATTCTCCAGGCAAGAACAATGGAGTGGGTTGCCATTTCCTTCTCCAATGCATGAAAGTGAAAAGTGAAAGTGAAGTCGCTCAGTCGTATCCGAATCTTAGCGACCCCATGGACTGCAGCCTACCAGGCTCCTCCATCCATGGGATTTTCCAGGCAAGAGTACTGGAGTGGGGTGCCATTGCCTTCTCCATATCTCTTCATCATCAGCCCCTAAAACAGTGCCTGACATATCATAGTAAGTCAGTAAATGTTTAGTGATCTGTTTTAAACAATCTGTGCTTTGGGGCTTGGTCATGTGGAAGATACAAGATTTAAGAAAATGGTGCCCTATCTCCTTTGCCTCTGAATTATTTCTCAGATGATAAAATGTTGGCAGATTCCTGATCGTCATCAAGGAGCCTGGGATTTAGGGCTGCAGAATATGGAGGATGTTATCCCAGAAATAGAAGGAAACAAAGTCCCCTGAAGAGAACTTGTTGAGGTTTTGGTTTCTGCAAGGACTGTGTGGTACACAGAGATGAGTTGTTCAAATGCTTGCAGGAAATGTTTTCTCAAAGGATGAGGGTCTGGGAGGTGGATGAGGACAGAGTGTGCAGAACAGATGGGACCCATCTGGGGAACTGTGAAGGTGGGGGGTGGGGAGGTGAGTGTGGTGTAGCCAGAGTACAAAGGAAAGGTGGAAGGAAGAGTCTAGAAGGGTTTTACCAGTGGGGTAGTAATGATTGCATTTTCATGATAGAAAGATAACCCAGAAGTAGTGTAGCAGGATAGGGAGAAGGAAGGTGGGAGGCAGCAAGACCAGCCAGTGATCCACGGCAATAACCTGAGTGAGATGTGATAAGCACCCGAGAAAGAGCAGTGTCAGTGAGCAGGAGATGAGTCAGACTGGGCAGTAATGAGAAGTTACACTTATCTGAGCTCCTAAGTTGAATAGGGAGAAGGAGGAATCTAAGAAGGTGAACATCCCGAGTTTGAGGTCCTGGTGCAGATGATGAAGCTCTTTGAAGTGATTTTATCTTAAAAACTCATGTAGGACTTCCCTGCTGGTACAGTAGATAAGAATCTGCCTGCCAATGCAGGGGACGTGGGTTCGATCCCTCATCCAGGAAGATTCCACATATCTCAGAGCAACTAAAACCTGGGGGACACAACTACTGAGCCCGAGTGCAACAACTACAGAAACCCTTGAACTTAGAGCGTGTGCTCTGCAACAAGAGATGTCAACCCAGTGAGAAGCCCATGCACCTCAATGAGAAGTAGCCCTCACTCACCGGAACCAGAGAAAGCCTGAGCAAAGCAAAGAAGATCCAGCACAGCCATTAAAAAAAAAAAATTCACAAAAATTTCCATAAAGATAGACTAGTATATCTCCAATATTCTTGCCCAGAGAATCCCATGGACAGAGGAGCCTGGTGGGCTACAGTTCATAGGGTCACAAAGAGTCGGACATGACTGAAGTGACTTAGCAACAATGCATGCACGCATGCTAGTATATTCATTGTTATGAAAATAATGTTTAAAGCCACTTAAAAGACATAACTTTCCTTTTGAAAACTTCAGAGGGAAAACTCACCGTGGTTATGTGTGGTTTCTGAGGCTCCCAGCATACTTCATCTGCCCAGAGAAGTATGGGCATCCTTCCTTATCTGCCTGCATCCCTCTTTCCATCCTTCCCTTGGCCAACTGGTCTCCTCACCTTCAGTCTCGCCAACCTCTTCATGAACATTCTGCTTCCCTGTTTTACACATGATTAAGTTTTTCTTTCCACCTCTAGCCCATCATTAAGGTCCAGTTCAGACGTTCCCTCTTCTGTACAAGATCCACAACCCTGTCTCACCTCCTTCCATTTTCCTCATCTGAGATTTTGCAAACTGGTTTGCTACCCTGATTTTTTCTCTGAAAAAAGGTGAAATAATAAATGAAATAGGTGAAATCATTGATGAAAAATGGCCTATGAGGCCAGGGACCATGTTGTTGATATTTTGTCAGTCAGTTCACTACTTTTTGAATAGATGCAGTCATCGTATATATATAAACCAAATTTATACATAAAAAGTAAAACAGTTAATAGTGTTAGTCACTCATTTGTGTCTGACTCTTTGCAACCCCATGGACTGTAGCCCAACAGGATCCTCTGTCTTTGGAATCTCTAGGCAAGAATACTAGCGAGGGTAGCCATTCCTTTCTCCAGGGGAGCTTCCCTACCCAGGTATCAAATCCGGGCCTTGTGCATTGCAGGCAGAGTCTTTACTGTCTAGTCCATCCCAAAATAGACATTAAATTTATTATCTATTTCCATTAAATGAAAGCTTTCACTTCTTTAGCAAAAAACACTTAAATATCAGAAAGGGGAAAAGGAAAGATATACCCACTTGAATGCAGAGTTCCAAAGAATAGCAAGGAGAGATAAGAAAGCCTTCCTCAGCGATCAATGCAAAGAAAAAGAGGAAAACAATAGAATGGGAAAGACTAGAGATTTCTTCAAGAAAATCAGAAATACCAAGGGAACATTTCATGCAAAGATGGGCACAATAAAGGACAGAAATGGTATGTACTTAACAGAAGCACAAGATCTTAAGAAGAGGTGGCAAGAATGCACAGAAGAACTGTACAAAAAAGATCTTCATAACCCAGATCACCACAATGGTGTGATCACTGACCTAGAGCCAGACATCCTGGAATGTGAAGTCAAGTGGGCCTTAGAAAGCATCACTATGAACAAAGCTAGTGGAGGTGATGGAATTCCAGTGGGCTATTTCCAATCCTAAAAGACGATGCTGTGAAAGAGCTGCACTCAACATGCCAGCAAATTTGGGAAACTCAGCAGTGGCCACAGGTCTAGAAAAGGTCATTTTTCATTCCAATCCCAAAGGCAATGGCAAAGAATGCTCAAACTACTGCACAACTGCACTCATCTCACATGCTAGCAAAGTAATGCTCAAAATTCTCCAAGCCAGGCTTCAACAGTATGTGAACCATGAATTTCCAGATGTTCAAGCTGGATTTAGAAAAGGCAGAGGAACCAGAGACCAAGTTGCCAACATCCACTGAATCATTGAAAAAGCAAGAGAGTTCCAGAAAAACATCTACTTCTGCTTTATTGACTATGCCAAAGTCTTTGACTATGTGGATCACAGCAAACTGTGTAAAATTCTTAAAGAGATGAGAATACCAGAACAACTGACCTGCCTCCTGAGAAATCTGTATGCAGGTCAAGAAGCAATAGTTAGAACTGGACATGGAACAACAGACTGGTTCCAAATAGGGAAAGGAGTACATCAAGACTGTATATTGTCACCCTGCTTATTTAACTTATATGCAGAGTACATGATACAAAATGCTGGGCTGAATGAAGCACAAATTGGAACCAATATTGCTGGGAGAAATATCAATAACCTCAGATATGCTGATGACACCACCCTTATGGCAGAAAGTGAAGAAGAACTAAAGAGCCTCTTGATGGAAGTGAAAGAAGAGAGTGAAAAAGTTGGCTTAAAACTCAACACTCAGAAAACTAAGATCATGGCATCCAGTCCCATCACTTCACGGCAGATAGATGGGGAAACAATGGAAAGACTAAGAGACTTTGTTTTTCTGGGCTCCATAATCACTGCAGATGGTGACTGCAGCCATGAAATTAAAAGACACTTGCTACTTGGAAGAAAAGTTATGACCAACCTAGACAGCATATTAGAAAGCAGAGACATTCCTTTGCCAACAAAGACCCATCTAGTCAAAGCTATGGTTTTTCCAGTAGTCATTTATGGATATGAGAATTGGACTATAGCGAAAGCTGAGTGCCAAAGAATTGATGCTTGTGGTGTTGGAGAAGACTCTTGAGAGTCCCTTGAACTTCAAGGAAATCCAACTAGTCCATCTTAAAGGAAATCAGTCCTGAATATTCACTGGAAGGACTGATGCTGAAACTGAAGCTCCCATACTTTGGCCACCTGATGCGAAGAGGTGACTCTTGAAGAGACCCTGATGCTGGGAAAGATTGAAGACAGGAGGAGAAGGGGACGACAGGATGAGATGGCTGGATGGCATCACTGACTCAATGGACATGAGTTTGAGTAAACTCTAAGAGTTGGTGATGGACAGGGAAGCCTGGCGTACTGCAGTCCATGGGGTGGCAAAGAGTCGGACACAACTGAGCAACTGAACTGAACTGAACAGAATAACTTTCCCCTTCCTCTTTTATGTCTTTTCCTTTCCTTTGATGGGGCAAGTAAAAGACATGACTGGGGTCATCTCAGGTGACTGATGGTATAAAAACATAAGCACTTTTTCTGTCCAGTCTTTATAGCTGTTTAGTCATACATTTCTCTGCTTGCAAAATCAAAGGTGGAAAAGCTAGGAGAGGTGTGATGAGAAATGCTTTTTAAAGACATAAATATAGACACATATCTTTTCCTGAAGCCCTCCTCCCCCCCCTGCTTCCTCACTCACTAGGTTAGTGGTCCCCACTGGGTCACACTTTACTGCTAGTGCTTGTTTGTGCCTGAGAATGAAGCTTGCCCAGGGAATGTCTGTATCTATGCAGCTCATTATCATATTCTTAATCAGGGAAAATCTCATCAAAGACTGTATTGGTCCATTTCTTGAGCGAACATAGGAAAAGGGAATTGAAAATGTGCCTAAGGAGGGATCATGATGCTTTTCTGTCCACTAAAGCTCTGAGTCTGATAAACATGGGACCAAAGCAATGGAGAGGGGGAAAAATGGAGGGAATTTCTGGTGAGGCTGTTGACACAAGTAGAAAGACCAAATGAGGGAAGTCACATACAAAATCCAGAAGGTACTCGTGGACTAAATGGTTGGGGCTATGCTTTGGAGGAATGAAAGCATTGGTTATCAGTTAAGTGGCTTTAGATTTAGAGAATAAATGGAGCCTTTCAAGTTCACTTCATCTCCTTTACTTCGTCTTGGAATCATTCAAGTTCTAACTATCTGGGCTTCCCTGGTGGCTCAGTGGTAAAGAATCCACCTGCCAATGCAGGAGATGCAGGAGACACAAGTTTAATCACTGGCTCCGGATGATTCCCTGGAGAAGAAAATGGCAACTCACTCTGGTATTCTTGCCTGGGAAATCCAGGAGACAGAGGAGCCTGGTGAGCTGTAGTACATAGAGTCGCAAAAGAGTTGGACACAACTTAGTGACTAAACACCAACAAAAACTATCAGGGCACCAATTATCTACTGGATTTCTAAATCCTGTGAATTTAACCCTGAATTAATTTCCTCTTCCTATAACAATGTAAGACATACTTAGTGGCTTAAAGCAATACAGATATATTATCTTGTGGTTCTGTAGGTTAGAGTTCTGATGGATACCTCACCGCACTAAAACCAAGGTCTGGGCTGGGCTGCATTTTTTCCTGTAGGCTCTAGAAGAGAGTTTGTTTCTTTGCCTTTTCCAGCTTCTAAAGGCCACCCTTGGCTTATGGCCCCCTTCTTCCATCTTCAAAGCCAACAGCATTACGCTCACTGATGTTGCTTCCACCATCACATTTCTTCCTCTCATCCTCTTCTTTGGCCTCCTTCTTCCACTTTTAAGGACTCTTGTGATTACTGTGGGTCCACTCAGATAGTCCAGGAGAATGTCCTTATTTTTAAAGTGAATTAAAAGCTTCCACTAGCAACCTTTACATCCCTTTGCCATGTAACTTAACACAGTCACATGCTCTGGGGATTAGGATATGGGCAGCATGGAGGGGCATTATTCTGCCTACCACATCCCTTGTACCCTTGCCCAAATCCAGGTCACCATCACTCTTACCCAGATTACTCCAAAAGAATGGATTTTGGAGTCAGACTGCTTGTATTCAAATTCCGGCTCTGTCATCTACTGGCTGTGTGATGGATGTTAAGAAGACTCCCAGCCTCAGTCTCCCACCTGTAATCAGGGGACACTAATAGTACCTACTTTATAAGATTGTTGTGAGCATTAAACACATGCTTGGCATGTAGTATATATTTACTCAGTGCTAGCTATTATTTTCATTAATACTATCATGAGCTGCTCTCGTTGCCTCTACTCTCAACCTTACTTACTCATATCCTCCGTGTGAAAAGCAAAAGTGTTAGTCACTCAGTCATGTCCAACTCTTTGAGAGCCCCTGGACTGTACTCTGCAAGGCTCCTCTGTCCATGGGATTCTCCAGGCAAGAATACTGGAATGGTCATTCCCTCCTCCAGGGGATCTTCCTGACCCAAGGATCAAACCTGGATCTCCCACTGCATTATAGTCAGCTTCTTTACTGCCTGAGCCACCAGGGAAGCCCCATATTCTCCATACTGAAGCCACCTTTCTTAAACACAAGCTGGCTATGTTCCTCTTAACCATGCCATGACCGTCATTCGTGTTACTTACTTTGTGTGTCCATGGCACACCTCTTGTGCTGGTCTGAGGCATCAGTTTGCTTCAGGAAGTATTAGGTTTTCATAACGGGATTCAAGAAGAAAAATATTAAATATCCTGCTTTCGAAACCCAGAGTAAAAATTATTTCAAAAAAATCTTTTAGTTTTTTTTTAAGTTTTTTCAATAAGTTTTGAAATCAGGTTTCACAAATGAGAAAGATTTCAAAAACTTATTACCTCTTTTAGCATATTAAAAGTCAGTTTGATTGTGTCAGGACTTGGAGATTCTTCCACAAAGGTAGAGAGGACACTGTTCTCTGCAGTCAGCCTGAGCATGAAGTGTTGTGACCCCGAGAAGAAGAAAGAAATTGTAGGGGTTGTGTCATGATTGCAAAGGTAGACACAAGAGGCATTTTCATGTCCCAGTTTCCTTTTGGGACTTGGAAAAACCCACCTTCAAGGATACACCCTACTGATGAGGCATGGCTGTTGTGGTGGTACTTTTGGTTCAGTCGCTCAGTCATATCCTGCTCTTTTTGGCCCCATGGATCGCAGATCACCAGGCACCTCTGTCTGTGGGATTTTCCAGGCAGGAACACTGAAGTGGGTTACCGTCTCCTCCAGGGGATCTTCCTGGCTCAAGAACGGAGTCTGAGTCCAGTGCATCTAATGCATTGGCAGGTGGATTCTTAACCACCAGTGCCACCTGGGAAGCCCAGTGAGGTATGGTTACACAGCAGGAAACCTTGACTCTAACTTCCGGAGATCTTTCTCTGCTTTGAGCTAAAGAGCAAAAAGAATCCAGAAATTGCTCCCTGTCCTGTTGACCAATGTGGAAAGCAGTTGATAGTGTTTGGGGCTAGTAACTGTGTAGTGAAATCTATATGGTAGACCCCTGGACTAGGGATCAAAGGGCCATCACAGCTAGACCCCATGCAATGCTCGTGTGAGTTGATCTGGGGCCAAGTCAGCAAGGAGGTTCACTAAGTTCAAAGCAAATCAAGAGATGGCAGACTGTGAATCTGACCAGCTGTTGTCTTTGGCCGTGAGCATTGGCAGGAATAGCACCGATCAAATGAACAAGAACAACCATTGCTTAGGGGGCCCAGGAGGATTTTAAGAGTGGCACTGAGACCCATGCGCAGATCCAAGCTCTCTCTACTCACCACCATGATCTCTGCCGTGTATACAGATGCTATCTCAGGTGGAAGAAATGGGAAGGGGAAGAGCTCAGGGAGACTGAGCATGTATGTGCTCAAAGGATGAGATGGTAGGATGGCATCACTGACCCAATGGACATGAACTTGAGTAAACTCAGGGAGATAGTGGAGGACAGGGAAGCCTGGCATGCTGCAGTACATGGGGTCACAGAAGGTTGGACATGACTTAGTGACTGAACAACAACAACAACAATATGTGCAAAAAGTTTTACAAGGGGAAAGAGACTGTTTTAGACCAAAGTGAAAGTGAAGTCGCTCAGTCGTGTCCGACTCTCTGCGACCCCATAGACTGTAGCCTACTAGGCTCCTCTGTCCATGGGATTTTCCAAGCAATAGTACTGGAGTGGATGGACATTTCCTTCTCTGGGGATCTTCCCAACCCAGGGCTCGATCCCAGGTCTCCCACATTGTCGATAGACGCTTTACTATCTGAGCCACCAGGGAAGTCCAATTTTAGACCAAGATGATTGATAAATAACTAACTGGGAAGTTAAATTTTTTTTTTTTTTATTCTTGTTACATATTTTTTGTTGACTATTGCTGGACTAGGGGTGAGGTCAGTATAGGATCAGCTACACATAAGATTTGATACTTAGTCACTGAATTCCTTATTGTATAAATCCAGGGTATCTAGCAGCCTTTCTGTTTAGTCCCTGAAGATAAGAATGGCTTGACTCTGCGGGCACACCTCTCAAAGTGTCATGCTTAGCACATTTTCTTCTGAATCTTGTTCCTAAAGGATTTAACAGCTTGTTTGGGCCACGTGTGTTCTTCCTTGTTGCTTTTGCTACTGGAATTTTATGTTTTCCTTTGTGTATAAAAGAAAACTTCACATCACAAGTCACTTTGAATCCTAAAAATTTTAAAGGCATCCTCAAGACTGTTTCCAATTTGCAGATGGGTTATAATTCAAAATATCATTTGACAATTGGCTGTTTGGAAATCAGAAGGGATTATTTTCACATAAATGTAGTGTGCTTACCGGTGATTAGATTTCTACACATATATAACTCAAATGTAGCTGAAATACAGAGTATTTGGAACAAATATTGAGAACTGTAATCGTACCATGCCAAAGATTAAACAAAACAAAACAAAACAAAAAATAAGTCAAATTAACCCATGTTTATTTTGAATACTAGTGTTTTAGGGGCAACACATTTAATTAAAAATGGCTAAGAGGTATAGGAAGTTTCTGAAGAGGGTTTCTCAGCAATTTTCAGGGCTTTACTGGCTCTTTGAAAATATGATTTTCATTTGAAAGTTTCCAAATTTCCTTTCTCTTGTTATTGCTGCCACAGGCATGAATCTTAATACGTATTGGCTACGATGATGATACATTTTCCATTGTTTGGGGATGGGTGAGGTGGGAGGGGCTTACCTGGTAGCTCAGACTGTAACGAATCAGCCTGCAATGCAGGAAACAGGGTTCGATCACTGGGTCGGGAAGATCCCCTGGAGAAAGGAATGGCAACCCACTCCTGTATTCTTGCCTGGAGAATCCCATGGACAGAGGAGCCTGGTGTGCTACAATCCATAGGATCTCAAAGAGTCGGACATGACTGAGCAAGTAAAACTACTGCTGGGCTGGGGAGATTGGGGAGAATTTCTCTGATGTGTCAGAGACTGTGCACCCTGACTGGTGCACTTATAAACCAGGGGAGAAAACAAATTTTCTGCCTTTGAGAGATTTCCTTTTTTATTCGGAAAGGTGGGTATTCAGACAAAAAATGAATGAAGAGCAGATATATAATATAATGTGATATAGATGTTATATGTATTGTATATGATAAAATATCAAGTAGTGACAAATGCTTTAAAGAAAGAAAACTGGATGCAAGGTTTGATTTTAGACATGCAGTCAAGGAAAATCTCTTTAAGGGAGTTGATAACTGACAAAATTCCTCAAAGAAGCAAGGGGGTGAGCAACATAGACACATGGGGGAAGGACATTCTAGACAGATGGAACCTCAAATGCAAAGGCCCTTAAGTAGGAATTTGCTTGGGCATATTCAAGGGACAACAGAAGTTTATTATGAATGGAGTGGGGTTAACAAGGGAACCCGTGTAGACCATGAGGTCAGGGAGATAGAAGGAACAAGTGTGACTTTTCTGTGTGCGAAATTCTAAGTTTTTCCAGGAGATCTGAGAAAGAATTGGGCCCAAGAGAAGGACAGCGAGAATTTTTATGCATTTATATTTTGTGGTAGAAATCACTGTACTCTTTTTAATGTATTTATTTATTTTATTTGTGGCTGTGCTGGGTCTTTCTCTAGTGGCAGTGAGTGGGGGGCTAGTCTCTATTTGCAGTGCATGGGGTTCTCATTGCTGTGGCTTCTCTTGTTGAGGAGCGCAGGCTCTAGGATCCAGAACTTCTGGAATTGTAACTCAGGGGCTCAATAGTTGTGGCTCGGGGGCTCTAGGCACAGACTCAATTGTCGTCACACGTGGATTCATTTGCCCGGTGGCATGTGGAATCTTCGTGGACCAGGGATTGAATAAGCATCCCCTGTGTTGGCAGGTGGATTCTTAACCACTGGACCACCAGGGAAGTCCCAAGGGTTTATGTTTGTTTCATTCACTTCTGCAGTGTTTAATAAATATTTGTTGCCCAGTTCAAGACTATTCACTTGAAAGGACAAGGCCTGATCTGAGAAGTCACAGGCATGAGGAATGGGATGCAGGATGTTTAAGAGCCTCCATGGGCAAGGAGACCAAATATTTGACTCTTCCCTGCCAACTGTTTCCTTGGCTCCCAAAGACCCTGTGGCTGATGCTGATAAATCGCTTCAGTCGTGTCCAACTCTGTGTGACCCCATAGACGGCAGCCCACCAGGCTCGCCCGTCCCTGGGATTCTCTAGGCAAGAACACTGGAGTGGGTTGCCATTTCCTTCTCCAAGGCATGAAAGTGAAGAAGTTGAGCTCTTATCAAAAGAATGATTTAAATGACAAGCTCCATGTGGGCCCTGGTGTTCTGTAGTACTTGGCATTTGCCTACAGGCTTTTCACCAAAGAAGGTTTGCTACCTAGATGGGGTTATCAAGAGCGACTTGTACAATCCAGTTTGGGGAGTGCCTTGGGATGTTGTGCTTCTCTCCACTCTGATAAAGAGGGCTGGGTTTTTGTACCATCTCTTCCACATCCTAATATTTAGTAGGATTTTCCCCAGATCAGATTAAAAGTAGTTCAGTTTAGGGACTTCCTTGGTGGTTCAGTGGCTAAGTCTTTGCTCTTTCAATGCAGGGGGCCTGGTTCAATCCCTGGTCAGGGAACTAAAAAATAAAAGAAGATTGAAGATACAACATGCCATAACTAAGACCTGGCACAGTGAAAATAAATAAATATTTTTTAAATAGACAAAAAAAAAAGTGGTTCCGTTTATACAACTTATATTAAGGTTCATACAGCTACTGCCCTCCCACCCTTTGGCTGGGCAGGTGTGGTGGCAGCTGCCTGCAAGGCTGCAGGGAAATCACCAGCTATGGAAATAGGCTGTCCTTCCCTTGTAAGTTTAGTTGCTTTTTGGACTATGAGAACCTTGAGACCAGGTTGCTCTCTACAACGAGAGCAAGACCCAGCAGGGCTGGGTTTGTCCATCCTTGTAGCCCCACAAACCAAGTTCAATTCCAATTCTTTCTTTTCTCCAGGAGACATAAGTTGGTGTATACTGAGTGGTAACCTTGACTGATATTGGCCTGGTGACAACTTTTAGTTTTAACAAGGAGTGTCAGATTTTGGCAGCAGGATTTGTTTTGTGTCTGGTATAATACACTGAGCTTGAGGAGTGTTAAGTCGGAGCACTTGGGTGGATCTCTATAGAATATGTTTTATTTCATGTTTATTGAGAACTGATAGGGAGAGTGTTCCTTAAAAGGGCATGTCTATTTTATTTCAGCATCTACAGCTTATAGAAGGGAGCTAGATCACAGTTGAACGGAGACTGCCTCTTTTCCTTTTCTCATCTACACAGGTTTTTTCATCTACTTTCTCTTTTTTATTAAGAGACAGACCTGCAAGTGACGTGAAAGAGTAGTGGTGGCAGAGTCTACAGCTTCTGTTCAGAAGATAACAGTGACTGTGTTACTGCATCCAGGCTTGGTCTGCTTGCTGTGCATGCGTGCTGGGTGCTAAGTCTCTTCAGTTGTGTCCGACTCTTTAGAACCCTATGGACTATAGCTTGCCATGCTACTCTGTCCATGGAATTTTCCAGGTAAGAATACTGGAGTGGGTTGCCCTTCCCTATTCCAGGAGGTCTTCCCTACCCAGGGATTGAACCCACGTTTCCTGTGGCTCCTGCACTGCAGGCAGATTCTTAACCACTGAGCTACCAGGGAAGCCCCACTTGCTGCACAATAGACCAATAACCAGGAGACCAGGTG
Organism: Bos taurus; assembly: GCF_002263795.3. NCBI lineage: Eukaryota > Metazoa > Chordata > Mammalia > Artiodactyla > Bovidae > Bos > Bos taurus. Next base: position 36,020,601 of record NC_037343.1, read on the forward strand.
TTAAGGCAAGGAATAGTGATTTTATTTGGAAAGCCAGGCATCTAAGAAGATGGCAGGCCAGTGTCCTTGAATACCGTCTTATTGGGGTCTGATTGCTAGTAACTTTTATAGAACAGAGATGAGGAGGAGGTGAGGAAGTAAAGTAAAAAGCCTATTAAGTCTTGTAAAATATCTCCTGGCTTGGCCAGCATCAGGGAGGGGATGTGTCCATTTTTTTCTTTTCAGCAGTCATTCACAGGTGGACGGGACCAGAATGTCCCCATGTGAGCCGAACAAAGGCTCTTTAGTTTAACATTAAGGCAGAGGGGCACCACAGCAGGACATTGTGTATGCTTACAGCTATAGACAGCATCCTTTTAGTGCAATAGCAAAAGCAACGGCAAACAGAGTTTAAAGTAAAAGAAACAGATCCAACATGGAGTCAGAGTCGGTTCTTCCCTGTTAAAATTGCAGTGTCATCTTGTGATGATTTAAATGCAGTCTGGGGCCTCATCCTTACACCTTCATGCAACTTGACTATTTCAGTGCTCGTTGTTGTTGTTCAGTCTCTCAGTTGTGTCCAACTCTTTGCCATCCTGTGGACTGCAGCACACCAGGCTTCCCTGTCCATCACCAACTCTCGGAGCTTGCTTGAATTCATGTCCATGGAGTCAGTGATGCCATCCAACCATCTCGTTCTCTGTCATCTCCTTCTCCTCCTGCCTTCAATCTTTCCCAGCATCAGGGTCTTTTTCTAATGAGTCAGCTCTTTGCATCATGTGGCTAAAGTATTGGAACTTCAGCCTTAGCATCAGTCCTTCCAATGACTATTCAGGACTGATTTTCTTTAGGGTTGACTGGTTTGATGCTCCTTAGCATTTCTATAAAGGGATAATCCTGGAAGGTGGAAAACAAATAAGTCAATTTTGCTGCAAATTTCTTGTTCCAAAACTCAGGTAATAAGGGGGTGGGGTGCTGAAATTAATGTCGAGGACAGCAATTGAGATTAGTTATGTCTCAGCACTTCTCATTAAATTAGGATAAAGAATTCATTTTTTATTAGCTTAGAGAACCTTGTACATGTATCTATCACAGCAGGATTCTACTGAGTTGGAAGAGAAATATTATTGTCCTTGCGAAGATGCTCATGCCTCACACATATTTCTCCATTCTTTTTATGTCATAGCCTCCACAGTGGGGTATGTCAACTTCAGATTGGTGCTTGCCAAGGGCATTTGCATTCTCCCTCTGCAGAGATTGAACCCTGTGCTGCTGCAGCTATTGACCTTTGATACACCCTGAAGGGGATTCAGGGTGGAGAGTGAGGCACTCTGTGCTCCAGGGAAACTGGTGGAACAGGTCTTTAGACAGTTAGGTATTTTCAGGAACTGATTTCATAATCCCTATCCTTCAGTTCAATCGCTAAGTCGTGTCCAACTATTTGGCATCCCATGGACTGCTGCACACAGAGCTTCCCTGTCCTTTACCATCTCCTGAAGTTTGCTCAAGTTCGTGTCCATTGAGTCTGTAATGCCATCCAACCATCTCATCCCCTGTTGTCCCAATCCTTGCATCTCCTCATATCTAGAAAAGCACTAAATCCCTTCATGGTGACATCAGCTCTGCATGACTAGCAAAAAACCTCTTGTAAAGGAAGTGCTTGATTGCACTGAACTCCCCCTTCACCAAAATCTTATTTACTGACCTTACCCCACCGCCTCTTTGGAACAGTCTCTCAGAGGTATCTGAGGTGTTGTCCCCCGGGCTGCATCCTCATTTTGCCCCAAATAAAACTTAACTTGCAACCCACGTTGTGAATCTTTTTAGTCAACAGGTATAAGCACCTATTCTCTATGATAATCAATAGTTATATAGGAGTAATATATTAGAACTTCTATTTGTATCTAAAATAAGAAACTGAGCTTTAATAACACTGTAAGATTGACAATGATTTATGTATAAAATTTATAAGTGAATATAGATGTATTTTGGAGGCACATGTTCAAGATTTTTTACTCCTAGGGATGGATGATCAAAAAATTTTGGAGATGATGTAAATGATCACTAGGAGCAAATTCCCATAGCATATCAGGAGTCTCTTTGAATTGTATAGTATTCAGAACAAGAAAGATATATTCATTTAGGTAATTATTCTACCACCAACATTTAAAATCACAGCCCAGGGCTTCTATTTCCAGAAATATTACTGTATATTACTTTGAAGCTCATGTCAAGACAAGGTGTCAAGACAGAAATGTTAACATGTCATGAAAAGGATAAATAAAATTTCATTAAGTTGTGATTTGGATATGGGAAGTTGTAGAAAGTAAGTGACAAGAGGGGGCTTCCCTGGTAGCTTAGCTGGTAAAGAATCCGTCTGGAATGCAGGAGACCTGGGTTCGATCCCTGGGTTGGGATGATCCCCTGGAGGAGGGCATGGCAACCCACTCCAGTGTTCTTGCCTGGAGAATCTCCAAGGACAGAGGAACCTGATGGGCTACAGTCCATGGGGTCACAAAAAGTCAGACATGACTGAGCAGCTAAGCACAGCACACAGCACAGTAACACAAAGGTTCCTGAGAAACTCTGAGAAAGGCACAGCAAAATGGCCCGTGAGGGAGGGGTCTTGGTCTGGTGTGCAGTGCTAGTGGGGTCCTGTGTGGGAGGCCCTTGGGTAGTGGGGCATCACGTGGCGCCAGCTGTGATGCCAGTGATGGCCAGCCAGAGTTGTGAGGCAACACACAAAAGTTATGAGGTCCCTCTTTCCCCTGTCCTTTCTCTTGTCAACTTTGTCTTTTTCCTTCACTCCAAGTATTAGGAGGCACTTGTTGGGGGTATCCCCAGAAAGGAGATGTGTACCAAAGGAATTAGGATAAATACAGCATGAACATTCTTAGCAGACAGAGGGCTGAATGGGAATTCTGATAAACAAGGCTGGTGCAAGGGCTAGTTTTCCTTACTGTTCCATACCAACACCACTCCTTTTGGTTGGACTCTGCAAGTCAGTGAAATGCTCAGCTTATCCTTTGGTCCGAAAAGGGTTTTAGTTTTATCTGTTGGACAACAGGTGGAGAAAATTGTCTCTTTGACTATTTCAAGCTTGATTTCTCCTAAGTAAGGGAGGTGAGTCCTGAGTCCTTGCTGTGAATCTGGAGACTGGAGGACTCCTTCCCTTTTCCTGGTCTGGACCCTCTCCCATGGGGCATAATCAGTGTTGAGTCAGCTGACTCAGAGGTTCATATGGTTGTAGGTACAACCATACAGATTGTTCATATGTACAACCTCTGGTTGTAGGTCACTCTTCTGCCTTTTTGATGATCCTCAGTTAGGGAGGACCTGGGGTGGGAACCTACTGAGTGGGGTTCCAATATAGCGACTATGGAGATGTTCAGGCCAAAAGAGGGGCGTAGGGCCGGTGTGTCGGGAGGACTCATAGGCTCAGGGTCAGTGCCAAGGCCAAGGTCAGTTATTATACCTGGTCATGGACCCCTCATAAATGTCTTCCTATGAAGGGACATTGTGAGAATAAACCATCCAGTGTTGGGATCCAGGGAATTATGCCCACTTTTCTATGTTCTAGCTATTTGCTAGACCTTCATCTTTATTTTTTTGACATTTTTCTCTTTACTGAAAAGACATTTTTTTGAGTTTTTTATTTTGTATTGGAGTATAGCCCATTAATGGGCTTCCCTGGTAGCTCAGCTGGTAAAGAATCCACCTGCAATGCAGGAGACCCCAGTTTGATTCTTGGGTCAGGAAGATCCCCTGGAGGAGGGCATGGCAACTCACTCTAGTATTCTTGCCTGGAGAATCCGAATGGACAGAAGAGCCTGGTGGGCTGTAGAATATGGGGTCTCAAAGAGTCGGACACGACTGAGCTACTAAGCACACACACACACACACACACACACAGCCGATTAACAATATTGTGATAGTTTCAGTTGAACAACCATACATATATGACATCCCTTATAAATGGAATCTAAAAATAAATAATACAAATAAACTTACTTACAAAACATAAAGAGACTCACAGACTGCTGTTTTTAAAATGGATAACCAGTAGGAATGGATACAGGTATGTGAAAAGATTTTGAGTGATTTTTTGTTTTCGAATTCCATCTCTTGCCCATCAGCTTGAGTCCTGTTTGTTGTATGCAGAAAATTGGTTGGACATGTGGCATTTATGGGGACTTCCCTGGTTGAGTCACCATATATGTATGGCTGAGTCGGACATGACCGAGCATCTGAGCACGTACGTGGCTTTAATGGTGACTTCCTTGTTCCTACAAGGTCACGGGGATGTCATTGTCTGAAAAGGTCTGGGAAGCACAGCTCTGGTTTGATGTGGTCTTTTCTGTGGTCTTTTCTGGGAAGCACAGCTCTGGTCTTTTCTTTTTTTCCTCCTCCTATCTGTTTGGGAGTGTTCAATGCCTTGTCAGTGTAGAATGCAGATATACCAAAATTTATCTAATTTATTTTTGTTTAGCAACTGGCTGTTTCATCTGACTTTAAATTTATCCTCTTACTAATGACTATGTGCATTTGGGAGGGGAGGCTGGCTTTGCAGATAAAGCAGCTCTGTGTCTCTGCTTAACTCCCTTATCACATCACCCTCTATAACCAAACTTCTCTCTCATTAGCTACAGGAAGCTTTGCTGACCTCTATATCCAGGGCACCATTGAATGCTACAGAGGATTCAAAGAAGTAGGAGACAAAAACTCTGCATTCAGTGCACTCACAGTAGCAAAAATAAGCCATTTTTTAGCATGAGAAAGACTGTGGGTGACAAACTTCAGCCTCAGTTTCAAAATCTGTAAAGTGGACATAGTAATCTTTACCTTGCAGAGTGGTTTTGAGATATAGATATACTATATGTAAAGGTGTGACCTCTAGGAGACGTTATTCTCATTGATTTTAAAAGGTGATAGTGAAAGGTTGTTGTTGAATCACGCGAATACACCGGGATTCTTGGCCCCCGGAGGAGAAGAATTCAATCTGGGGCCAGAGACGAGGCTTGATCGCTCAGAGCTTTTGTGTAATGAAGTTTTATTTAAGTATAAAGGAGATAGAGAAAGCTTCTGACATAGGTATCAGAAGGGGGCAGAAAGAGTACCCGCTTGCTAGTGTTAACAATGAAGTTACATACTTTCCAGTGCATCCAAAGAATGTCTGGAGGTTGTAAAGACCTCATCAGACCTACTCCCATAATTTACATTTTAAGATAACAGAAGGTTTAATCCAGAGACTGTCCTTAGGCAAGATACATTATTGTTATATAATCCTAAGGAATATGGAGAAAGAAAAAAAGTTTGTCCTTTCTTCCTCTGAGAATTCCAGACCCCTCTCTCCTTGGGAACCCCTAGACTCCTTATCAACCTGCCTAGGAACTGACTCTCTCAATAGTATAGAAATTTTACTGATAATGATGCTAATATCAAGTTAATCCCATAGATACTTAAGTTTTTAGTGGGAAGTTTGCAGATGTCTGCAATATATTTTGAAATGCATCAAAAAGAAAATAGTTTGATGGATGGAGGGAGGAATGGATGGATGTCTGTATGTGTAAAAAAGTGAGAACAGTAAAATGTTAATGGCAGAAACTGGGTGGTGGATAAATGGGCATTCATGACAAAATCCAGTCAATTCTGTTTGAAAATTTTTAACTTAAAAGTCGGGTGAAAATAAACTGCATCATTGCTATTGAGAAAAATATAATCAGAACAAACAATAAAAAAACATCACCTTTTAGGTGATATTATGAAGGTGTTTGTGGAATACAGGCCGATGGCACAAAGGAAAACCAGAGGCAGAGAAGGGCTGAAAGCGATCAGGAAAGACTCTGCAGATGAAGAGGATTATTGTTGTTGCTGTTTCTGTTGCTAAGAGGAAGGAGACCAAGTGTGTCTTCATGTATTTCTCTGTGTCACACAAGGCTGACCTGCCTCCTTTCTGAAATCTTAGCAGCTGCTGCTAATGGAGAGCCCAGAGCCTGCTGCTGCTGCTGAAAGCTCAGCTTCTCTGTATGCCAGTGCCACATTAAAATCTCAGAGACAGAGTTTTGGGTGAAGTAGAAAAAGGGGACACAGCAGGCTAATGTCCTCAAAACCATATATCCCAACTTGGGGAAGATAGTGACAAGTTTTATAGTAACTGCTCAAAGAGGGCATGATCAGCTCATGGAGATTCTTCTGATGGGTGGGTGGTGAGGTAAGTGGGAGTCAGCATCAACCTTCAGATCCGGCTGGTCTGGGATCTACATGCTTGTGGGCAGCATATCATTCTTAAGACTTCTCCCACCTAGAGAGAGAGTTCCAGCATCTGCAAAATAGCTCAAAAACATTGCTGAGTGTATCCCTTGATGAGGAAAGAGGACCTTGCCACAAGGCTGCTCTTGACTGTTTCTCCCTGGTCTCGCATCCCCTCCCTTCCTCTGCTCATTGAAACTCAGGAAGGTCAGGGAGGCTGAATGAAGGCTGTTTCCTATAATTAAGGAAATGGGGACACAGAAAGGCCTTGTGTCCGGGAGCCCCACAGGGCCCTGTTTAGTACTGAAATTGTTTACCTCAGATTGGGGCTTGAACCCATGTGCTGGGACTCAAACCCAGCCAAAACCCTGCTTGGGACTTGAATCCACAAGGCTGGGACTCAACCCAGCTAAAACCCACAGTACCTGGTTTCAGGACCTAATGAAGCTCAGGTTCTTGATGTCTCATCACAGAAAGAATACAGTGAAAGATAAAGTGATAGGTAAGAAGTGAATTTATTCAGATTCAGAGAGGAGCACATTCCATAGACAGAGTGTGGGCCTTTGCAGAGGGCCAAGTGCAACTGCAAAATGTGGTGTGGTTAGTTTTTATAGGCTGGGTAATTTCATACACTAATGAGTGGGGGGATTAGTCCATCTATTTTGGAGAAGGGGTGGAGATTTCCAGGAATTGGGCCAATGCCCACTCCTTGGTCTTTTGACAGTGCCTTGGAACTGTCATGGTGTATCTGGGTGTGTCATTTTGCTTGCTGATTGAGGATCAAGGTCTATCTTGATGTCATCTTGGTCCTATTTGATTCTAATCTTTATGTTGTGTCCTTGGGCTATGTCATTCTTTCAAAAGTTGTGCCCTGCCAAGTTCCCTCCTGTTATAGTATCACTGCCTCTGAGGAATGGATTGTGGCCAAGATTCTACGTGTGGTCCCCACCAAGTCATGAAAGCTAGTCCACTAGCTCAGTGCAAGAGCAGAAGGCGAGTTGATTGCATCTTCACAGGCATCAGTAGGGAACAGAGGAGAGTCAGAAGAGAAGGCAAAAGGTGGCAGGGGACTCAGGGCAGTGAGGCAGCTGGAGAAGGGCAGGGAGTGAGCAAGAGGGAAAGAGGGGAGGAAGAATGTGGTCCTGAGAGAGAGCTGGCCTTGGCCCAGCCAGCTCTACCTTCACAGGTTTGAAGGCAAATGCCTTGCATTTACCTTCATTTCTCATCCCCAATCCAGGGAGGCAGGAGAAAATCCTAGTTAAGAAGGGCCGGAGGGTCATTAGTGATAAGAACCAGGTAGCTGAGATGCCTTGCAGTTCAGCATTCTTTTCTCCATTTCCATCTCGATAACCTTTTCTTTACCTCTTTCTACTAAATTTTCTTCCTCTTTCCTCCCAAGGGTCAAGGAGAAGAGAGGGGAGAGAAAATAAGATGAAAATGGAAGGAAGGTGACTTAGGTTTGGCTATGTCTGGTTCCCCTCTTGAGTCTGGGATGCTGCGAACACTGCCCTCTTCCAGAGATTTTCCTCAGGGTTACAGAGGCTAAATATCACGTTTCACCAAGGCTGTCTTTATAAAACACCTTTTTGGTCCATTCTTATTGAGGTCTATGGTGTTTCTCTTTGGTGCACAAATCTGATGGGAAAGGCAGATCAGAAGAACCAAGGGTGTAGAAAAGCAAAGAACGAGAGATGGAAGGTTCTTGGTGGCAAGGCCATAAAGTCCTGGCTGCCGTAGGTATGGACTTCCATCCCTTTTCCTGCCTCTTCTGCCATCTGGCCCAGGTATAAAGTCACAGACCTCTTAATTCTGCCTCTGCCTTCCTTCCAGAAGACTTCTCTCAACCCCAAAACTTGGAGGTAATTCCTTCCTGTTTGACTTTATTTCACATTGACTTTCGCCTATGGTTGCAATGAATCATGTGCGTGCATGGTCAGTTGCTCAGTCTTGTCTGACTCTTTGTGACCCCATGGACTGTAGCCCACTAGGCTCCATGGGGATTCTCCAGGCAAGAATACTGAAGTGAGTTGCCATGCCCGCCTCTAGGGGATCTTCCCAACCCAGGGATATAACCAGCATCTCTTATGTCTCCTGCCTTGGTGAAAGTGAAAGTGTTAGTTGCTCAGTCTTGTGTGACTCTGTGACCCCATGGACTGTAGCCCACCAGACTCCTATGTCCATGAAATTCTCCAGGCAAGAATACTGAAGTGGGTTGCCGTTTCCTACTCCAGGGCAACTTCCTGACCCAGGGATCAAAGCTGGGTCTCCTGCATTATTGGCAGAGTTTTACCGTCTGAATCACCAGAGAAGCTAGGTGGGTTGTTTACCACTAGTGCCAGCTGGGAAGCCCCACAGTGATCAAACTATATCACAATTACATTTTGGTTGCTTTTCCCTCTCATTGCACTGTGGTCTACCTGGGTCTTTTCTCACTATATCCTTTGGCATGTAGTGGATACTCGGTTGATGTATGTTGAGTGTTGAATGAATGAATTAATCCTGTCAAGTAGAGCCTGCCACTCTTCTTTCCCAACTCCTGAAACTCACCTGGCTCAGTTCCATTTCCCCAGGATTTTCTTCTCTGGTGTCCAATGTGAGAACCGGTCTGGAGTTCACCTAGAACCCTCAGAACCTTCCTCAGACACCCTTCTTGGAACGGATACATGATTAAGCCATGATGAGATAGTGCCTTATCTCTGCAACCCCTAACAAGTCTGATCTCAAGAATGGAAATGAAGGCTTTTTGAAGGAGAGGATGGACCTGAAAGCAACTGGTAGGCAATCAGTCTAATTCTGTGGCCACTGACAGTGGTTACAAAGTCTCAGGTCACAGAACACGGCAGGGTAGAAAGGTGCACACTGCCCACCATCAGGTTGCAGGCCCATGGTCATACTTCAGACTCCAAAATCCCTTGAAATCAGATGACCTTCATTTTCAGTTGATCCCAGGGTAGTAATTTCTTGGAAAGTGCAGATGGAGGCAATAGGACTGAGAATGAAGAACAATTCAACAGGAATCAGAGGGATGGAAATTGCTTTTCACTCTGGGTTCTGAATAGGTGATGGTCAGAGATGGCAGCTTGTCCAGGACACGTCAGCAGTGCTGGAAAGGAGATGTTCTTGCTGTAAATCTTGTGTTGATTCTCTCCCCTCCTTTCCCACTGCCTTCCTGGCAGCATCCTGTTCTCCATTGTTGGAAGCTTCTTACACAGGCTTCCGTGTCCTGGTAAGTACAGCCAGAGCACTCTATACCTCCCTCAGGCAGGGATCACTTTCTGACTTGGAGCAGTTGTGAGTGTAGCTGTCTTTTTCTCTCAAAGCCAGCCAGCACACTGCAATTCCTCACTCATCTGCATTGCTGCCTCCTTGCTTGCAGACAACTCTCGTCATTGTAAGGACTCTCTAAGTATTCTTACTCCCTTGAATTAAATTCACCTTTTGGCTAAAGTGCCAGATGGATGGGGGCATTCACCAAGTTCGAGAGAAGTTTGGGCTTTTCAGTGGGAAACAGTTATCTTGCAACAGGTATCCTACATGGGACTTCCAACTTGTCATTCCCGAGACAACTTCTCAGGTACATCTTTGTCACTCCAATTGCCTATAACATTCTGCCATTGCCAAGGCCCTATGATCTCAGCTGGTTTTTCTCTCTTTGAAGCCATTCCTTCTTACTTCATCCTGTGGTATTCTTTATACCTAGCAGTCCCGAAGACTGGACCCAGAGCAGGTAATAGTCCCCCTCAAATGCCCTTGCAGTTTTACACTTCACAGAGAAGTGACAGCCCCTCTTACTGCTTTTACTGGGGGAGGCAGACTGGGGCAAAAACAAGTCAAGGGATCACACAAAGCTGACTTTAATTCCTTTTAAGTCAGAGACTGAGAATCCTAGCAGACTCTGTGCTCTGTTCTTATTTATGAGGGTGAGACCCTCTCAACTCCACCATCCTATCCCCCTTCTTAAGTGTAGGCTGGAGGATAAAACTGCAGTAGAGCAGTGAATAATAGCTGACATTTACTGAGAACTTACTGAATATCAAGCATTAAACTAAATTCTTTACGTGCTACTTTTTTATTCTTTCCACTAACCCTATGAGGTCAGTATTACTGTGGTCCCATTTCAATAATGCAGAAACTGAGCCTCAGAGAGGTTAATCTGCATGTTCAGGATACCCCAGCTTTAGTGTTGGGCCAGGGTTTATATCTTGCTTCCAAACAATAGTATTAACTAATCGTCATCTCCCAATAGATGTCTCCTAAACTTCAATGAGGAGTTTGCATCTTGAGGATGTCAGACTGAGCATACATCCATTTTACTTCTTCTGAAAAGAATAAACTGTTATAGTCTATTTCTTTATTGCTGGTCTAACAGGAAACACTCTGCTTCCTTACTTATAAGCCAGTTCTTAGAACTAAGACCATCAACCTTGATGTGGTACAGGAAATGATGCATTTTGCATGCTCAGGAAGCAGTGACCAGAATAAAATATTTGGCAAGTTTCATACTCTGATTGAGAATCAGGGAGCTGAGGGAAGCAGCTGAACATCTTTCCACTCTACTAAATATTTCTCTGCAGTGTGATTTTTTGGGGCTTCCCAGGTGGCGCTAGTGGTAAAGAACCTGCCTGCCAATGTAGAGACATAAGAAATGTGAGTTTGACCCCTGGGTCAGGAAGCTTCAGAGGAGCCTGGTGGGCTATAGTTCATAGGGTCACAAAGAGTTGGACATGACTGAAACGACTTAACACATACACACACACACACACACACACACACACACACACACACACGGTGTGGTTTTTAATGGCTGTATAATTATTCTATTGCATGGTGTACCACAATTTAGTTGCATGAAATCTGGGCACTGGGGGGGTTATTTAAAGCATGGAGAAATTTTGAAAAAGAGAATTGGAGGATTAGGTGTACAATAGCCAGATTTTCAGGCTTTATAGGTTTGTGTGCGACTAGCTCTGCCCCGGAAAGTTAACATACACACTGTGTTATTTTCCAGGCAGTGAGGGGAGGGGCAATGAAGTCTAACTTCATCCCAGCCACCTCTATGAAAGGTCATCCAATTAAATCTTGTAGTGTTGCAGAAGGTCAACTTCCAGTGTTCCTAAACCATCTACAGAAGACATAATCCCATCTTCTTATTCCAATGGATCAGACTAATTTTGGTTCAGAGACATAGAAACCTTAATTAAGTGAAAGAAGGTGGAAGCTTAATAAGCATTCTTTCTTCCCTTTCTTTGGTTGCACCAGGCAGCATGCAGGATCTTAGTTCCCCAACCAGGGACTGAACCCATGCCCCTTGGGAGCACAGAGTCTCCAGGGAAGTCCTTAACAAGCATTCTTAACTGGGTGACAGTCATGGGAAGATTATCCATAATATGATCTTTGTGTTTGCTACATTTGAAAGAACAGTATGTTTTGAAAAGAAACACAAAGAGAAATTAATCTGACCTTATGTACTGCCTAAGGATCAAATCATTAAGAGAAGCATAAGAAACTATCTTTCTAAAGTGGGGGGAGTTTACATATATTAGATACACTGAATTAATTCGTCCATCAGAATAGTGTTCTACTAATAGATCGTACCCTTGCACCTGGCCAAACCATTTCCTGTTTTATTTCAGATCCAAGATAATAGATTCTTACAGTGGAGAGGGACCTCTAGGGACACTCGATCTGGGCTTCTCTTTCAGACTGGACAATAATGGTGGTATCTTTCAGGCAAAAAGGGATAGGATACTAAGATGGTAAAGGAAATAAAGAGCTTTCTAGCTTAGTGAGGGATCATGTCTTTTCACCATCAACACCTAGCATAGCATCTGGCATAACCTAGTAGATACTTAATATATATTTTGAGATCTAATAAAGGATTTAGAGGTTAAGAAGAATTGTGGATTGTCCACTGCTTGGCACTTCAATGGAATGTGTAGTGTGTGGCAAAAGTTCTGGAGTCACCCTTCTCTCTGGAATTATGTCTGGGCTCTTCTCAGCTTCTTAGATTTACATGTCAGGAATTTCCCAAGAGATCATTTTACTTCAGTCTTCTCAGGAATAGAAGTGACTAAGAAGTGATGGTGTCTAACTAGAAATTTATAAGAAGGGGTGGGTGGAAGGGCAGAGTGCTAACTTGACTTTGTACTGGCAGGACCCCTCCCCATCAGAAATGCTTTGAGCTGTGGATAAAAGTTGAGAGACTGTATCAGTGGGTACAGAGTAAGAAATGACCCAGTTGGCTTTGATTACTGAATAGCCTATTACAGTGGAATGGCTGGGGACCACAAATTTAGGTAAAGAATTCTGTATGTAATAGGTGAACCTAATCCTTGACATACTTGTCTTCTTTCCAGGAAGATGGAAGGCTCTTCATCAGAACAAAGATATCCTGGTGGTGACATATGCTGAATAGAAATCAATTCATGACATTTGGTTCCTGCTTTTTGTTGGACTAACCTTAGAGAAGTAGAATGAACTAGAGAAAAGAGAGTCTCCATTTCCCTCCCATAAAGCCAAGTTGCTCCATATTTATATTCCTCCTCTTATACAATTAATGTGAAAGTTCAGATTTGGGAGATCTCTTCTATAATAAGCTGTCACCAAAAGGTCTTCTTTGGCTTCCCTGGTGGCTCAGATGGTAAAGAATCTGCCTGCAATGTGGGAGACCTGGATTCGATACCTGGGTGAGGAAGATCCCCTGGAGAAGTATTCTTGCCTGGAGAATCCCATGGACAGAGGAGCCTTGTGGGATATGGTCAGGCCTTCATTATGTTGAGAAAAAAGAGAACAATTCCTGCAAATAATGGCAGTTGGGATGAGAACAAGTTTTCTGGGCAATTGAACAGTAGGAGACTCAGCATTTTAAGAAATTATTTCTGTTCTAGTCTATCGTTTAGCCATGACACTTCCTCTTCAAGCTATTAACAACTCAAGTCATATGCATTAATTCAAAAGGGGACTCGAGTTCACAGAATTCTCAGACACACAAGCATCACAAGTACCTCCAGATCCAACAGGAAGCCACTTCTCAGGTGTTATTCTTGGCTGGGAAGGGTGAAGAGGAAGCGGTGGCCGTGTCTCAATATGGTCTGTGGTGAGAAGTGGAGCGAGCATGAGTCACTCCAAACCCTATCTGCATTTCATCTGGCACCTTGCTTGTGAAGACGCCTGCTGTGTAATGGTTCAGAGCCGCAGCTTTGGAGTCAGACAGCGTGGACAAGCTAGCTGACTGTTCTGTCTCTCAGGTCCCTTATCTGTAAAATAAAGGGAGGGTGGCCAGGAGGGATAGTAGCACTTACCTCACTGGGTTGTTGTGACCATTAGATAAACTAATACTTGTTAAACAGTTACCACAATGCCTGGCACATTTGGTGAGTAATCAGTAAGTGTTTAATAACATTACACACACATGCATGCCTATGGGATTATACTTTCAGTTCGGGCAGCCCAGGTGGTGCTAGTGGTAAAGAACCCACATGCCAATGCAGGAGATATAAGAGATGTGGGTTTGATCCCTGGGTCGGGAAGATCCCCTGGAGGAAGGCATGATGACCCACTCCAGTACTCTTGCCTGGGAAATCCCTTGGACAGAGGAGCCTGACAGGCTACAGTTCATGGGGTCACAGAGTCAGACACGACTGAAGTGACTTAGCACGCATGCAAAAGCCTTCATTTTAGGCTTCTGAATTTATGATCTGAGAAACTTGGTAAGACAACTATTTCCCACAGTGACTGGCAATTTGAAATGATTTGTGATAATAGAAGCCAAGGATATAGTAAGTGAATATCCACAAGTAAACATCACACTCTATTCTAGTCAGATGATTCAATTTCCTTCCCTGACATACGGGTCTTCCTAGAAGGCGATCAAATAGAGCTTGACTTTCTCCTCCTAACCCTATGTATTTCCTATGGTAGGTACCACCTGTCATTTAATGAAAACTTTTGTTGCAAGAGGGCAAACAGGCAGAGCAAACAGCCCTAATAATCCATGCATTTTTGATTCACACATTATAATAGTAATGGACAACATAGATTAAAGTCATACTGAATTCCAATTATTTACCATTTGTAATCTGATTAAAATGTCATTTCCAACACTGATACCCCATTGTTTCCCATTTCTCCTCATCCCCACTGCAAGAACTGTTACCTATCTTTAAGTACATTGCAATAAACTTTTATGGAGTAATTTTCCACTTGCCAGTAATTGTGCTAGACTTAAATAGGATAATATCCCTTCCCTCCAAAAGAAGGGAAGGAAAACATATGTCTCCAAAACTAATACAAGTTTATAATATTGTATACATGAAGATTTGGGAGCCTAGAGCTTTGGAATAATTGATGATTTCCTGTAGCAGTGCATGATAAAATCCTCATTAGTTTTGGCCAGAGTGATTCCAAGATCATTCGTTATGAAATGACCCAAGAATAAAGTTTCTTTTCAAGGCTTCAATCAGTTTTTATGTAGAATAAATCAATAAGAAAGGTGAGACAACCTTGGGAGCCTTGGAAAAATAAGGACCTGATATGAATGAGAATAAAGTTTAAGCTTTTCATGGCAGAGTCAAGGTTTTCCAATTGATTTGCCAACAGAATTGAGTTTGGATTCTATATTGTGCACTGCTTCAGAGTAAATGATGCAGCCCATTCCATCATTTAGTAATCTCCTGTGAACCAGTTTCCTTCCCAACATAAAAAATTTGCCTTCATGATCCAGTTGAGCTTTTCTCTGTAACAGTATTGTTTTCCACTTTTTTTCTGGTGAAGTTCTAGGCTCCTGACCACTAGGACAGCAAAACTAGAGCTAGTTGGATAATGCTACCAGAGTCAGAGCTCAGTGAGTCACTACAGTGCTTGAGGCCTTCTCTAATGATCTTTTCTGGCAGCTTCAACTGATGCTCCATTACCAAGAGTGAACTGGCAGGTCCAACTTCCAAGTCCAGAACTTGACTGTATGTCTACAGGAGTTTCTTCTAGATAACCCACAAATCCTCAAATTCTGTTCATTGTATTTATTCCCCAAATCTGTTTCCCAGCCTGTGTGATCCGGGAATCACAAATATTCATGTAGCTGCCAGGGCCAGAAATCTAAGAATCATTCTTGTCTCACTCTTCACCACTATCCAGTAAGTTACTAAGGCATTTGAATCTCTGAGTATCTCTTGAATCTGTCTTGGCCTCTTCATAGGAAGTGACTTTTAATATCATAATCTGGGATGAGAGTAGGGGGGCATTGGCAGCAATTATGCTGGGGGTGAAGGGTAGAGGGAGGGTAGGATAATTTCTTACTCTGCAGCTGTCATTCCCATCCTCATCTAAAATTAATGAAACAGTCTCAATCTTGTCTGCCTCCAATCCAACTCAAAATTACTTCCCAAGTAATGTTTCTACAGAGGCTTCCCAGGTGGCACTAGTAGTGAAGAATCCTCCTGCAGGAGATGCAAGAGCTGTGGGTTTGATCCCTGGGTCAGGAAGATCCCCTGGAGGAGGAAATGGCAACCCACTCCAGTATTCTTGCCTGGGAAATCCCATGGACAGAGGAGCCTGGTGAACTACAGTCCATGGGGTCACAAAGAGTCAGACACGACTGAATGACTGACCACCACCACCACCACCACCACCACCAGTGTTTCTACAATGCATTCCTTTTGTAAGAATTATTAGGAATCTTTGGGGAAAAAATGTAATGAAGGGCATGGAACCCTTGGTCATAGCAGATAATAAAACAGTTTAGCACTGGTTCATGAATATGAAGATATATGAATGGAAAAACTAAGAAAGTCTAGAAATCTGAGAATAGATGGGTATTAATAATATATTATAGGTAAATATGGCTCTTCAGATCAGTGGGGGAAAATAAAGACAGTTAATCTTTGTTCTTCTTGTCTCCCAGCTTCCACTACAAGCAGACTTTTCTCCATCTATTTACTTGCCCTGGTCACACCTGAAGTGGTATATGAGCATATGTGCTCCTTGAGTCCTGCATGGTTTTCCTAGTTGTTTCTTGGGATGAGGGTACAACTACTGCTCAAAGTCTGTTAGTAAGAACATGACCACATTTATCTGCAAAGGAGGCTGGAAATGCAGATGTTAACTCAGTGGCCATTGCACAGATAAAAGGAAAAAAAAAATGGATCTAGGGGGACAATAGCATTGTATCTCCTTCAGTCATCACATAAATGTCATTTTCAACGCATACTACTTGCCAAGCACATTTGAGGCATTAGGGATACAGTGAACAAAACAGGCAAAAGCTCCATGACCTATGTTTACTTCAAGGGCAGAGCAGGAGTGGGTACATATGTGGCTGCTCAGTCACTCAGTCATATCTGATTCTTTGTGACCCCATGAACTACAGCCCACCAGCTTCCTCTGTCCCTGGGATTTCCCAGATAAGAATACTGGAGTGGATTGCCATTTCCCCCTTCAGGGGATCTTCCTGACCTAGGGATTGAACCCAAAACTTCTGCGCTGGCAAGTGGATTCTTTACCACTGGGAAAGCCCAGGGATGGGATGAGGGCACTCCAAAAATAGCATAAAAAATATGTATTCCCGATGATAATAAGTTAAATAGCCAAAAATAAAGTAGAGAAGCCACATGGGGAGTTCAGGGAAACACGTGGCCTGTTGCAATTTTAAGTATGGTAGGAAGGAAAGGCTTGTCTGAGCTGATGAGACTGGAGCAAAGCCCGGACGGTGAGGGAGTGATCTGTGCAGATCTGTAAGGGAGAAGAGCCATCCTGGAGTGGTATGAGGATGTGCAGACACCCCAGGCAGAGTGATGCTTGGAGCGTTTGAAGGTCAAGGAGGTCTGTGTTGCTGGAGCAGGGCAGCAAGAGAAAGAGTAGTAGAAAATGAGATCAGAGGCATACCAGTGGGGAAGGTGGAGGAGAGGGTAGCAGATTATATGAGCCTTGAAGGCCATTGTCCAAACTTTGAGTTTTATTCTGAGTGGTGAAGGGGGCACTGGGGAGTTTTGAGCCAAGGACTGTCATGCTCTGACTTACATTTGAAAGGCTTCTATTTTGTAATTAGATTATGAGAGGCCAAGGATAGATGTTAGCATGTGATTGCAATCGTACAGCAGAGGAATGATGGTGGCCAGGACCATCACAATGGTGAGGGTGGTGGAAGGGATCAGGGTCTATGCAAAAAACTATTTTTGAGTCCATTCATATACACAGCCCCCTCACACTTTTGTGCAAGTATTCTAAATGAGTAAATGAATGAATGAGTAAACAAGCAACACAGTAAAAACTTTGTATCTGAATGTATTGCTTTCATGTTTAAAATTCTCCATTATCTACTGGACCTCCAAGATCTAGCCTCCCCTTTATCGCCAACCTTATTTTCTTTGCTCACCTCCTCCTTGTTTTAGTTGTTTAGTTGCTCAGTCGTGCTCAGCTCTTTTGTGATCCCATGTACTATAGACCACCAGGCTCCTCTGTCCATGGGATTTTCCAGGCAAAAGTACTGGAGTGGGTTGCCATTTCCTTCTCCAAGGGTTCTTCCTGATTCAGGGATTGAAACTGCAGCTCCTATAAGTCTCCTGCAATGCAGGCAGATTCTTTACTCCTGAGCCACTTGGGAAGGCCTACCTCCTCCTCACTTGGATGCAAAAAAGGGATGCTCCCTCTGCTAACCTCTTCCACTCTCCACCACAAACCTCTCTGTGTGACTCTCTTTGGTCACTTTCACAGGCAGAAACCATCTTCTCATCATTGTTTGCCTAGCCTAAGCCTAGTTCCTGGTACATCAAAGGTACTGAATGAAATTTGTTAGGCAGAACTAATTTCCTAGCTCTCAGCATGCCCACTTATTCTCTCACTCCCTTATCTCCTGCCTGTACTCTATTTTTATTCTTTTTGTTATTTTTTCCTTCTCTCAAAAATGAATGCAAATACAAATTCAAATGAGCTCATTCAGGCCAGACACTAAAATTATCAACTGTTGGCAAGATAAAACATACTCACACTTATATTTCTCTCCTTTTCCCCTTTTAAAATATTTTACATCAACGAGACCTGGGTTCAAACTCTTACTTGCTAGGTTTTTGACATTGGGCAAATTACTTAATTTTCAGGTCTCCATCCTTTTACCTGTAAAATGGGGACAATGATGATTATCTTTTAGTTTTGTTTGCAGATTGAATAAGTAAAGGTGCTTTCATTTCAGTGTCAGAAAAAACTTTATAGAAATAGGAGGTATTATTATTCTCCTTCCTTTATAGATGAGGCTCAAATTTACATGTCCATAAGTGAGAGAACTAGATAGACTTCTCAGACTTATGCTTCCTAATCTAATTCTTTCCCCATTTCACCATCATCCCCCTTTGACTCCAGGCTTATCAAAAATTAGCATCTAATTGAGAAATGCTCAGTATGGATCAAGATTTCTGGGAGAAATATCAATAACCTCAGATGCGCAGATGACACCACCATTATGGCAGAAAGTGAAGAGGAACTAAAAAACCTCTTGATGAAGGTGAAAGAGGAATGAAAATCGTGGCATCCAGCTCCATCACTTCATGGCAAATAGATGGGGAAACAATGGAAACAGTGTCAGACTTTATTTTTTTGGGCTCCAAAATCACTGCAGATGGTGACTGCAACCTTGAAATTGAAAGACACTCACTCCTTGGAAGAAAAGCTATGACAAACCTAGACAGCATATTAAAAAACAGAGACATCACCTACAAAGGTCCTTCTAGTCAAAGTTGTGATTTTTCCAGTAGTCACGTATGAATGTGAGAGTTGGACCATAAAGGAGGCTGAGCGCCGAAGAATTGATGCTTTTGAACTGTAGTGTTGGAGAAGACTCTTGAGAATCCCTTGGACTGCAAGGAGATCCAACTAGTCCACCTAAAGGAAATCAATCCTGAATATTCATTGGAAGGACTGATGCTGAAGCTGAAGCTGAAGCTCCAATACTTTGGCCACCTGATGCAAAGAACTGACTCATTGGAAAAAGCCTGATGCTGGGAAAGATTGAAGGCAGGGGGAGAAGGGGATGACAGAGGATGAGATGTTTGGATGGCATCACCGACTCAATGGACATGAGTTTGAGCAAGCTCTGGGTGATGGTGAAGGACAGGGAGGCCTGGCATGGTGCAGTCCATGGGGTCACAAAGAGTTGGGCATGACTGAGCAACTGAACAACAAACAATGGTATGTATGGTACCCTGAACTTTTGGAGAAAGCAGTTTGGAATTTATCAGAGTAGAGTCCTAAAATTAATAAACATAATTCATGAGCTCCTTGTTTTTTGCCCAGTGCTACTACCGTTGCTTTAAGGACCATATGTCAAAGTGAAATCATGTTCCACACCCTCAGTTAGAAGGTTGCATTGATAATACTGACATTTATAAAGTGACAGTGAACGCTACAAGCCTGAATACCCAAGGTGGTGAAAGTCATGTACGTGCTCTAAGACCTGCTATTCCAGGGAACTGAATGAATAGAGGAAAGTGAGGCAGGGCTTCCTGTAGAGGGGAGCATGAAAACAGCCTCCAGGGGTAGGTATAGGATCTGGCCAGGCAGGGAGGAAGGAAGCAAGCAGCTAGGAGAGGAGATAGAAAGAAGTGGAGAAGCAGCAGCTCTGCCAAACTTCTGTGTTTCATGACCTTGATGTAATGCCAGTTATTATGGTTTAAAAATAACTAGAGGACAAGGGTGTCAGCAGCCTGGATTCTATTAGACAGTCAGGTTAAAAGATTAGAGCTTGCAGGCCTGCCCAGGGTCTGCCAAAGAGACTGCCTTGTCTGGACCCCACATCAACAGTACTTTGCACGTCTTCTGTTCCTGCCTTTCTGCTTGGGGGGCCGCTGTAGGCTGAGAATAGAGAGAAGAAGGACATGTGCCCCAAGAAAGAGCTTGGGGAAGCCAGGGAATAGAAAAACAGAGACTGGCTTAGCTGCAGAAAGGAGCAGTCATTCGCAGATGGCAATTTGTTAGGCTGGGAACTGAGCTGGGCCAGCCACCTCCTGCTGAGAGGGAGGGGGAGGAAGTGCGGTGGGGGGCTTGAGTAAGGAGTGGCTGGGGCCTCTGCAGGCAGCCCTCTTCTGGGGGCTGTCCCAGGGCCCTGGGAAGGCTAAGCTCTTTTCGAGAATCTGTGAGAAGGGCCTCAGGCTGCCCTGGTAGCTCAGTGGTAAAGAATTTGCCTGCCAATGCAGGAGATGCAGGAGACCTGAGTTCAATCTGAGTAGGGAAGATCACTGGAGAAGGAAATGGCAACCCACTCCAGTATTCTTGTCTGGGAAATCCCATAGACGGAGGAGCCTGGCGGGGTCACAAAGAGTCAGACACAACTTAGTGAGTAAACAACAAGGAGCAGGGACTCCGTGAGAGTCTGAACTTGAATTAGGGTGTTCCAACAAAGCCCAGGGAGAAAGAGATCACCCCTGACTAAGGAAGAGAGACGCACTCTGCTCACACTGCAAAACCAATGTGAAATTCAAACAGTTTTTTTTTTAACAAACTTAAAATATTTTATGACTTAAAATAGTCATAAACTGCTACAGAGCTCTCTTATATGTTGCTGATAGGATTGTACATAGGTATGGTAGTTTCAGAGGGTATTTTGGCATAATGAATATACTCTTTGACCTAGCAATTCCAGTTTGAAGGATTTACTCTAAGGAAATAACCATGAATATGGACAAAGATTTATTGAAGCATTAGTCACAAGATCTGTTGAAGCATTATTATTGAAATAGTAAAACTAAATGCTTAAGAACAAGGACTTGATTAAGTAAGTTACAGGAAATTCCTATAGGAAGTACACTGAAAACATCAAAAATGATGCTTCCAGAGCAAGGATCCACAAATTGTTGCTCATGGGCCTAATCTGGTGAGCTGAGTTTTCAAGGCCCTTGAGCTAGGAAGGGTTTTTACATTTTAACTAGTTATATAAGTACTTATATAATAGCCTCAGTTTTGCCTCTTGGCCTACAAAGCTTAAAATAGTATGTAAGCCCTTAAGAAAAAGTTTGCTGACCACTGCTATGGAAGAATATTTAATGAGAGGCAAAATTTTCATTTAGAGACTTCCCTGGTGGTTTAGTAGATAAGAATCCACCTGCCAAATGCAGGGGACACAGATTCGATCCCTGGCTAGGAAGATTCCATGTGCCCAGGACAACTAAAGTCTCTGTGCCATAACTACTGAGTCTGTGTGCTACAATTACTGAAGCCCATTCACCTAGAGCCTGTGCTCTGTAATGAGAGAAACCACCACAAAGAGAAGCCAACGTACCACAATGAAGAGTAGAGCCTGCTCACTGCAATTAGAGAAATCCTGAGCACAGCAACAAAGGCCCGGTGCAACCAAAAATAAACAAATAAATTTTATTTTATGTGTACCTGGGTGAGCATATAGTTAATGTGTGTGTTAGTTTTCTATTGCTAATAGAACGACCTACTCTGGAATTAAAAGCTTAAGGCCGCAGCCATTTTATCTGCAGGTCAGGAATTTGGACAAAGCAGAGCAAGGATGTCTGGGGCTTCAAGGGATTGTCTGAAGGACTAGGGGCTGGCTTGGGATGCTTCTTCAGGGAACACATGTCTCTGTACTCTGTTCATGTCTGTGAGTGAGCTCTTTGGTTCTTCTCCACGTGGCCTCTCACTGCATGGTAGGCTGAAGGTAGTAGGGTTTCTTACACAGCAACTTGCTCCCCCAGGGAGAAAGCAGAAGCTGCCACAGCTGCTGCTGCGGCTGCTGCTGTTAAGTCACTTCAGTCGTGTACAACTCTGTGCGACCCCATAGACGGCAGCCCACCAGGCTCCTCCTCTCTGGGATTCTCCAGACAAGAATACTGGAGTGCGTTGCCATTTCCTTCTCCAATGCATGCATACATGCTAAGTTGCTTCAGTCACGTCTGACTCTGTGCGACCCCGTAGATGGCAGCCCACCAGGCCCCTCCATCCACAGGATTCTCCAGGCAAGAATACTGGAGTGGGTTGTCGTTTCCTTCTCTGCCACATCTGCTAAACCTAGGCATATTTTCACTTTGCTGCATCCCGTTGATTAAAGATGGTCACAAGAGAAACCCAGGTTTAAGGAGCTGGGAAAATGTGCTCTAGTTTTTGATGGGAGGGGCAGCAATGTACGCAGGGTGGAAAGCAATTGAGGCTGCTATCTTTAGACACAATTACAGAGTGTAAAACACAGTAAATAGCATAGATTCATACCCACATTCATGGGCTTCTAGTGATGACCATAAGAACAAATTTCAGGGGGCACTAATAGGCAAGGAGATCCAACCAGTCCATTCTAAAGGAGATCAGTCCTCGGTGATCATTGGAAGTGTTCAGTCCTGAGGTGTTCATCAGAAGGACTGATGCTAAAGCTGAAACTCCAATACTTTGGCCATATCATGCAGAGTTGACTCATTGGAAAAGACTCTGATGCTGGGAGGGATTGGGGGCAGGAGGAGAAGGGGACGACAGAGGTTGAGATGGCTGGATGGCATCACCGACTCGATGGACATGAGTTTGAGTGAACTCCGGGAGTTGATGATGGGCAGGGAGGCCTGGCGTGCTGCAATTCATGGGGTCGCAGAGTTGGACACAACTGAGCGACTGAACTGAACTGAATATGTACAGAGAACAGCCTTACAATTTTAAACATCTGTAGTAGATGTCTGACATATTCATATTTACCCATCATCTTTTGAACAGCATTTTTAGATTTGGGTAAATGAGTTCATGTTTGAGACATAAATTCCCCTCCTTGCAGTTACGAAGCAAGCATGTGAATGTAACACAGAACAGAACATTAAGAAATCTTCAGCTCTGGGCTCAGACTATGTGAGTTCAAATCTCAACTCTGCCACTTACAGTCTGTGATTTTAGACTGGTTGGATAATTTTTATATGCCTCGTGCTTGTGTGCTCAGCCACCTTAGTCGTGTCTGACTCTTTGCGACCCCATGAACTGTATGTAGCCCACCAGACTTCTCTGTCCACGGGATTCTTCAGGCAAGAATACTGGAGAGGGTTGTGTCCCCCTCATAGATCAAACCTGCATTTCCTGCATCTCCTGCATTGCAGATGGACTCTACCACTGAGCCACCAGGGAAGCCCTTATGTGCCTTACAAGCCCTTATTAGTCCTATAAAAAGGAATAATCTTGAGCCAACCTTTGAGGGTTGTCATAAGGCTTAAGTGATTTAATTCTTATAAAAGGCTTAGAAGAAGGCATGACACATAGTGAGTGATTAATAAGAGTTGGGACAGGGGCTGGACTCTCCAATCAGACATGAGCATGAGACTTCAGTTCAGATGTGAACAATATGAGACAGCAGCTAACTCTGCATGGAGCTCTGAGTTGTGGGCACAGGTGGTTGTAAAGGTATATAGCCTTTCCCCTAGTCACAGATTGCAGTGGCATTGATGTTAGTAGCAGTCATCAGGTTCTAGGAATTTAAACACAGCAGGCAATTTCTCCACTGGGTCAGTTCTGTGTAGTTTTAGGCATTATTCCCGGGAGCTTCAACTCTAACCTGTTTTTACAGCTAGTTTAATGAATCTGTGAACTAAAATTGTTGTTCTGTTGCTCAGTCAGGTCTGACTCTTTGCAGCCCCATGGACTGCAGCATCTGTCCTTCACCCTGTCCTTCACCATCTCCCAGAGCTTACTCAAACTCATGGCCATTAAGTCAGTGATGCCATCCAACCATCTTGTCCTCTGTTGTCTCCTTCTCCTGCCTTGAGCTAAAATATCTCTTAATAAATTCTTTTTTCCCCTTTAATTATGCCAAGTAGATTCTATTGTTTGTAATCAAGAACTGTGGCTGATACAATTGTAACATGATTTCAGAGATGACAGGGAAGACCTTCTGGGCTATTTTGCATATCTGATATTCTAGTATGAGGGAATAGTCCTTAAAAGAATTTTCTTATACGTTGCATGTCAACACATGGCAATCCTGGAAGGGATCTATCACACATAAAGCTTTTGACTATTGTTATCATGTAATATGCTTTGTATGGAACTAGGAATTGCTAACCTGAATTCCTGTCTAAGCATCTTGAGCCTGGAATCAGATATGTTCTGGTTAAACCGACTCCTCCCTAGTTCTCCAGGACTTGGCAACATGACATGGCTTTGTCTTATCACATTTCCAGAGTAGCCTGATGATGACCAGAATTTCTCTTTATCTCAGAATGTTTTACATTCTTTCCCTTGGGTGACACTTAAAATTTATATAATGTTTTTGTATTTGTCTGATCCATTTAGACTAAACAAGTGAGTCGAGCCAAGAGATACCGTTGATGTTATGATTTGGAACATACCCATATCCATCTGGAAAATTTTCAGCAACCATTGGCAGGTCTTGTCAAAAGATGCCAGGAACCCAGAAGAAGTCAATGCAAACATTCGTGGAGTAGAGGTGAAACGTGAATGGCAAGCTGAGTCTACCACTGATTACATGTGTGATACTTGTGATGAGGGAAAGGGGCTCAAAGTGGGAGAAGATGGTAAAACATTTAGATGGGAGAGGAAACCTTTTACTGCAGAGATTGTATAAATCTACAAGGGGAATTGTCTAAATTGAATATACACTTTTGAGCTAAGCAGGAATACATTGCTAATGCTCATGGTGGTGTAAGAATCATGACATCAGAATGATTTGTTGATTCCATGAGGCAAAATAATGTCATCCTATAGTTCCAGGAATACTCAGAGGGGTTCATGGTGTCAGTAACGATGACTAATAACTCATCTCAGAGAGATGAGTCTATCACGCTCTTTTAAGATGTTTGATGGCTGCAAGATGGTGTTGACCTTATAGATGGGGAGAGGGAAGTATTGATAGGGCACTTAGATAGCCAGTATATTGGCTCAGCTCCAAAGAATCTGCCTACCAATGAAGGAGACTCGGGTTCAATCTCTGGGTCAGGAAGATCCCCTGGAGGAGAAAATGGCAACCCACTCCAGTATTCTTGCCTGGGAAATCCCAGCAAGGACAGAGGAGCCTGGTAGGCTACAGTCCATGGGGTCACAAAGAGTTGGACATGACTGAATGACTGAACAACAACAAATATTATAAGCAGCATTGACTGGGGTTTGAATTAGGGACAATGAAGGGTGAGTTGGGGGAGGGTAAATACAGAACTACAGGGAATGAGAAGGGCCACTAAAAATAAGACATTGTTGAAGATAAACTCATATATTCGCTTTACATTTTCTTAAGATCACTTCTGCTCAAATAATACGCAGAGGTCTGTGTAGCTTTTCTGTCTTCTTCCAATTGAGACTATTTTTATGGAACTTTGCTTCAAAGTGAGAAGAATTGAGACCAAGAAATCATGAGTTCTAAACCTGAGTTCTCAGGTTCCTTGTTTATTATCTATGTGTCCTCAAGCCCGTTGGTTCATTTTGTTATGTCAAAAAAAGTCACATCTGCAAAATGAGAAGTAATGCTTATCTTACACCTGGGGCTATCTGATTACAATTTGGATGGGAAATGATACTAGAGAAGTATTATTAATTTTGTTACATGTGAAAAGGTTAAATCCCACGTTGCTTATAATCTGCTAAAATACTTAAGCAAAAAATAAATGTACATGTAGAGCAGGATGTTCATATTGTGAGATCCAGAAGATGGATATTCAGGTTATTAACACTGCTTCATCTACTTCTCTGTGTATTTTTAATTTTCACAGTTGAAAGTTAGAGTAAATATCCATCTTACTTATCTCACAGGATTGTTGTGAGGATCAAATGAGAAAATGGATGGAAAGTGTTTATAAATGATGAAGTGCTAAGCATGTGTGGGTTTTAGTTCTTTTCATTGTTATCAGGAATAATAATAACTTAATCCTGTTTAGATGCTGCTCTTGATTTCTTTCCTATTTTCCTCACCTCCTAATAAGACCAAACCTGTGAAGTGAAAGTGTTAGTCGCTCAGTCTTGTCTGACTCTTTGCAACCCCATGGACTGTAGCCCACCAGGCTCTTATGTCCAAAGGGTTTTTCAGGCTAGAATACTGGAGTGGATTGCCATTTCCTTTTCTAGGGGATCATCCCAACCCAGGAATCGAACCCAAGTCTCCTGGATTGCAGGCAGATTCTTTACCATTTGAGCCAGCAGGAAAGCCCAATAAGACCAAAGAGTTCCCCTATTCCAAATACCTCAAGGGAATGTTTTCTGTTAATGTTTTTCTCATTGTGCAGAAAGGAGGCAGCAAAGTCTACAGAGAGCTTTGGGGAACAGAGGGACTGGGTTCCATTCCTGCCCACATGTGGGGAGTAGATTCTAGATGACAGCATATCCTAGCATCCATTTCTGATCACCAGCTTCTTGGCATCTGGAGACAGACCTATATGCTTGGTGCTAATAATTAATGCTTTCAATCTTGAAGAAAGAAGAAAATGATGCAGGGTTAATTACTGGTTTTATGGGATCACCTTTCAGCCATTTATCTGAGATTTTCCTCATAACTTTAAAGCCTTTAGAGAGAGAATATTTGCAGAAAGAGTATTGATACCAAATGCCTATGGGCAATTTTATTTTCTTTTTTCCCAAACTCTAAGGGTTAATCTTAAGAGTGGAATACAGCTCCGTGTTCCCCTTCATATGTTAATGAATATACATTATTGAATATCCTCTGCAATTTTATTCTCTTTTCATATAGACATAAATTTTTCTGAGAAACAGGGAGCACTGTGCTTAGTAAGATTAGATACTTTATATTCAGCTTATTTGCATATTAACGTGGCAGTACCATCCTTCATATGGATGATGTATTGGTGACACTGATATTAAATTGCTTGTTCTCTTGTACTTTGAATAAAACTAAGAACTGGGGAGAACAAAGTCTCTAGGCTGGCTAGAAGCCAGCCCACTCTTTCCAACCACTTACATGGTGAGACCTTAGGTAAACTTGAAAAATCACTTTGCTTCTGCACCTTCTCTCTCTACCTTTGTGAAATTAGAGCAATGGTGTGTTCAACTCATATATTTCCTTGGGGGATATGATTAATGGGAAGGTTGTGTACCAAATACTTTGGCTGCTTTACAAGAGATGTTCCACTCAAGGCAATAATAGAAAATCTTATAAATCACTGGACCTCTGGATAGTAGTATGTTGTCTGGGTATAAGCTATTCATATCATTATTTTATATTTTGCAAATTAGATCTCTCTAGCACAGCTAGGATTAAATACGATAGTATTTTTTTTTCATTCTCAGAAGACTTGCTGTTGTTTTAAGAATAGGAAAATAAATCTTCAATTAGCTATATAATAATGATAAACAAGATTGATAAAATATATGAACTAATTCAGTGGGTTGGAGAGAAAATTTTTACTGGAAAAGAATCAGAAAAGCTATTCAGCTGATCATCACTAAGATACATTTAAGGTACTGTACAAAGTGTTTATCTGGTAGCTTAGCAAATATTTATTGACTCCCTACTATGTGTAAAGCAAAGATTTATTGATTACTTCCTTTTTGCCAAGTACTCCAAAAGGCATGGGGGCTGGATAATAGCTCTCAAACAGAGTGGGGGTGAATAGGAGAGACTTTGTGGGAGTAAAGGATTAAAGTGCAGTAAAACATGAGGAAAGGGATATGGAAAACAGAGCAGCAGTAACAGACTAGCTCACTGTCCCTGGCACAAGGACTAGCCTGGGGTTGCGTTTCTTAACCTTCACTGCATAAAATGGCATGGTTCATACTATCAGAGGTCTTCAGAAAAGGAATATCCTTGGTTACATAAGATAGGACATGTTGCTTCTCAAATTTATTTGAGTGTGAAAGTATCCCTAGACTCAACCTTCTTTCCATCTCTCTCTTTGGTTTCTAAGAGAATTTCGAATTTATTTATTTACTCTTGGCTGGGCTGGGTCTTTGTGTGGCACATGGACTTCTCTAGCGGGGCGCTTGGATTCAGTAGTGGTCGCTCTTGGGCCTAGTTGCCCCGAAGCAGCACGTGGGTTCTTAGTTCCCTGACCAGGGATCAAACCCAAGACCCCTGCCCTGAAAGGCAGATTCTCAACCACTGGACCACAGGGGAAGTCCCTCCCATTTTCTTCTTGCTCCTCCCCTTTCTGTTCCACCCTCCTCTTCTTCTTATACTTCTGTACTCTCTCCTCCTTTGTCCTTCTCCTCTTCCTTAGTCTCTTCTTCCTTCATCCTTCTTTTTCTAGCAGAACATCTGCTACGTTTCACAAGGCCCTCATGTACTTTAAGGCATTTTGAAAACTGTTTTGACCATTGCTCAGTTCATCAGAAAGACCCATTAGCTAAGAGTTCATATTCTCAGCGAATGGAGGTTTACTGTAGTTCCAAACCATGATTGGAATAAGTGTCCCAATAATAATAAATTAACAATTTTTTCTCATCACGTATGTAGAATGGTGAAGCAATAATTAATATAATTTGAGGGAATTTGATTATTAATCAGCAATGAAGTACTTTGGAGACATCACATAATGAATGATTGCTTCCTGTTTTGCTCCAATTAATCAATATGCAGGGTACAAGAAATAATACAGAAGGTATAAGATTTCAGAGCAAATTCATATTTGAGGAAATGTTCCTGACTGCCAATAAATGCAGGGTAAACCTCTGAATGTAAATAAAGTCTGTTTTGATGAAAATTAGAGTAGTAATAGAGAATGTTGTAGTACTTTTTCTTGACGAGATTTCATCAACATCAAAAATAGAAATCATTCCTTGGGGCAGTCAGATTACGTACCTGTATGTTTTTCTTGAAATTTTGTTTAGTTCAGAATGATTGTCATGTAACACATCTTTGCATTCTATTTTAATGAGTTTATTATCTATATTACTTGTTTTATGTATTCTATATATGTGTGGCTTACATCATGTATCACATGATTTCTGATTTTTGTTGTCGTTTGTATGCTTTTTGTACAATCCTGCTTAAAGTTCTGTATTGTGGCAGTGATGTAAATGCAACATTGAAGTGGGGTTTCTGGAGCAACTTGAGTCATATGTGTTTGTATTATTTGTCAAGTCAGTCTCTAGGGGAAGAGTAGACATTAAATTGGCCAGATTTTGTTTCTTACAATCCTTCAGTCTATTGCATTTTACTTTCTAGTCTTTTGTAATCCCTGGCAACAATTGTAGATCGCCAATAAAAATCAAATAACTAATCATGGGTTCATCAATAAAGTACCCTGGCAGCAAATTCATGTTTGTTTAGATCTCAGTTTTCTGTCACTTCCTCCAGGAAGCTCTTATATAAGACTGGACTAACTGCTCCCCTTAGATGCCCCCACAGTATCCTCCCTATATGGCTCTCTTTCTTCTGTTTTTCTATATTTCTTTGCTTATTACAGTCTGTTTCTCTCTAATATTTTATAGTAAAACTCTCTAGACAAATTACAAGTTATGTGAGTGCAGGAGCCATGTCTGTCTGGTTCACTATGGAGCTCCTGGCAGCTAGGAGCACAGACAGTTAATAAATGTGTTGAATATAATTGAGTTGGAGTGACCCCTGCTCAGTTCAACAGAAGAGTCTGAAATGCAGTACTTGGATGCAATCTCAAAAACGACAGAATGATCTGTTTGTTTCCAAGGCAAACCATTCAATATCACAGTAATCCAAGTCTATGCCCCAACCAGTAATGCTGAAGAAGCTGAAGTTGAACGGTTCTATGAAGACCTACAAGACCTTTCAGAACTAACACCCAAAAAAGATGTCCTTTTCATTATAGGGGACTGGAATACAAAAGTAGGAAGTCAAGAAACACCTGGCTGCTAAGTCACTTCAGTCGTGTCCAACTCTGTGCGACTCCATAGACAGCAGCCCACTAGGCTCCTCTGTCCCTGGGATTCTCCAGGCAAGAATACTGGAGAGGGTTGCCATTTCCTTCTCCAATGCATGAAAGTGAAAAGTGAAAATGAAGTCGCTCAGTCGTCCCCGACTCTTAGCGACCCCATGGACTGCAGCCTACCAGGCTCCTCCGTCCATGGGATTTTTCCAGGCAAGATTACTGGAGTGGGGTGCCATTGCCTTCTCCAAGAAACACCTGGAGTAACAGGCAAACTTGGCCTTGGAATACGGAATGAAGCAGGGCAAAGACTAATAGAGTTTTGCCAAGAGAACGCACTGGTCATAACAAACACCCTCTTCCAACAACACAAGAGAAGACTCTATACATGGACATCACCAGATGGTCAACACCGAAATCAGACCGATATATTCTTTGCAGCCAAAGATGGAGAAACTCTATACAGTCAGCAAAAACAAGACCAGGATCTGACTGTGGCTCAGATCATGAGCTCGTTATTGCCAAATTCAGACTTAAATTGAAGAATGTAGGGAAAACAACTAGACCATTCAGGTATGACCTAAATCAAATCCCTTATGGTTATACAGTGGAAGTGAGAAATAGATTTAAGGGCCTAGATCTGATAGATAGAGTGCCTGATGAACTATGGAATGAGGTTCGTGACATTGTACAGGAGACAGGGATCAAGACCATCTCCATGGAAAAGAAATGCAAAAAAGCAAAATGGCTGTCTGGGGAGGCCTTACAAATAGCTGTGAAAAGAAGAGAAGCAAAAAGCAAAGGAGAAAAGGACAGATATAAACATCTGAATGCAGAGTTCCAAATAATAGCAAGAAGAGATAAGAAAGCCTTCCTCAGCGATCAATGCAAAGAAATAGAGGAAAACAACAGAATGGGAAAGATAGAGATCTCTTCAAGAAAATCAGAGATACCAAAGGAACATTTCATGCAAAGATGGGCTCGATAAAGGACAGAAATGGTATGGACCTAACAGAAGCAGAAGATATTAAGAAGAGGTGCCAAGAATACCCAGAAGAACTGTACAAAAAAGATCTTCATGACCCAGATAATCATGATGGTGTGATCACTGACCTAGAGCCAGACATCCTGGAATGTGAAGACAAGTGGGCCTTAGAAAGCATCACTTCAAACAAAGCTAGAGGAGGTGATAGAATTCCAGTTGAGCTATTCCAAATTCTGAAAGATGATGCTGTGAAAGTGCTGCACTCAATATGCCAGCAAATTTGGAAAACTCAGCAGTGACCACAGGACTGGAAAAGGTCAGTTTTCATTCCAATGCCAAAGAAAGGCAATGCCAAAGAATGCTCAAACTACCACTCAATTGCACTCATCTCACATGCTAGGAAAGTAATGCTCAAAATTCTCCAAGCCAGGCTTCAGCAATATGTGAACCGTGAACTTCCTGATGTTCAAGCTGGTTTTAGAAAAGGCAGAGGAACCAGAGATCAAATTGCCAACATCTGCTGGATCATGGAAAAAGCAAGAGAGTTCCAGAAAAACATCTACTTCTGCTTTATTGACTATGCCAAAGCCTTTGACTGTGTGGATCACAATAAACTGTGGAAAATTCTTCAAGAGATGGGAATACCAGACCACCTGATCTGCCTCTTGAGAAACCTGTATGCAGGTCAGGAAGCAACAGTTAGAACTGGACATGAAACAACAGCCTGGTTCCAAATAGGAAAAGGAATACGTCAAGGCTGTATATTGTCACCCTGCTTATTTAACTTCTATGCAGAGTACATCATGAGAAATGCTGGACTGGAAGAAACACAATCTGGAATCAAGATTGCTGGGAGAAATATCAATAACCTCAGATATGCAGATGACACCACCCTTATGGCAGAAAGTGAAGAGGAACTAAAAAGCATCTTGATGAAAGTGAAAGAGGAGAGTGAAAAAGTTGGCTTAAAGCTCAACATTCAAAAAAGGAAGATCATGGCATCCGGTCCCACCACTTCATGGGAAATAGATGGGGAAACAGTGTCAGACTTTATTTTGGGGGGCTCCAAAATCACTGCAGATGGTGACTGCAGCCATGAAATTAAAAGACACTTACTCCTTGAAAGGAAAGTTATGACCAACCTAGATAGCATATTAAAAAGCAGAGACATTACTTTGCCAACAAAGGTCCGTCTAGTCAAGGCTATGGTTTTTCCTGTGGTCATGTATGGATGTAAGAGTTGGACTGTGAAGAAAGCTGAGCGCCGAAGAATTGATGCTTTTGGACTATGGTGTTGGAGAAGACTCTTGAGAGTCCCTTGGACTGCAAGGAAATCCAACCAGTCCATTCTGAAGGAGATCAGCCCTGGGATCTCTTTGGAAGGAATGATGCTAAAGCTGAAACTCCAGTACTTTGGCCACCTCATGTGAAGAGTTGACTCATTGGAAAAGACTCTGATGCTGGGAGGGATTGGGGGCAGGAGGAGAAGGGGATGACAGAGGATGAGATGGCTGGATGGCATCACTGACTCGATGGACGTGAGTCTGAGTGAACTCCGGGAGTTGGAGATGGACAGGGAGGCCTGGCGTGCTGCGATTCATGGGGTCGCAGAGTCGGACACGACTGAGCGACTGATCTCTGATCTCTCTGCTCAGTTCAAACCCTGCTGCACTGCTTCATGTATTTTGCTGGGCTGGTGTTGACTTCCTCTCTCAAATGAAACTTTTTGGTTAAGTGACTTGCCCATGGAGCCACAGATAGCGTTTCTGGACTAGACTACTATCCTGTGTGTCTGCACAGAGCCTGAATATCTTCCAAGATGCACCGCCTGAAATGTTCTGCCTCTCTAAATGGAGAGGGGCATGTGCAAGAACTTTGTCCAACTCCAGGTCTACATTCCACTCCTCCATGCTACCTTTCTGAAATGTCCCAAGTGAACTTTACAGCTGGCATCTTCTTAAGCTGCAAGGACCCAGGATGCCAGGAAACAGACCCAGTTGTGTGTTAGTCCACCGTTATCTTCTGGATCAGAGCTATGCTCTTTGTGGCCAACAATAGTGCCCTCCCTGTTGACAAACCCATCTAGTTTCCTCCCTTTTCTCATGTATATGTCAGGTATGAGTTCACCTTAATCTTTCTTAATATCTTTACGTTTTTAGCTTATACCCAACAACCTTACATCTTTTTGAGGTAAGTTTCCATGTAAATTTTTATTTGTCCTCAATTTACCCCATTAATGCTTTAAGGACATTTTCTGGCTCTAGTCCTGTGCTTACTCTAAAATATCTTATGAGCTTAAATAAGTGTCT
Source organism: Bos taurus (assembly GCF_002263795.3). NCBI lineage: Eukaryota > Metazoa > Chordata > Mammalia > Artiodactyla > Bovidae > Bos > Bos taurus. The sequence goes on from NC_037343.1 coordinate 36,053,876, forward strand.
CAGTCTCTCTGGAAATGGGCTTAGGTAGTTGCTTTATGTCTCAGCTCAAAAACACTATGACTATCCTGCCAGTATTTGATTCATGTCAGTGATTTCCTGTGTTTTCAGTTTGTGATCTGTATCTTAATCACCTCTTGCACTGGGAGTCATAGTAATTACAATACTAAAAACATTACTTCTATTGCATCTATCAACAAATAAAATATTTATTGCATAACAGGTGTGCCAAGCACTACACAAAGAATTTTACATACATTACTTCATCTAATCTTTTTTTTTTCCAGTCTAACCTTTATTTCCTTATTTATTTATTTTTTGGCCACATGGCACAGCTTGCAGGACTTTGTTCCCTGACTTCTAACCTGACCCTGGGCCCCCGGTAGTGGAAGCAGAGTCCTAACCACTGAACCACTAAGTAATTCCCTCATGGCTTCCCAGGTGGCTCATTTGGTAAAGAATCCACCTGCAATACAGGAGACCCCTGTTCAATTCCTGGGTCATGAAGTTCTCCTGGAGAAGGGATAGGCTACCCACTCCAGTATTCTTGGGCTTCTCTGGTGGCTCAGATGGTAAAGAATACGCCTGCAATGCGGGAGACCTGGGTTCAATGCCTGGGTTGGGAAGATTCCCCTGGAGGAGAGCATGGCAACCCACTCCAGTATTCTTGCCTGGAGAATCCTCATGGACAGTGGAGCCTGGTGGACTACAGTACATGGGGTCCCAAACAGTCAGACACACATGAGTGACTAAGCACAGCACACCACAGTCTATCAGATAAGTAATGTCCCCATTTCACAGACAAGAAAACTAAGATTCAGAGAGATTAAGAAACCTGTATAAGGTTGCAAAGTTGGTAAGGGGCAGGCCCAGGATTTATATTCACAAATGTCGGGTATTATAGTTTGTTTATTCTTTAAATCTTAGCAGAGGCTGGTACTCGACACTTTATGGAACCAACGAATCGTGGGCAGAATTTTGTTAGATTTCTCATCATCCACCCACCCAGGCCTACCTTTAAGAGGTTATAAAACCTCTGCTCAAAGACTTCCCTAGTAGTACAGTGGATAAGAATCAACCTGTCAATTCAGGGGACACGAGTTTGATCCCTGGTCCAGGAAGATTTCCCATGTCATGGAGCAAGTAAGCCCCTGTGCCACAACTACTGAGCCTGGACTCTAGAGCCTATGAGTTGTAACTTAGCCCACGTACTCAACTACTAAAGCCCCTGAACATAGAGCCTCTTCTTGACAACAAGAGTGTGCATGTGTGCATGCTCAGTTGTGTCCGACTCTTTGCAACCCCATGACTCTTTGTGACCCCATGGACTGTAGCCTGCCAGGCTCCTCTGTCTATGGAATTCTCTAGGCAAGAATACTGAGCAGGTTGCCATTTCCTACTCCAGAAGATCTTCCCGACCCAGGGATCGATCCTGCTTCTGCATCTCCTTCATTGGCAGGCAGATTCTTTATCCCTGTGCCCCCTGGGAAGCCCCATAAGGGAAGCCACTGCAATGAGAAGCCTGTTCACTGCAACTAGAGAGTAGCGGCTGTTTTTCAACTAGAAAAAAGCCCTTGAGCAGCAATGAAGACACAACACAGCCAAAAAAAAAAAAAAGAGTCTTTACCCAAGAGTTGACATCTCCTCAGATCAGATCAGATCAGTCGCTCAGTCGTGTCCGACTCTTTGCGACCCCATGAATCGCAGCACGCCAGGCCTCCCTGTCCATCACTAACTCCCAGAGTTCACTGAGACTCACGTCCATCGAGTCAGTGATGCCATCCAGCCATCTCATCCTCTGTCGTCCACTTCTCCTCCTGCCCCCAATCCCTCCCAGCATCAGAGTCTTTTCCAATGAGTCAACTCTTCACATGAGGTGGCCAAAGTACTGGAGTTTCAGCTTTAGCATCATTCCTTCCAAAGAAATCCCAGGGCTGATCTCCTTCAGAATGGACTGGTTGGATTTCCTTGCAGTCCAAGGGACTCTCAAGAGTCTTCTCCAACACCACACTTCAAAAGCATCAATTCTTTGGTGCTCAGCCTTCTTCACGGTCCAACCCTCACATCCATACATGACCACAGGAAAAACCATAGCCTTGACTAGATGGACCTTTGTTGGCAAAGTAATGTCTCTGCTTTTGAATATGCTATCTAGGTTGGTCATAACTTTCCTTCCAAGGAGTAAGCGTTCCTAGGGACTGTGAAACTTTTGGTTTCCACATGATGGCTGTTACTGTACTTATCAAATGATCTTATTTGTTAATGAAGAGCTCTCTCTTTATAGAGACAGATTAAGAAACTCTAGTGCACCTCTTTCTCTCACACCTCACGTTCACTCTATTAGGAAATCCTGCTGGCTTTATTTCCAAGATACATCCAAATCTGACCACTTCTGATTACTTTCATCTGCTGCTAATCTGGCCCAAGCCACCATCCTCTTTAGCCTAGATTATTGAATGGCCTCTTGGTTGCCTCCCTTGTCACCATTCAGCCTTTTATAAACTCAGCAGTGATCTTTAAAATCATACGCTAGACTACACTGCTCCTGAACCTGAAAAACCCGTCTTTTTTTTTTTTTTTTATCCGACTAAAAGCCAAAGTCTTTCCTACAGCCTCAAGTCCCTTCATAATCTACCCAGATTTTCCCTTCTCTGAATTGCACCCACCCTCACATCATTTCCCTTAATTTTCGTTGTTCTTTGCCCTCCTCACCCCATGCTAAGCTCCTCAAGCACAAGGAGATGCAACTGCCCCAGGGCTTTTGCACTGACTGTTTACTTTGCATGGAACTCTTTCTCTCTGTATCCCCATGAAAATACTCTCTCATCTCCTTCACATTTTTCTCAAATATCACCTTCTCTATTTAAAATGGCAACTTTCCTGAACTTCCAGCTCTCTTACTCAGCTCCATTCTCTCCTCACATCTTTATCAACTTACCTATGCTACTCAGTTTTCTTTTGCATCATGTTTATGTCCTATTGTCTGTGTCTCCTCATTGGAATATAAATTCTGGGAGGGAAGAGGTCTTGTGTCTTTGTTTATGAATATATTCTTCATGTACCAAGGACATGCCCTACTCTTCTGTGCTTAGTGAAAGGCAACTAAATAAATGAAGTAATGACTGCTTAGTTTTTACATTTTAATCAGTGCTCTCTGCAACACAGAACCAGCAAGATATGCAAAACAGGATTCAGCCAAGTCCAGATAATGTTTTTGCAGACTTGAAGGTCATACTGTCTTCCCAGTTTTAAAGATTTGAGGGGTAGCTTTTTCTCTAGTTTTCCATTTTCTGATCTAAAGAGTTTTTAGCTTGTCAAGACTTCCTCTGTTGTTGTTTAGTCGCTGAGTCCTGTCCGACTCTTTGCAACCCCGTGGACTGTAGCTTGCCAAACTCCTCTGTCCATGGAATTTCCTAGGCAAAAACACTGGAGTGAGTTGCCATTTACTTCTTCTTCTTAGCTGACTCAGGGATCGAACCTGTGTCTCCAGCTTTAGCAGGTGGATTCTTTAACACTTAGCCACCAGGAGAAGTTTCAGACGTCCTCTGATTTCAACTGTGTACCTATTGTTATTTAGATTACAGCTTTTTGGATCTCTCCTTCTTCATGGGAGTGAAGGTTCCTGTCTGGTCATGTATAAAGCTCATGCATATACTGTTGACTTTTGAACAATGTGGGAGTTAGGGGCACAGACCCTCCACACAGTGGAAAATCCAAGTCTAAATCATAGTCGACCCTCCCTGTATGTGGTTCCTCTGCATCTGCAGTTCCTCCATATCTGAGATTCCACATCCACAGATTCAGCCAACTGTGGCTCATTTAGTACTGCAGTATTTGCTATTGAAAAAGAAATCCACATGTAAGTGGATCCACATAGTTGACACACATGTTGTTCAAGGATCAATTGTACCAATCTCTCCAACAATCCCCAGAAGGTTACTGAATCCAACTCACTCTGCTTGCCTCACAACAAGCCAATTAATCTGAGAGATGAGGCGTTGAGGCAAGGAATATGACTTTATTAATGTCTCAAAATAGCCATCCTATCAGGGTCTGGATGCCAGGTTCTTTTACAGAACAGAGATGGAGGGAGGTGAGGAAGCAAAATAATAATAAGCCCATTAATTTTGCAAATATATCCTAGAATGGCAAGCCTTGGGGAAAGGATGTATTAATTTCTTCCTTCCTGTAGGTACCCACAGGTGGACAGGGTCCTGAACAAAGACACTTTGATTTAACACTCAGACAGAGGGATAGGCCATTGTGTATAAACAGATCCTTTTAGGCAATGTGAAGCAAAGGTTAAAGTAACAGATCCAATATGAAATCAGAATTGGCTCTTCCCTGTGACAAGGACTCTGATGGAACTTTGGTCTCTGCGTTGTGGGCTTATAGTGTCCAGGATCCATTTACTCAAGCTCTAGATTCCTTTCTTGGATGTAACTGATAGTTGGATCCATTGACCTGTAATTGTAGTTTGATATATGTTTCTGTCAGCTGCTTTTTTTGCTTCTTCACACAGCTAGAAAAGAACATTCTGCAGTTTTCACCAGTTTGGCATTTTCTTATGAGAAATGCTTAGTGTCATTGGCAATTAGGAGATTGCAATATGTACTCCATCTCCCATAGCATTTACAAAATGTTAACAAGTGCTTTCCCCAGCCCTCATCCATAAAGGTTGCACTTTACAGTTCTGCTTCAACAGAATTATTGTGCATCCTTATTATTGGCTTCCCATTTCTAACTTAGTTCCATACACATGCCGTTTTATCCTGTGGCAGTTTGTTAAAAAAATATCTTTTGAGATGAAATTTTGAGTATCTTTGAGAGTCTAAATCAAGTGGTTCTCTAGACTCTATTTTACTTTTATAGCTATCTTTTTATGGCGTGCTCCAGTCCATGGGGTCACAAACTGAACAAGTACAATTTAAGCATGAAATAATAATGATGGATAATTCATACCTTTGCACAGCACTTTACAGTTTATAATGCTTATGGGAAGGTCACAGATTTTGAAGCCAGGTTGATCCTAATTTGAAAGTCAACCTCAGGGTTTTCTAGCTTTGTAACTTTGAGCACCTTATCTTACCTCTCCAAGTCTACCTTCCCTCATCTTTATAAAGGGATCTTTATAAACATCTTGCACGTTTGTTAAACTGTGAAGACGGAGGGATGGTGCTTGTAGAGGGCTTAACGTGGGGTCCTTTCCTTTCCTATTTCATATAGACTTTCTTGTCATGATCCCCACTGCCTCCACTGCCCCTCCACATAGGATTCTGTGTGGGAAAAAAAAATTCTTACCTTCATAGAATTTACATTTTATATTTTAGAAGTGGTGACAGAAAATAAGAACAAAGAAAGAAATACCCAGGCAAGTAAACATGTAATAAATACCTGATAATAAGTGCTAAGAAAAAGCAGAATAAGATGATAGAGTAAGGACTAAGGTGAGGATGAGATAGTGATGAGGAAGGGAGACTGTTTTGCCTTTTATTTTTATTGTTTTACTTGGACAATGGTATTTTATTTTAGCCTAAAACAGTAACAAAAAGGAAAGATTTTCAAGAGATAGAAAAATAAACTACCAGAACAATAATATGTGAATATAATAAACATTATCTGGGCAGTGCTAATAAATGCTATAAATGCAATAAATTAACAGAGAAGCCAAGGAATGCCAAGAGTCTAAATTCCCACCAGTGATGTTCAACCTTGTAAGCCCCAGGCTAGGACTCCAAAAATAGGTCAATTTTCAATTATTATACCATATTATGTGTATACTAGTATTAAAGACCCTGGTTTGATCCCTACAGTAAACATGGACTCTCCTTTTTCTGAAATCCATAGTAGTCAGCATTTCTCATAACATTCTATCTTGTTTTATAACATTCTTATCTCAAATTGTTTGATGACAAAACTGTTTGGATATTTTTTGTGTGTTTTGTTTTATTCCAAGTTATCATCTTAAATAAGGTGTTCTTTGGCATTTTGTTGTTCGGTTACTAAATCATGTCTTCCATGAACTGTAGCACCCCAGGCTTTCCTGTCCTGCACTATCTCCCAGAGTTTGCTCAAATTCATGGCCATTGAGTTGGTGATGACATCCAACCATCTCATCCTATGTCACCCCGCCTTTCCCTCTTGCCCTCAATCTTGCCCAGCATCAGAGTCTTTTCCAATGAGTTGGCTCTTCACATGAGGTAGCCAAAGTATTGAAGTTTCAGCTTCAGCATCAGTCCTTCCAATGAATATTCAGGGCTGATTTCCTTTAGGATTGACTGGTTTGGTCTCCTTATTGTCCAAGGACTCTCAAGAATCGTTTCCAGCACCACAGTTTGAAGGCATCACCTCTTTGATGTTCAGCCTTCTTTATGGTAAAACTCTCCCATCCGTACTTGACTACTGGAGAAACTATAGCTCTGACTGTACAGACCTTTGTCAGCAAAGTGATGTCTTTGCTTTTTAATATACTTTCTAGGCTTGTCATAGCTTTTCTTCTAAAGAACAAGTGTCTTTTAATTTCTTGGGTGCAGTCACCATCTGCACTGATTTTGGAGCTCAAGAAAATAAAGTCTGTCACTATTTCTACTTTCCCCCATCTATTTGCCATGAAGTGATGGGACTGAATGCATTTGGGAGGTGCTTATTGGTAACAATTACTGTATTGATCTAAAGACTGCTTCAAGAACACACTGAAAAAATGTGCCCTGCCTTATTCATGGGTGTGTGCAGTGCTGCACCTAACGTAGTGCCATGTACACAACAGATAATACTTACTGAAAAGCATACATCAGTAAATTCTGCACGGGAGAATATTTTATTTTCAGAGTTTTAAATTGTTTTATAAGGAAGTGGGTTTTTTATATACAATTTGATTGATTGATTTATTTTTGGCTCTGCCGGTCTTTGCTGCTACTTGGGCTTTTCTCTAGTTGTGGTGAGCAGGGCTCCTCTTGTTGTGGAGCACAAGCTCTTGCATGTGTGGGCTTTAGTAGTTATGGCACATGGGCTCAGTAGTTGTGGCTCCTGGGCTCTAGGACACAGGTTCAATAGCACAGGGACTTAGTTGCTCCATGGCAGGTGGGATCTTCCTGAGTCAGGGATAGAACCCATGTCTCCTGCATTGGCATGCAGAGTCTTTACCACTGAGCCCCCAGGGAAGCCCTGGGAGACTATTTTAGACAGAGGGCTAGAGAAGGTCATGGAGTGAGTAGGAGGCAAATGTGAGATTTGAACCCTTGTTTCTTGACTCTAGCTAACTCTTCACTTTTAAGTGTTCAGTAAAGCTGCCCTTTCATTTTCCCCAGCTTGCCTGCTATGAAGGGAGACATGCAGGTCTTGAATTGTCCAGGTTCTCCTTAGAGTCCTTCTTAGTCGTGGAAGACGGCTTGGCTGTCAGTTAGTTCTCAGTCTCAGGAGCCATTTGGGAGGACAGCAGTTCTGGGGTTTTATGATTGAAATGACCTTGTTGGTTTAACCTGCAAAGCCTCACTAGAACTTATTCCTTTTTGGATCCCACAAAAACTTCTCAGCTTCCCTACTTGCTCAGTGATAAAGAATCCACCTGCTGATGCAGAAGACTCAAGTTTGATCCCTGGGTCAGGAAGATCCCCTGGAGAAGGAAATGACAACCAGCTCCAGTATTCTTGCCTGGGAAATCTGATGGACAGAGGAGCCTGGTGGGCTACAGTCCACGGGGTTGCAAAAGAATTGGACGCAACGTAGTGACCAAAACTTCTCTAACACCAACATTAACGTGCCATCATCTGTCCTGTGGGCCACTGTAGATTCCTTTCAGCTGGTCTGTGCTGTGGATTATTGGTCCTTCCAATAGGCTTTAGGTTTACTTCTGAAGCACTATTCATCTTCCGTGTTCATCTACCTTGGATAGGTTGCAGAGGTGGAAGCAGCATCCAGACTCTCCAAACACATCTTTTATTATTGTCCTTATTCCTCTTTCAAACTCTCAATTATCTTTATTGTGTACTCACCAATAAAAGAATTTTATGAACATGAAGGACAAAGGGACTTTTTAGAGATGAAGTTTTATTCTCTTTAATATTCTTCCATTCTCTTGATAACCGAATTATCTTAGAAATTAGCTATCTTTATGATACCAATGGAAGTAGAAAAGTCTAAAAGAGCACTCAAGATGGTCATTTGGAAGACTATTCTTGGTAAGGCATGCTAAAATAGTTCTAAAATATAGGTCAGGTCAGCTACATAAATACCTAAGACACGTTCAGAAACTAAATACTACTCATAAAACATTAAGAGGAATTTAGAGTGGTTTTCAAGTTCGGTATAAATGACAAATTGAAAAAGAGCCGTGTGGTAATATAAATTTCATTTCTATATTTAGTGTTGAAAAGTCACAGAAATCCCTTGGCCAATGATTGTGGAAAGTTAGGTTTGGGTCATTAATGTTGAAATTCCAGTTAGTCAAAAGAGGTCAAGTATGTCCTTAAAAAATTATGATTAAATTATTCAATTTATGAGGTCTAGAATGTTCTAGAAAACTGGGAAAAGCTATGGTTAATTGATTTTATTGCAATACTAAAGTACATGATTTCATATATTTTATGTTCTAATTATTTTCTCTCCTAATGGGTTAGAAATTTCCCCATTTAACCACCTGTCTTGATGGAATGAAGTCAACTAAATTGGATACTCCTGTGTTTTATCTTTTTGGTGTATATGTGACTATAAGGAAGACAAGATTTTAAAAGGTGGTGGGTATAAATTTGAGGTGCTTTGAGCAAGAATTATATATATTTGTATATATATATATATATTAATTTTAATTAAATTAGTAAAACAAGATTTGAGACAATGATGATTGTAAGATAAAAATATATTCTCAAGCTCTTTGTATACTAATAATGATTTGCTAATTGCAAATTATCTTTATTCATTAAGGCACTTTCTTCAAAGACTATTAGCAGATTATACTTTGTCAACCTCTAACATTCTTTCATAATTGTAAAAGTAATGAAACCATATTTCTTTAAAAAGTATTTTGTTGTTCAGACTTTTTACTAATCAGGTGGATCTTCTCTTGGTTTAGAACAATTTTGAGATTAGACTTTGGTGACTATCGTTGTTCATAAAAGCTACACTTTTAAATCATTTCTTCTTTCTGTGGTTTCCAGGAAAAAACTAAACATTCGTGGGAAAAAAGGTCAACATCCTTGAAGGTTCCATTTTACTTTTAACATTTCTGCTGACTTGGGGAAGAAAAACATAATTTATCTTCCTCCCTAGTATCTGCTTAATTTTACACCAAATACCTTATGTTTGGTGACAACTTTCTTCACTTACCATGTCTTTTAAATCCAAATCCCTGACTTTTAATGATTTGTTTAAAAAAGATGAAAAAGAACATACAAGTTTCCTCTAAAACTCTACATTTGTTCTTTATGACATCTTTTTCAAAAACAGAACACATGTTTAGTTTTGTGTCTGAGGACAAGTTGTTTAATTCCAAACTTTCAGTTCTGCAAGTTTCTGAGAAAGGTAGTTTCAGGGACATCAGAGAAGTAACAAATTCAGATGGCCCATTTATTTAACATTTCCATTAGATATATTTTCAATAAGAATTTTATTAGCCATGTATTGTATATAAATATTTCCCTTTCTATTAAAATCCATATTGATTAGTAGGATCTATCCAAAGGAAAAATCAGAATGCCACTCTGGGAAGAAGTGAATACCTGCCTCATGCCTGTGGACACTAGTCCAGTTTTTTTTTTAAATTGGGGAAAAAGGTTTATTGCAAGGCCATGCGAGGAGACAGGTTCCTGGTTCATTCATGTCTTGAAAAGTTTCAAGTTCCCCCGAAGGGTTTCAGTAAAGTATTTTTAAAGGGCAGGTGAGCAGGGAGTGTTTCAGGGTATGGGATCAGCTTGTATACAATTCCCTGGCTGATGATGAGGCAGCCCAGTGGTGTGATGGTGTCCTAAGGGTTAGCATGATCAGTCCTTAGGCTCCAGGAGGCTTGGATCATGTGCTCAGGATCATCAAGTAGCTCCTGCATTTGGTGGGGGAAAGAAGATTCACATCTGCAAAACCACTCAGGAAATGTGCATCAAATACTATTATCTGGGTGTTTCAGAGAGTAGCTAAAGCAGAGGACATCGGGGAGGGTTCCATAGGGTCCAGCTCAGTTACAATTCCCCCCACCAGTCCAGCTGTTGCTAGAGCAAGATCACTCCCTTGAGAGGGGGTTAGGCACCTAAAAGCCCACGTCACGTATAAGAGAACTGTCACAATTCAAATGCATGTTGTTCAAGGGTCAGTTGTACTTCTGCAAACTTAAGCAAGGTCGGTGGAAAACCACATGGATATACTTCATTAACTAACTAGCTATACAGCCATGAGCAAGCTGCTTTTTAATCTAATTACTTTTATATACATTCAATGGGATAAAGTAATGATTCTTTATATGGTCCCCTCCCTCCTCACATCATTGGTTATCTTGGAGTCTGCTTCCATGTGGTTTTCCACCGACCTTGCTTAAGTTTGCAGAAGTACAATTGACCCTTGAACACAACACATTTGAACTGTGATTGTTTTCTTATACATGGATTTTTTTTCAATAATAAATACCACAGTGCTACATGATCCATAGTTTGGATCCACAGATGTGAAAGAACTGCACATACAGGGTCTACTATAAATTACACATGGATTTTTGACTGCAGGAAGGGTTGGTACCCCTAACCCCCATGTTCAAGAGTCAACTGTTTTTAGACTAGAGCTTCATGGTATTTCATCTTTATAATGGCTCCACCTCAGTCACTGAGTCATGTCTGACTCTTTTGTGACCCCATACACTAGACCACCAGGCTCCTCTGTCCATGGTTTTCTCCAGGCAAGAATATTGGAGTGGGCTGCCATTTCGTCTTCCAGGGGATTTTTTCCGACTGACCCAGGGATCAAACTTGTGTCTCCTGCATTTCCTCTTGGGAATCCTTTATCATGTCTAGATGCTCCTTTTTCAGTGTCAGGGAATCTGTATTATTAAGATTTGGTGGCATAATATTAAGGGGCTGAATTAGATTTTTCAAATACAAAGTATTGAGTGGTTACACTGTTCAGGCAACTAAAAACTCAGTACCTATGCTAGGGTCATCATTTAAAAAAAATCTGTTATGAGTATCAATGCAAAATATCTACTGTCTATTTGGAGATACAAGTCATATGGAGAGAAATCCATCTAACCAGGGAAAACTTGCTCGCTTACTTCATATTGTTACTGCTCACATGTCGTGCTTTAGAGAGGCTATTCCCAACCACTCTGTTGACTTAAAAAACAGTCACAACCTAAAAGTTGAGAAGTTTTCTTTGATGGGAATTTTTGGGACTTCAAGCCCAGGAGACAGCATCTCAAGTAACCCTGAGAGAACTGTTCTGAGGCAGGAGGAGTCAGGTTATACAGAAGTTTGCAACAAGGGCAAGTGGTCTGAACTTCAAAAGATTATTGTTAATTAAGGAAAACCAGATAGCTCAAGGTGTTGGAGTCCGACATGACTGAGTGACTTGAACTGAACTAAACCAAACTGTTCATGTTTTGTTATTTGTTTATTGCTTCCCCCCTCCACTAGAGTTAAGTTCTAGGAGGCTAAGGAGTTTATTCTGAAGGAGATCAGCCCTGGGATTTCTTTGGAAGGAATGATGCTAAAGCTGAAACTCCAGTACTTTGGCTACCTCATGCGAAGAGTTGACTCATTGGAAAAGACTCTGATGCTGGGAGGGATTGGGGGCAGGAGGAGAAGGGGACAACAGAGGATGAAATGGCTGGATGGCATCACTGACTTGATGGATGTGAGTCTGAGTGAACTCCGGGAGTTGGTGATGGACAGGGAGGCCTGGCATGCTGTGATTCATGGGGTTGCAAAGAGTCGGACACGACTGAGTGACTGAACTGACCGAGTGAAGGAGTTTACTGATTGTCATATCCTTGATGTTTAAAACAGCAGGCAGCAACATCAATATTTGTTGAACATAGAAATGGTTGGTATATATAGTATCATTTCCTCAGTCGCGTCCAACTCTTTGTGACCCCATGAACCGCAGCATGCCAGGCCTCCCTGTCAATCATCAACTCCTGGAGCTTTCTCAAATTCACGTCCATTGAGTAGGTGATGCCATCCAACATCTCATCCTCTGTCGTCCCCTTCTCTTCCTACCCTCAATCGTCCCCAGTATCAGGGTCTTTTCCAATCAGTTCTTCAAATCAGGTGGCCAAAGTATTGGAGCTTCAGCATCATATGTAGTATATAGGTCCAGGAAGCAACACACTTTTATATTAGCTTAAATTAAATATATATATATATATATATATATATAATTCTGATAAGAAACCCTCAAGAAAATGAATTACTATGAATACTTTCCCATTTGTTAAGAATAGAAGGGAAATTCTAGGCAGTGGCCAAGCACGAGTAAGGGAATATTCTAAATTTTCTCTCTAGGGTACTTAAAGAGGGCCAGAGATGGGACAGCAAAAAATACCAGGTTGGGCCCACCAACCCAACACCCCCCTATAACCTCAGCAGTATACTCTGGTCGGTCTGTTCATTCAGGTTTAGAAAGGCATCTAAGGAAAAAAACCTACAAAACAGGTGGTGGTTTAGAGGAGTAACGTGAGAGAGCTCACATCGACTGAGAGCAAGAGGAGGGAATCAATTCACAAGGAGATGCCACAGCCCCACCAGGGGAGGACTTACCCCACCTGCCAGCACCACTGTCCTTCCTGAAACAAGGAAGTGACTTGGTGACTGGGGCCACATTATTACCTTTAAAGTGGGTTCTAGGGCTGGATCCTTTCCTTTATTTTCATGCAGCTATGGATAAACAGTAAGTTTACTTTAATTCATGGAACTTAAATAAGTCATGCAATTTTGACAGTTAAAATCCAGAAGCCATCATATCAGCACCTCACTGAAACCAGACTAAGCTTTCTCCCTTTTTTCTCATTTTTCTAAACAATGCTAAAAGGATTATCCAGAATTTTCAACCTTATGCATAGGAATATGGTGCATTGTTGTTTTTTAAGGAAGAAAATGACAAACCCTTTAACTTGCAAACAGAATTTAAAAAATCAATAATGTTGAAAATTGGGGGAAAAAAACAACCCTTAAGCAGTTTTGTCTACTATTTTTATATGATTACAAAATGACAAAAAAACAAAAATCCTTATTGCCCCCCTTTTCAGTCATGTCATCATAGATGAGACAGTAAGCCTTCTTTTGTCTGAGACATCTTACGTTGATAAAGCAGAAGCCGGGTGGGATCTTAATTCTCTGAATGTCCTTCATAGACTGAAACTAATCAGAGACTCAAGAAACTTTCCAGTGCTGCAGGACTGATGAATTTGATTGTGTTATAGACTGGGAAAGCGTAGGAGAAAGGGCACTACAGAGTTAGAGAATGAACGTGTTCACTTGGATTTCTCAAAGCAAACTGTTGAAGCTCTCTCTCCTTAACCACAAAGGAATGCTGTGTTTGATTTTGTCTGTCACATGGCTCAGCTGTTTCAGGAAAATATCACTTAGGTTTTCCATCGAACGTCCTGTTGCTATTTCTAGCTGATATTGTGCAGGCACTGTCTCCTTGCAGGCAGCCTTTCACTCTGCAGCTGACTGGTGTTATTGAGGCCAGTGTTGTGGACTCAGGTCAGAACAGTTGGCTTTGCATGAAGAACTTGACTGAGGGGCAGGACCCTCCAATCTGCTCAGGGTCCTCATGCTTCTGTGCTGTCGTTCCCAAAGGGAACAAGTTGGAGTAAATGTCTCCAGAAGAGAAGCTTGGGATGTCCTCTGTCTTCTTCAGTCTGAAGGGCAGGCCAATCAATTATTAATGATCTAAATTTGAAATTGTCACTTTAAGTGAGAGATAATATATTTGTGACAAGAGTGATGGGCTATGTGTGCTTAGTTGCTCAGTCATGTCCGACTCTTTGCAACCCTGTGGACTCTAGCTTGCCAGGCTCCTCTGTCCATGAAGATTCTCCAGGCAAGAATACTGGACTGGGTTGCCATGCTCTCCTCCAGGGGAATCTTCCCAACCCAGGGATCGAACCCAGGTATCCCGCATTGCAGGTGGATTCTTTACTGTCTGAACCACTAGGGAAGTCCGAGAAGACTGATGGGATAGAAGGAGTCCTGCCTTCTCTCTGGTTGACTGTTATTTGTTTTCATGGACTCAGGAATATCACATAACCTCTACATCCTCCTTAGCTTATCTCTAAGATGAGGAAGGTGGTAATGCTTCTTAATCTTTTCAACCAAATTAATAGAAAAGAGTAAATATATAGATACAGTGGCTGTGTCTGAGGGTACCAAATTGTTCACAAGTTCCCTTTACCTATAGGCTATTACAAACCTCTGTACTTGCCATTAAGGCCACCTACAATTTGGTTCCAATACATCTTTCTGCCCTGCTGTGAAATCCCTTGCCTTCATGAATGTGTCTCTCCAATGTATCACCAGCATGGCTTCCTTTGTGTCTTTTCTTCATTGTCTCCTCAGCGTGAACTGTGTCTCTTTTTTTCTCTACATCCTAGGCATCTCTTAGGCCTGGGCTCTGAAAGTTTTGTTTGATTCCCTCTGAAAGGATCCCCTGTTTTAGCTTAACCATGACTCTCTTGATGCACATATTCTTTACTTCGTTTCTGTGTGTATTATTTCCTCTGCTGGTTTGTGTTTTTCTTGAAAATAATTATGGCATTTTTTCCATTTTGGTATGTGTCTTACTGTACACCCAGTTCCATGTCTATCACAGAATCTTGTGCATATTATATTTTAATTAAATTTAGTTGAAGTGATAAATAAATAAACTCAACCATAAAGGGGTTAAGCAAGAGAGTACTAGTAGAATAACAGAAATTCATCTGAATTAAACAAAAATAGCAAAATCGCCTTGTTGATCTTTCATCAATACTGCATGTAGCCTTTTAAAAAAATTATACAAGTCAAGTTTACTTAACCCTTCACAATTCACAAGGTCTTTTTCATATTTGATTATATTTCATTCTTATAACAACCTTCAGTATAATTCTGACATTAACCACCTGGAATTGGCTCAAAATTCATAAGTAAAGTTCACAGTCCTCAACAAGACTGCCTTCACTTCAGATGTCAGCCACAACTTTGGGGGTCCCCAGACCACCTACATTTCTGACCAACTGGCTACAAATTATGGGTTCTTATGATCCCTTCAGGTTTGGAGTTCACTAGACTAACTCACAGAATTCAGGAAATTACAATTACAGCTTTATTAAAAAGGATGCAAATCAGGACCACCCAAGGGAAGAGACCACTCAGGAGAGGTCTGGTAGGATTCCACATGTAGAGCTTTCGCTGTCCTCTCCCTCCTGAGTCAGGGAACATCCCCCTCAGCATACTGGTGTCTATCACCAATCAAGAAACCCCTCTGAACCTCTGTTCATAGTTGTTATTGAGGTTTCATCGGGTAGACATGAATGATTAAATCATGGGCCACGTGATTAGAGTCTCCAGCTCCCTTCCCTCTTCAGCAGCAGGGAGGCTGGGCTGATAACATGTGACCCAAGGCTCTAACTCTCTAATGACATGGTTGGGCTTTCTGGTATGACCAGCCTCCAACCCAAGTCATCTCCTCGGCATGAACTCAGAGGTGGTCCAGGAACTGCCTATGAATAGCAGACATCCCTGTCTCTTGGCTTAGAACACTTAGCTCCAGCAACTTGGGACAAAGGTCAGACACATTCGTTATCATACAACATTGGGAAATAAAATATTATCCTCAGTTTTCAGGTGGTACAGAGGAAGAAGAAATGACTTTTTCAGTGTCCAATCCTGGACCACCGACTTCTAGCCTTAGTCTCTTCCCACTGCATCATGATGGCTCTCCTATAGGAAGGATTGTCATTGTCATTGTCATCATATCCTTTGAATTTCTTTGAGTAGCTGGATTTGACCTAAATGTTCCTCTGGGAACCATGATCACTGTTCCCAGTGGTTACTATCCCTTTGGTCTGTGGTCTGTTGATGCTGAGAATGTGAATCCAGCAGCCCATTGACCAGGACACCTGGAATGTTTGCATGCAAGCTCAGTGGCTGAGTCGTGTCGGACTCTTTGTGACCCCATGGACTGTGGGATTTTCCAGGCAAGAGTACTGGAGTGGGTTGCCATTTCCTACTCCAGGGAATCAAACTTGCTTGTCCTGTGTTTCCTGCATTGGCAGGTGGGTTCTTTACCACTGTGCCACCTGGGAAGCCCCACCCACAGTATGACAGGTACACAAAACTTTGCAGACTTTAAAGGTGAGACACAAGCCAGGGCTGCCATCTCTGTTGAGCCCTGGGGAGCAGTGGAGAGAAGGAGTTAGAAACATTCAATTTTAATGTATTTTTCCCATAAGGAAATCTCTACTCAATATAAGAACATTTTAAATTGGAAGGATATCTACATAGTTGGCTCTTGAACAACAGGAGAGTTGACATACTGATCCTTCCGATGCAGTTGAAAATCCATGTGAAATTTTTGACTGTTTTCAAACTAACTAGTAATAACCTATTGTTGACTGGAAGCCTTACCAATACCACAAATGATTAACATTTAGTTTGTATATTATATGTATTATACACTGTGTTCTTACAATAAAGTAAGCTAGAGAAAAGAAAATATTATTAAGAAGATGATAAGGAAGAGAAGATATATTTACAGTAGTGTACTGTATTTATCAATAGCTGAAGTTTATATCATCAATTTATAAGATGAATTGTCTGTTAGTAGCTACATCAGTATTGTCTTATACAATACAAAGTACTGTAGATGTTATATGTATTACTAACACTAGACATAAACATGAAAAAAATAATGTGAAAAAGAAATTCACATTTACAGTTATAATGATTCGTGCTGCTGCGAAGTCACTTCATTCATGTCCAACTCTGTGCGACCCCATAGATGGCAGCCCACAAGGCTCCGCTTCCCTGTCTCTGGGATTCTCCAGGCAAGAACACTGGAGTGGGTTGCCATTTCCTTCTCCAATGCATGAAAGTGAAAAGTGAGAGTGAAGTCGCTCTGTTGTGTCCGACCCTCAGCGACCCCATAGACTGCAGCCTTCCAGGCTCCTCTGTCCATGAGATTTTCCAGGCAAGAGTACTGGAGTGGGGTGCCATTGCCTTCTCCAATAATGATTCATACATTAATAACAAAGAAGCTGTAATATGATTTATAGAACCGTGTTCTGTATGTGAGGGCTTCCCTGATGTTTCAGTGGTAAAGAACTCCCTTGCCAAAGCAGGAGATGCGGGTTCAATCCCCGGGTAGGAAAGATTCCCTGGAGAAAGAAATGGCAACCCACTCCAGTATTCTTGCCTGGGAAATCCCATGAACAGAGGAGCCTGGCAGGTTACAGTTCATGGGGTCACAAAAGAGGTGGACACAACTTGGGGACTAAACAATAGTGGTATGCAAGGGTTTGTAAGTTTTGAGAAATTTTAACTTTTATAATAGATTTGTGTATATTTTATGTTAGTAAGTGATAACGTAGACTAGTATCTACAAATATTTAATGCATTCAGGATATATCCAACTTTTTCCCTTTATATATATATATATTTTTTTTTCCAGACTATCTGGTTTACCTGTAAGTTTTTTTTCAAAGTGTCACGAATCTCCAAAATTTTTTTCCAATATATTTATAATCCAACATATTACCTATAAATGGACCCACACAGTTCAAACCCATGTTGTTCAAGGGTCAAGTGCCTATGTACCTGTATAATCTGTCCATCTTATCTCTGTTCTGTCTCTCCTTTTCTCTCTCTCGTTCTCTCCTCAAATCATCTATCAACAAGTCTCCAGCAGCCCTGCAGACTGAGTATGGCTGTGGCCTGTTTCTGATAATGATGAACCAAGTACAGGTAAAGGTGGAGATTCCAGGCATGGCTGAAATACAAATAGATGATTTTAAGGATGTTGCTTCTTTCTCCCTCCCTCCCCCAGTCATTCTTATTCTCTTCTTCTTTCCTAGTTTCCAGAGTGCCTTTTTATTTCTTTTCCTACATAGAGATACATCATCCTACTTACATAACACTTCCTATATGTCAGGAACAATTCTATGTGTACATTATAATCTAATAACACCCAGAATCCTCACTATTTTTATCCACATTTTACATATGGGGAAGCAGATGCAGAGAAACTTTCCAGGGTCTTTCAGCTAGTTAGTAGCAGACCTGGGCTTCCAACCTTGGAAGTGAAAAGTGAAAGTGAAGTCTGTACTCTCAACCACATCACTAAACTTCCTTGATTAAAGAAAAAGAACTTCACTTTTGAAAGTTGTATAAATTTGAGCTAAATTGCTGTCTCTGTTCCTTTGGGCTGTGTGACTTCAGTTAAGCTGTGTAAACCACGGGAGGATCAGTTTATTATTTTTTTAATTTTTATTTATGTATTTATGGCTGTGTTGGGTCTTCTTTGCTGTGCACTGACATTCTCTAGTGGCGGAGAGCAGGAGCTACTCTTGTTGCAGTGTGTGGGCTTCTCATTGCAGCAACTTCTCTCATTGCAGAACCAAGCTCTAGGCACACAGGCTCCAGTAGTTGGGGCACATGGGGTGAGCAGTTGTGGCTCCTGGGCTCTAGAGCACAGGCTCATGGACTTGCTCCATGGAATATGGAATCTTCCCGGATCAGGGATTAAGCCCATGTCTCTTGCACTGGCAGGCAGATTCTTTACCACTGAGCCACCAGTAAAACCCTGGAAAACCCAGGGTATCATCTTTTAAACAGGGTCAATAAGCCTTCCCTCCATGTGATGTCACAAGGACAGAATAAGGAAAAAGTACCTAGAGTGTTGGTAGTACTCTCTCCACTCATTTTCTTCTTCCAGGACAGCAAAGCAAAAAGACTTTGAAAAGGGATTGGAGCTTCCTGTTTGAGACCCACACTCAGCTTGGGAATACATCCGGATTGCCATCTTCCAGACCAGCAACCTCCCAGAAATGACTTCATCCAGCAAGGAGCTGGCTCGGGCTCTTTATCACACCATGCAGCTGTGCACGAGTCACTTTAGAGGAGGAGTTTCCTTGTGTCTTTGAACTTCGACTTTCAAGAAAGTAAGCCGCAGTACCCAGAAACCCAGGCATGTCAAGTCACAGTACAGAAGGCTGTTTTGCTCACCTAAGACCATTTCTCATTTTCTCTGTTCTGTGACATTTTTGGTCTCTGCAGCAGAGCGATTGTGGGCAGGAGCCTGTGACATAGGCTTTTTCATCTGGAAAGTCCAGCAGAGACCAAGGCAAGCCATAGTCATTTCCATCCTGGCTTTAACTGCACTGCTCTGTGCGATGAGCAGCAGTTACAGCCCTTTTGCTAGAAGTTTACCTCTTTGGGTTTTACAACTTCTTAAGGAACTGCCCTGTACAGAGACAGTTCTTAACATCAAGGCCAAGCTAAAGTTCTAGCCTGAATCGGTGGAATTTCCTTGTTCCACCCAAAATAAGCAATTACCAGTCTCTTTAATGAGCTCCCTCTGTTCTACTTAATCTTTGGTTTCACTAAATATTAACAGTGAGCTCCTGGAGGCCAGGAATGTTGCTTTATTCCTTTCTTTGTTAACTGCCTAGATCATTGCTCGGTACTGAGCTGATGTCCAGTAGTTGACTGTCGAACTGAATAGTCTGCATGCTTGCCTGGCTTTGTTTATATATATATATAAACATATAACCATATTGTTTACATATAACCATATTGTTCCAGAACTTTCAGGGTTCCAGAACTTTATACTGTTTTATCTCAGAAGCTCCTCAATAATCACTTACACTGAGGTCATTCCTTGAGCTCATTTTTTTTTTTTTCCCCCCTCTAAACACTGAGGCAGACTAGAAGAGTAGAGCAAAATTGAGACTGGGGGCAGACAGACCTGGTTTAGACCACTGATTCTGCCATTCTATTGCCATGATGCTGGGCAAAAAGTTGATGATCTATGGGTCTCATTTCACAGCTATAAGATGGCACTAGGACATCCAGAGCTGCTAATAGCCCATATAGTATCTCAGTGTGAACTAGAAAGGGAATCTCCTGAGGCCTCTGGGCCCTTGGCTTGGCAAGCTGAGTGTGTTTGGTCTTCAGCCTCTGTGCTTTATATATAATCTTCTTTACTTATTTATGGCTGTGATGGGTCTCTGTTGCTGCGAGGGCTACTCTCTAAAGTTGTGGTGCATGAGTTTCTCATTGTGGTGGCGGCTCTTGTTGTTGAGCATGGGCTCTAGAGCCTGTTGGCTCAGTTAGTTGAAGTTCCCAGGCTCAATAGTTATGGCACATGGACTTATGGATGTGGGATCCTCCTGAACCCTGAACCATTGGCAGTCTTTCCCTGGAGTCCCCTGTCTGTTCTCTGGACATTGTGTCCCCACCTCCACTGCAGGAGCCCTCATTCACTCTCCTTCCTCTTCTCTCTCCCGCTAAAGAAATGCTGTTTCTTGAAAGAAGCTGATCTCAGTAGTTTGACAGGGATCAGACCCACGGCTCTTCATTGACAGGCAGATTCTTTACTGCTGAGCCATCAAGGAAGATCCTCCATTTATTCTCTTGACCATATGCCCTGCAAAACTTTAAAGGCAGCTCTTAAAGACCTCTCTCACAGGGTTGGCCTGAGGGCTAAGTGAGATTATGCATGTAAAGTGTGTACAGAAAGTAGGGAGTGAAGCACTTTATTTTCAGTGACCTGAATGAAAATAACTATACTGTACATCCACTTTCCCTCCCATCACTCCCAAGCCTGACAACCTCAGCCTCTATTAGTCCCACACCATGGGAAAATCTGGGTCAACCTTGAACCATTGACAGTCTGTCCCTGAAGTCCCCTGTTTCTTCTCTGGACATTGTGTCCCCACCTCCACTGCAGGAGCCCTCATTCTTTCTCCTTCCTCTTCTCCCTCCCACCAAAGAAATGCTGTTTCTGGAAAGAAGCTGATCTCAGTAGTTTGAGTCTTTTCTTTTTTCTAATTGTAGGCTGACAGACTCTCTGCTACTGGAGATAGCTCTAGCATTACTAAATATGTACGAGAGCTGTTTGGGAAATGTGGACTATTTATGGGTCACAAAGTAGCTGCTTCTCTTCCAAGACACAGGCAGATGTGAAGATGGATCCTAGAGAGGATGATATTGTCCTGGCTGCAATAGATTCCCACAGCTACTCCCATAGATGCAAGGCATTTTGATAATCATAGTTTTACCAGACCCCACATTAAGCCAATAGACTTTAAACCAAGCAATGTATATACTAGCATTCCCTCAACCTTCTCTGCCCCCATCCCATCATCCAGTCTTACACAAGCCTGGTTTGCGTTTTTCTCTCCTTGTTTTCCCCCAGATGCTTCCTGCTTATCCCCAGAGAACACAGCGAAATTGCTCATGTCTTTGTCCTTGAAGTCCTTGTTTGCAGAACCTAGGAGAGAGCGTGGGAGGAGAGCTGACGCCAATTTCATCCTTGCTCCTTAATGTGCCCTGAATTCCAAACAGGAGCCAAGCTGAAGCTTGCCAGGACAGAGATTTTAAGACACTAGACTCTCTCAAACTTCATTGGAGTCTTGGGCTGGATGCTCAAGGGGATGCTAATGATGTTCAAGATTGCAGAACTTTCTCCTATAGGGACTCTGACACAGAGAGAGGGCTGGCATTTTACATGTTAAGTGTCCGCTGGGACAGTGCAAGTCATGAATAAAGGCATGCATCTCATGTCTTTTTCATGCATCTCAGTTAAATTTATCTACATTTTGGTTGTTATTGTTAGCCTACTGTCAGAATAGCAGAGTGACTGAGTAGTGGGTCATGCAGGTAAATAATCTGGATTTGAATCTCATCTTCCCCAACTACTAATAGGTAGCTGTGTGAATATGGGCAAATTACTTTATATTTTGACGTCTCGGTTGTCTTTCCAGCAAAATGTGAGTGGTAATGATACCTGATTTATCAGATTATTATAAGGGTTAAATGAAATAATCCATCAAATATAGTTTGGGAGGGTACTATTTATAGTTTTGAGGGCTTCCCAGGTGGCTCGGTGGTAAAGAATCCACCTGCCAATGCAGGACACGGGGGTTTGATCCCTGGATCAGGAAGATCACCCGGAGCAGGAAATGGCAACCCATTCCAGTGTTCTTGCCTGGGAAATCTGGAAGGAACCTGGCAAGATGTAGTCCATGAGGTCGCAAAAGAGTTGGACCCAACTGAGCAAATAAACAACAACAAACAATACCTGGCGTGTAAAAGTGCTCAGAGTTTTAGCTGCCTGTTAGTACTGGAGATCACAGTGACCACAAAAAGGATTCTCTTTCAGCCTGGGGAAGGGTCATCTCAAACACAGTTATGTGTGAAATAAACGAGAGGTTTCCCCTACTTTGCTACAACAGAGTATTGTGGCCTGACTTTCACTAGACTTGAACCAAAAGACCAACGTTTTGAACCATGAATGTTCATTCTGATTCTGTTTTTATTAGACTAGAGTCTTGGGTGCTACATCTAACAGGTTTTGGCCTCTGCTACCTAATGTGCAAAACAAAAAGGCTGGATAAGATAAACCCTGTAGTCCTTCCCAACTACAAAGCAGTGCCATTCTGTGCTTCCACTCAGCATCTCTATGGGCTTCCTGGTGGCTCAGCTGGTAAGGAATCCTCCTGCAATGCAGGAGACCTGGGTTGGGAAGATCCGCTGGAGAAGGAAACGGCTACCCACTCCAGTATTCTGGCCTGGAAAGTTTCATGGACTGTATAGCCCATGGGGTTCCAACTTTCACTTTCAGCATCTCTGGCTCAAGGAAGAGTCTGAGCCTGGATTTTGATCCAGATGCTTGGCATGTTGGTTAGTAGCTGGAAGGCTTGGTTTGCTGCTGTCTTTGCCTCTGATGACTCACCTTTTTTCCCCCAAATTGGTGAAAGAAGCGTTCTGTCAACCTGGATTTCTGCATCTTCTGCTGTGCAAGTAGCTTTACAATAGCAACAGTCTTCTCAGGTAGGTGGTTTGATGTGGACAACTTACTATGGAAAGAGAAACCAGAGGCCTGGCTGGGTCCCTTTACTTCTATCCACTACTTCCTGTTCCCTAGCTCTTAACAAGCCTAACATGTTAGGAAGTGAATCCCAGACATCTAATCTTACTTCCTGGGAAGATCCCCTGGAGAAGGGAAAAGCTACCAACTGCAGTATTCTGGCCTGGAATATATATTCCATGAGGTCTCAAAGAGTGAGACATGACTGAGCGACTTTCACTTTCAATCTTACTCCAAAGCTGCACTCTTGGACAAATGCTCTGCTGTGTTAATAATACCAAATCACCATTCTAGAAGTTCTGACAATTAGTGTATAGATAATGGTCTGTGTGAAAATTAGTCTATGTGCAGTAAATTCCCGTAAATCAGGATTAAGACACGATGTAAATGAACAGAGTGAAACAGACATATAACTCATTGAGCCCTAGAGTCATTTATGGTAGGAATGCCTTCCCTCTGAGGTCAAATGGCCCCCAAAGAAGTCATGGCTACACTTCAACATGAGGTGAAGGGACTAGTAGTTTTTGGTCTTGTTTCAGGGCACAGAGAAGGTTTAGTGGTGAGGAAGGCAATGTGAATGGCACTGATTTGTGTCACCTTGACCTCCTTCCCCAGGGCAATTCTATGAGGCCTCTTCTCGGTTTCTTCCAAGAAGCAACTGTGACAGCTGGGCCTGGCACTGCCTTAGATGGGCAACCCAAGAATGGACAGAGTGGATTGCAAGGAATATCAGGGATGATATAACTAGGGTCTTTCAGGGGCTATTACAGTCACCCCCTTACAGCAGAGTCAGACAACCCTGTACACATTGGCTTTGGGGAACATGAGGTCTGAGAGATGCAATTTTCTTGTCAATCTGGCTGAGAAAACACTTTCAGTATAATATCATAAATTATGTTTGCTTTTTAAACCTTGAGAGACACAAAGGCATTTTAGGCTGACTTATAAAAAATAAAATTTGTGGGGCAGTGATTGCTTTCAGAATACATGGATACATGGTTTTTCAGTGTGCTCATCATATGTACGTAACCCAGATGTTTGCTAAGATTTCAGATATGATTCAGCTGCAACCACTTTATGTATAGTTGTTCAAGGCCTTTCTTAAGAGTTCTGTAATGTTGCAAAGGGCCCTGTTTTGTAGTTATCTCTAGCTCTGAACTTCTGTTGTAACTTATTTAATTTAGTTTTTAGATTATGTTTGTGTATAGTTGCTGTTCCACACAGGTTGGCAGGGCCAAGGGAACTCAGTTCTGTCCTTTGTCTCACACACACACACACACACACACACATACACACACACACACACACACACATACACACACACACACACATACACACGCACACACAGAGTCTTTGTGGGTCTAGCAGACTCTCCCCAAAGACTGAAGCCTATATGCTGGGATTTCACCCTCCTTCCTAGTGAGTCCCCAGAGATGGTTGTGCTTCTACAGGGATTCTGATGCTAAATGTTCAGATCATACCAGCATGTACTGCATATATAACACTGAGAGGAGCCTTATTTAGCCCAGAGCTGGTTTTGGACCTATTGTTTCCAAATTGGTTTCTGAGCAGTAAAATAGAGGTGAGTAAGGTTATAAGGCTTCTGTCTAGTCATCATCAGACCATTTTACTATACAGTTTCAAGGAGCTGACTACCTTTACAGTTACGTACGTTCAAAACTTGAAGGTACTTCTAGAATCTCACTAATTCTTATTCAATGTCTGCTTAACCCTTTCTGATATGCTGATCTGTTGTTGTTTAGTTGTGAAGTGGTCAACTCTTTTGTAACCCCATGGCTGATACCCCTCTGGAATTTGCCATCTATGATTTTTTTTTTTTATGTTGTAATTGTTTTTTTTTTTT
Source organism: Bos taurus (assembly GCF_002263795.3). Classification (NCBI taxonomy): domain Eukaryota; kingdom Metazoa; phylum Chordata; class Mammalia; order Artiodactyla; family Bovidae; genus Bos; species Bos taurus. Next base: position 36,078,783 of record NC_037343.1, read on the forward strand.
TTTAATTAATTAATTTTTATTGGGAGTATAGTTGAATTGCAATGTTGTGTTAGTTTCTGCTGTACAGTGAAGTGAATCAGCTATTTGTACACATAAATCCCCTCCCTTTTGGACCTCCCTGCCACCTCCCTGGAGAAGGCACCCCATTCCAGTACTCTTGCCTGGAAAATCCCATGGATGGAGGAGCTTGGTAGGTTGAAGTCCATGGGGCCGCTAAGAGTCGGACACAACTGAGCGACTTCACTTTCACTTTCATGCATTGGGGAAGGAAATGGCAACCCACTCCAGTGTTCTTGCCTGGAGAATCCCAGGGACGGGGGAGCCTGGTGGGCTGCTGTCTATGGGGTCGCACAGAGTCGGACACGACTGAAGTGACTTAGCAGCAGCAGCAGCCACCTCCCTATCCCACCCATCCAGGTCATTACAGAGCACCAAGCTGAGCTCCCTGTGCTGGACAGCAGGTTCCCACTAGCTATCTGCTTTACACATGAAAGTGCACATGGCAGGAGGGTGAATTGGGAAGCTGGGATTGACTTACCTGTCAGCTACTTTTATTCTCAGGGGTGAGACTCAGCACTCACTTTATGTTCTTCTTCGCCTCTGCTTAGGGAAAGCCCACACCGACCCCTTCCTCCATCATCTCCCTTCCTCTGAGCTCTATACATGCAGAGGCACTGAGTCAGGTGGTGTGTGTCCATGGTCTCAGGTGTATGGATGCATGTCTGAGGACTTTCAGGCCGACAACTGCCATTTTCCTATGTCTCCCTTCCCCAGAGAAGTACTCCTTCATGGGGTATTTTTTCATGAAAACTTCCTTTTATCTTCAGTTTAATCAATGAGTAACAGCTTGTTGAGAATTCACTGAATTCTAGTAACTGTATTACTTTCTTGAATTATTGTATTCTATCTTATATTGAAGTCTCCATGACATTTTTATTCCTATTTTATATCTGATTGAATCAAGGTCTTAAGCTGTTTTGAGTGAGTATAATTTGAATGTTCACTTGTGCTACATGCTACTAGTTTCTAGAAACTTAGCCACAAGTTTTCATTTTGGTCCCAGAGGACAATTTAACTAGTGTTTTTACGTTGCCCAGAACCCAGTGAATTTGCTGATATGAACACTTAAAATAGCCCAGTGTCCACCCCCAAGCAGTGTAAAGTAGCGTTGAGTCACCACAGGGGAAAGTCCACATCTCAAGTGTTATTATGGTCAGAGGGGGGGGTGAATACCACATCTTAATCACCTTAGAGCAGCTCATCAACTTCACAAGTCTCTGCTGAGCAAAGCTCATGGGAGAGCTGAACTGTGTAGGGTCAGCTGTGTGACCTCACGTGGCCTGCCATCCTGATTCCCAGGCTTGCCTTCTATCCCACTGATAAGGAAAGAGATAGTTGTTCTTCAGTGGCTAAGTCATTGTGATCCCATAGACTGCAGCACACCAGGCTCCTTTGTTCTCCACTGCCTCTTGGAGTTTGCTCAACTTCATGTCCATTGAGTCAGTGATGCTATCTAACCATCTCATCTTCTGCCATCACCTTTTCATCTTGCCTTCAATCTTTCCCAGCATCAGGGTTTTTTCCAATGAGTCAGCTCTTCGCATCAGGTGGCCAAAGTATTGGAGCTTCACCTTCAGCATCAGTCCTTCCAATGAATATTCAGGGTTGATTTTCTTTAGGATTGATTGGTTTGATCTCTACTGTCCAAGGGACTCTCAAGAGTCTTCTCCAGCACCACAATTCAGAAGCATCAATTCTTTGGCACTCAACTCTCACATTTGTACATGACTACTAGAAAAAGATGGGTTTCTGTCTTTTGGGGATGGAAGGGACGTGGGAAATGACCATCACCTCAAATAGCCCAGCCCAAAAAACCACTGCAATGAAATAAGAGTTCACTTTTTTTAATCAGAGGTCTGCTTAGTTGAGAATTGATCTAGAGGTGAGTGGTGGTGGTGCTGGGTGGTGGTAGCAGGGGTAGCTGAGAGGAAAGTTGTAAACCCACTGTCAAGGCGGGGGTGATGTGTGAAGGGCTGGGACCAGTGGCTGAGGAAATGGGAGGAAGGAAATTTGGGCTGGTGAAATGGAAAAAGTCATGTTCACTGGGGGTTTGAGATGATTTTCAGAGAGGAAGGTGACTTTCCTCCCTTTGCTGTGGACTGCTGGGTGGTGGGGAAAGAGGAAGCGGGGTTGTAGGATGAGTGTGAGGCTGGGTGACGAGGAAATCAGGGCTTGTCATTTGCTGAAGGGATGCGATGCACGTTGGGGTCACAGAGGAGCAGTTGTGTCACCCTCAGATCACACAGGTGGAATCTGACGTGGTCTCAGACTTTGGTAACAAACTGAACATACTCAGCTGACCTCGAGGGCCCTGCAGGGGAAGACTCAAATGCTCTACTTCAGAATTGAATTCTGAGGATCGCGGCTTTGCTATGGTTTTTTCAAGAAGCCCTCCCCTGACCCATCACATTAAATTAAGTTTCTTGGACATACCTTTAGTGTTTTTTTAAATTATTTATTTATTTTTGGCTGTGCTGGGTCTCCGTTGCTGCGAGGGCTTTTCTCTAGTTGTGGTGAGGGGGGGCTACTCACTAGTTGCTGTACACTGGCTTCTCATTGCAGTGGTTTCTCTCATTGCCAAGCACGGACTGTAGGGCGAGCAGACTTCAGTAGCCTGTGGCTCTAGATCACAGACTCAACAGTTGTGGTGTACAGACTTAGTCGCTCCATGGCATGTGGGATCTTCCCAGATCAGGGATCGAACCCGTGTCCCCTGCATTGGCAGGTGGATTCTTTACTACTGAGCCACCAGAGAAGCCACTACCCACACTACTAACAGCTGTAATACTCCCTCTTAGCACTTACTGCTACAATTAATCAACTCTACATTCAGTGGGTTAATATCTGTGAGTCATCTGGACAGTTGTATGCCATGAAAGCAGGAGTTGCACCTGTCTCACTCACCACAGTCTCTCATAGCCCAACATGGTGTAATAATTATTTGTTGAATGAATGAAGACATGAAATACATGTTCATCAAGCTCCATCTGTGTGAGGAAATGGCAGGATGAGTTGGCCCCAGGCCCACCCCTCAAATCCTCAAGTGGGGCTTGCAGGCTGGTAGCGGAGCAATGCCAGGAACAACACAGCACAATGGGAATGAGCCCCAGGAGAGGAGCAAAAGGCGTTCAGGAGGAGCTGGAAATTAGTGATACTTTGTTTGCAATGGTCCCTTACAAAGATGATGAATAAACTAATTCATCAATATTTACAGTGAGCCTATAAGGGATGCATGACAAACATTGCAATTATTATTATTTTTTTTTTTACAGAGGTGGAAACCAATAATCAGAGTTGGTCTGAGATTTGCCCAAGTGGTGATATCAAATTTCTTCCCCAGTACACTTATTTTTCATTCCTTTCGAGACAGACCTTAGGAATGAGAGAATATTGGCATTCAGAAATTGGTGGAAGGAATGAAAAGAGACCCATCTTTCCATTAGGAGGAGGAAACATTAGTAAAATCACAGCTGTTAACATTCTGAATGTGGAAATCATGGCACCAAGAATGTCAGGGAACATTCTAGACAGGAACATAGACCATCTGGCCCAGGCCCTTATTTTACAGATGAAGAATCTGAGGCCTGGAGAGATGCAGTGGCCCATTCCACAGGCACAGAGCTGTTGATGCGAGAGGGATTAGCTAGAACCAGGCCCTTGGCCTTTTATAAAATTATATCTACCCCATAGGGTATATATGTTCAAGTTTATTCCTGCTATCAGCTGAAAGATGTGACACAGTCTTTGTTCAGAAGGGAAGCCTTCACACTACTATATATAAAACAGATAACTAATAAGGACCTATTGTATAGCACAGGAAACTCTACTCAGTGCTCTGTAATAGCCTATTGGGGAAAAGAATTGAGAAAAAAACAGTGGATTTATGTATTTGTATAACTGATTCACTTTGCTGTACACCAGAAACAAACACAACACTGTAAATCAACTATATCCAATATAAAATAATAGTTTTTAAAACAATAGAAACCGCTGTGAGGGGATATCTGGAAAGAGTGTTACCTAAGAATTTGGGAGCATAGACTTGGATCATCTGAGACTCAGATTAAATCCCAGCTCCTCTAGTCTTTGTCTCTTTCTTTGGCTTAAACAACAGAAATTTACTTCTCACAGTTTTGATGGCTGGGAAGTCTAAGATCAAGGTTCCAGTGTATTCAGTTACTAGCAAAGCCTCTCTTCCTGGCTTGCAGATGGGCAACCTTCTTGCTACACCCACACAAGCAATGTCCTCAATGTGCATGGAAGGTGAGAGACAGAGAGGAGGGAGAGAGGGGCAAGCTTGCTGTCTGAGATCTCTTTTTATAAGGGCACTGATTCTTTGAGATCAGAGTCCCACACTTATGACTTCATTTAACCTTAAATACTTTTTTTAGAGGGCCTTATCTCTCTATTTTCAGTTTTTTAAGAATCCTCCATACTGCTCTCCACAGTGGCTGTACCAATTTACATTCCCACCAAAAGTGTAGGAGGGTTCCCCTTTCTCTACATCCTCTCTAGTATTTATTGTTTATAAATTTTTTTGACGATGGTCATTTTGACCAGTGTGAGGTGATACCTCACTGTAGCTTTGAGTTGCATTTCTCTAATATGTAATGTTGAACATCTTTTCATGTTCCTTTTTTTGGCCATCTGTGTGTCTTCCTTAGAGAAATGTTATCTAGGTCTTCGGTCGATTTTTTTTTATTTTTATTTTTTATTGAGCTGTATATTTCGGAGATTAACTCCTTGTCAGTTGCATTGTTTGAAAATATTTTCTCCCATTCTGAGGGTTGTCTTTTCATTTTTGTTCTAAACATCCATCAACAGAGGAATGGATAAAGAAGATACAGTACATATATACAATGGAATATTAGCCATAGAAAGAGCAAATTGTGCCATTTGCAGCAACAGTGAGTGAAATAAGTCAGATCAGATCAGATCAGATCAGATCAGTCGCTCAGTCGTGTCCGACTCTTTGCGACCCCATGAATCGCAGCACGCCAGGCCTCCCTGTCCATCACCAACTCCCAGAGTTCACTGAGACTCACGTCCATCAAGTCAGTGATGCCATCCAGCCATCTCATCCTCTGTTGTTCCCTTCTCCTCCTGCCCCCAATCCCTCCCAGCATCAGAGTCTTTTCCAATGAGTCAACTCTTCACATGAGGTGGCCAAAGTACTGGAGTTTCAGCTTTAGCATCATTCCTTCCAAAGAAATCCCAGGGCTGATCTCCTTCAGAATGGACTGGTTGGATCTCCTTGCAGTCCAAGGGACTCTCAAGAGTCTTCTCTAACACCACACTTCAAAAGCATCAATTCTTCGGCGCTCAGCCTTCTTCACTGTCCAATTCTCACATCCATACATGACCACAGGAAAAACCATAGCCTTTACAGAAAGACAAATATCATATGATTTCACTTATCTGTGGAATCTTTAAAAAAAGGTATAAATTAACTTTTCTACAAAACAAAAATAGAATTACAGATGTAGAAACCAAACTTACGGTTACTAGGAGGTAAGGGAATGGAGGGATATATTGGGAAACTGGGATTGACATATACACATTGCTGCTGCTGCTGCTAAGCCACTTCAGTGTTTAAAATAGATACCTAATAAGAACTTACTGTATAGCACAGAAAAATCTACTCAATACTCTGTAATGACTATGTGAGGAAAGAATCTTAAAAAAAAATGGATATCTGTATATGTGTAACTGATTCACTTTTTTGTACAGCAGAAACTAACACAACATTGTAAATCAACTATACTCCAATAAAAATTTTAAAAAGATGTGGCATGTTTATAAAATGTATATTTACACAACAGAATATTACTCAGCCATAAAAAGAATGAGATAATGCCAATTACATAACATGGATGGACCTAGAGATTATCATGCTAAGTGAAGTAAGTCAGACAGAGAAAAACAAATATCATATGATATTGCTTATATGTGGAATCTAAAAGAAAATGATACAAATGAATTTATTTACAAAACAGAAATAGACACAGATGTAGAAAATGAACATATGGTTACCAAAGGGGAAAGGAGGAGGAGGGATAAATTAGAAGCTTGGGGTTAACATATATACACTACTATATATAAAATAGACAACCAAAAAGACCTGCTGTATAGCATAGGGAGCTGTGCTGTATTTTTAAATATTTAATTTGTTTATTTTTGGCTGTGCTGAGTCTTCATTGCTGTGAGGGCTACTCTCTAGCTGCAGTGAGCGAGATTTTCATTGCAGTGGCTTCTCTTGCTGTGGAGTAGAGGCCCTAATGCACTCAGGCTTCAGCTGTGGCTCCCAGGTTCTAGAGCACAGGCTCAGTAGTTGTGGTGCACGGGGTTAGGTGTTCCTCAGTATGTGGGATCTTCGGGATCAGGGATCTAACCTGTGTCTCCTGCATTGGCAAGCTGATTTTTTACCACTGAGCCACCAAGGAAGTTCCTATACTCAATATTTTATAATAATCTATAAGGGGAAAGAACCTGAAAAAAATACTTACATGTTTATACATGTATGTATAACTGAATCTCTTTGCTGCATACCTGAAACTAACACAATATTGTAAACCAACTATACTTAAAAAAGAAAAAAAGTTAGAGGCAATGGCGACATACAGAGCTGAGGATTCTTACCTACAGTTACAAAGTCAATCAATGGTGAATCTGAGCTATGAACTTGAGTAGACTGTCCACCATCTTAACTATATGATCCAGAGTTCAAGATGGGCCATGGGGAAATTTAATACAGCTGATAATCAGAGACATTACTAAGAAATGGAAATCGCCTATTAAATTAGTAAGTTTTTTATATTACTCTGCTTCTACTGCTGACATGGAAAATTGTGGTATTGTTTATTTTCAGGGGTTTTTTGGGTTTAGTTTGTGAAGTCTAGAAAAGTATGAAAAGTCCTGCCCCTTTATCTCAGATGCTTTGCAAAAACTCCATGCCACTTACCTCAGATTCAAACTTGACCTCTAGTTGTCACTTTCAGACAACTGCTGCTAGACTGCTATTAGACTCTCAGCTGACAGTCATGGATTTCTGGGATTTGATTTCCTATGGTCTTTCAGAGCACTTGTTTGCAGTGGGTTGATATCACTTAATGGATTAGGGAAAGTGAACACAAGCCCATCGATGTTTTAACATCATTTTCTATGTCCAAAAGTTGTGAGGGATTTAATACTTGGAAGGAAGGATGGAGAGAATTAAGGAAGGATGGATGGAAGGAAGGAATAGAAGGGAAATCATCTTGAAAGGTTGAATGACCGAAAGAGATGGCTGCTTTGAGGTTAAAGGTCTTGAATAAAAGTTTCATCTGCTGCTTGGGGATATGTGGCATCATATAAAGTTTGTGACATTTGGATGTCAGCATTGTCCAGTTAACCTGAGGCAGGTCAGTTGCTGAGGTGGGTCTTACTTCAGTCAAGAATAAGCGGGTTTTATGATAGCTGTGGTAGTTATCAGATTTTATGATAGCAAGCAGATGCCGCTGGGCTTATGCTAAAAAAGAAAGTTCTAGCAAACACCAGGGAACTTCAAAGTCCCACAAGAATGGAGTGTACTTGTGGGAAATGACAATTTCCTGTCATGTATTAGAGGGTTTAGAGAGGGACTGACCTCAGTGTGTACAGCGTGGAGGCTGATCTCAAGTCTATTAAGCACAGGAAGAGGAGAGGCAAGTGTAGAATTTGCTCCTTGATGCAAAGGAGTGCTGTGGGTACCAACTTGGCCACCTCAGAATTCTGAACTTTGTCCAAGGCACTTCCTTTGGTTGTGAAGTCCCTCTCTTGATACATCATTTAACAAAATCCTACTCTTCAGTTCAGTTCAGTTGAGTCGCTCAGTCATGTCCGACTCTGTGACCCCATGAACTGCAGCATGCCAGGCCTCCCTGTCCATCACCAACTCCCGGAGTCCACCCAAACCCATGTCCTTTGAGTTGGTGATGCCATCCAACCATCTCATCCTCTGTCGTCCCCTTCTCCTCCTGCCTTCAATCTTCCCCAGCATCAGGGTCTTTTCAAATGAGTCAGCTCTTTGCATCAGGTGGCCAAAGTTTTAGAGTTTCAGCTTCAACATCAGTCCCTCCAATGAACACCCAGAACTGGTCTCCTTTAGGATGGACTGGTTGGATCTCCTTGCAATCCAAGGGACTTTCAAGAGTCTTCTCCAACACCACAGTTCAAAAGCATCAATTCTTCGGCACTCAGCTCTCTTTATAGTCCAACTCTCACATCTATACATGACCATTAGAAAAACCATAGCCTTGACTAGACGAACCTTTGTTGGCAAAGTAATGTCTCTGCTGTCTAGGTTGGTCATAACTTTCCTTCCAAGGACCAAGCGTCTTTTAATTTCATGGCTGCGATTACCAACTGCAGTGATTTTGGAGGCCCAAAAAATAAAGTCTGACACTGTTTCCACTGTTTCCCCATCTATTTCCCATGAAGTGATGGGACCAGATGCCATGATCTTCGTTTTCTGAATATTGAGCTTTAAGCCAACATTTTCACTCTCCTCTTTCACTTTCATCAAGAGGTTCTTTAGTTCTTCTTCACTTTCTGCCATAAGGATGGTGCCATCTGCATCTCTGAGGTTATTGATATTTCTCCCGGCAATCTTGATTCCAGCTTGTGCTTCTTCCAGCCCAGCGTTTCTCATGATGTACTCTGCATAGAAGTTAAATAAGCAGGGTGACAATATACAGCCTTGACGTACTCCTTTTCCTATTTGGAACCAGTCTGTTGTTCCATGGCCAGTTCTAACTGATGCTTCCTGATCTGCATACAGATTTCTCAAGAGGCAGATCAGGTGGTCTGGTGTTCCCATCTCTTTCAAAATTTTCCAGTTTATTGTGATCCACACAGTGAAAGGCTTTGGCATAGTCAATAAAGCAGAAGTAGACATTTTTCCTGGAACTCTCTTGCTTTTTCAATGATTCAGTGGATGTTGGCAATTTGATTTCTGGTTCCTCTGACTTTTCTAAAACCAGCTTGAACATCTGGAAGTTCATGGTTCACATATTGCTGAAGCCTGGCTTGGAGAATTTTGAGCATTACTTTATTAGCATGTGAGATGAGTGCAATTGTGCAGTAGTTTGAGCATTCTTTGGTATTACCTTTCTTTGGGATTGGAATGAAAACTGACCTTTTCCAGTCCTGTGGCCACTGCTGAGTTTTCCAAATTTGCTGGCATATTGAGTGCAGCACTTTCACAACATGATCTTTCAGGATTTGAAATAGCTCAACTGGAATTCCATCACCTCCACTAGCTTTGTTCGTAGTGATGCTTCCTAAGGCCCACCTGACTTCACATTGCAGGATGTCCGACTCTAGGTAAGTGTGAATGATCACACCTTCGTGATTATCTGGGTCGTGAAGATCTTTTTTGTACAGTTCTTGTGTGTATTCTTGGCACCTCTTCTTAATATCTTCTGCTTCTGTTAGGTCCATACCATTTCTGTCCTTTATTGAGCCCATCTTTGCATGAAGTGTTCCCTTGGTATCTCTAATTTTCTTGAAGAGATCTCTAGTCTTTCCCATTCTATTATTTTCCTCTATTTCTTTGCATTGATCACTGAGGAAGGCTTTCTTATCTCTCCTTGCTATTCTTTGGAACTCTGCATTCAAATGGGTATATCTTTTTTTTCTCCTTTGCTTTTCACTTCTCTTCTTTTTACAGCTATTTGTAAGGCCTCCTCAGACAGCCATTTTGCTTTTTTGCATTTCTTTTTCTTGGGGATGGTCTTGATCCCTGTCTCCTCTACAATGTCATGAACCTCCGTCTATAGTTCATCAGGCATTCTGTCTATCAGATCTAGTCCCATATATCTATTTCTCATTTCCACTGTAGAGTCATAAGGAATACAATTTAGGTCATACCTGAATGATCTAGTGGTTTTTCCCATTTTCTTCAATTTAAGTCTGAATTTGGCAATAAGGAGTTCGTGATCTGAGCCACAGTCAGCTCCCGGTCTTGTTTTTGCTAACTGTATAGAGCTTCTCCATCTTTGGCTGCAAAGAATATAATCAGTCTCGTTTCAGTGTTGACCATCTAGTGATGTTCATGTGTAGAGTCTTCCCTTGTGTTGTTGGAAGAGGGTGTTTGCTATGACCAGTGTGTTCTCTTGGCAAAACTCTATTAGCTTTTGCCCTGCTTCATTCTGTACTCCAAGGCCAAGTTTGCCTGTTACTCCAGGTGTTTCTTGACTTCCTATTTTTGTATTCTGTGAAGTCGCTCAGTCGTGTCTGACTCTTTGCAACCCCGCAGACTGTAGCCTACCAGGCTCCTCTGTCCATGGGATTTTCCAGGCAATAGTACTGGAGTGGATTGCCATTTTCTTCTCCAGGGGATCTTCCCAACCCAGGGATTGAACCCGGTCTCCCACATTGTAGACAGATATTTTAACATCTGAGCCACCAGGGTAGTCCTCCAGTCCCCTATTCATCTGCCAAAAACAAAAAACAAACAAACAAATATCAAGCAATTTGCTTCTTTCTTTCTTCATCTTCCTTGATATCCTTTGGCCTCCTTTAGGCCTGGGGCTGTGACTCTCACTCAGAGCTTCCAGAATTTAGCCCAGGGCACTCAAAGACGTCTTGAATAAAGAAGCCTTCCTCCAGAGCACTGCTTCCCCTTGCTTTTTTGTCTAATCAAGAGTATCATTCCTTAGAGACGCAGACATGGGGAACAGATTTGTGGACAAAGCTGGGGAAGGAGAGGGTGGACAAATTGAGAGAGTAGCATTGAAATGTATACATTACCATATGTAAAACAGTAGCTAGTGGGAAGTTGCTGTGTGACACAGGGAGCTCAACTTGGTGCTCTGTAATAAACTAGAGCGGTGGGATCGGGTGGGATGGGAGGGAGATTCAGAAGGAAGGAGATATATGTATACTTAGGGCTGATTCACATTGTTGTACAGCAGAAACCAGGCCAGTATTATACAGCAACTATCCTTCAATTAAAAAGACATTTTTAAAAGAGTATCATTCCTGTTGTTTCTTCTCACATCAAATAAATGATTCCACTCCCACAAAGTGTGTCCTTGTCTGTAGCCACTGCACATGCTGCCCAACACCTTACTGCTCCAACAATGCCCTGACTGCTTGGGGAGCCTCTTCCCTTAGGGCGATGGGCAGGAGAACCTCATTGCCCCAGAGATTTTGTTGATGTTAGCGGGGAACACTTGTCCTGGAAGAGTCACAGAATGAAGAGCAGAAATGATGACTCCGTCTATCTAATTCTCAGTCTATAATAAGAAATGTGCTTTCAGTGTGGGTGGGTCTTTGACTTGGTTTCCTCTATAGTTTTGCCAAGAGAATATGAACAACCAGAATAGGCTTGCACCTGCTTCCTCCATCACATCTCCCAATCTAAAATACCTTTCCTTTCATGAATGAAACACCTCTGTTCCTACTGAAGCTCAGTCTCCCTTAAGGGTCATGGACCTCATCTGCTCCTGCACCATCAAGGGCATGAGTCCAGCCTTTTTTCTCTTGAATAGTTTCATCTCTTGTGGGTTTTCCAACTGACACCCTAATAATGCTGTGCTGTATCTTACCTAAAACTAAATTTCTCTTGAACACACGTGACCCTTGAACTACTGACCAAATTCTTTGTTCCTCTTTATGGCTAAACTCTTCAAAAGGATTATCTCTTCTAATCTCCACTTCCTTTTCTCACCTCTTCTCTTGAACACATTACAATTAAGTTTCTTTTTCTTTCATCACTCAAAGATGAGGGCAAAACAAAAACCTACTTTTGTCAAGGTCACGTAAAGCTAGGGTGATGATTTGTTTTATTTTGTTCAGGTTAATCTTCATTGTGCCTATTGTGCCTATTCAGGTATGCCTATTGTCACAATAAACTATGGAAAATTCTAAAAGAGATGGAAATACCAGACCACCTGATCTGCCTCTTGAGAAATTTGTATGCAGGTCAGGAAGCAACAGTTAGAACTGGCCATGGAACAACAGACTGGTTCCAAATAGGAAAAGGAGTACGTCAAGGCTGTATATTGTCACCCTGCTTATTTAACTTCTATGCAGAGTACATCATGAGAAACGCTGGGCTGGAAGAAGCACAAGCTGGAATCAAGATTGCCTGGAGAAATATCAATAACCTCAGATATGCAGGTAACACCACCCTTATGGCAGAAAGTGAAGAGGAACTAAAAAGCCTCTTGATGAAAGTGAAAGAGAGTGAAAAAGTTGGCTTAAAGCTCAACATTCAGAAAACGAAGATCATGGCATCTGGTCCCATCACTTCATGGGAAATAGATGGGGAAACAGTGGAAACAGTGTCAGACTTTATTTTTCTGGGCTCCAAAATCACTACAGATGGTGAATGCAGCCATGAAATTAAAAGACGCTTACTTCTTAGAAGGAAAGTTATGACCAACCTACATAGCATATTCAAAAGCAGAGACATTACTTTGCCAACAAAGGTTCATCTAGTCAAGGCTATGGTTTTTTCTGTGGTCATGTATGGATGTGAGAGTTGGACTGTGAAGAAGGCTGAGCGCCAAAGAATTGATGCTTTTGAACTGTGGTGTTGGAGAAGACTCTTGAGAGTCCCTTGGACTGCAAGGAGATCCAACCAGTTTATTCTGAAGGAGATCAGCCCTGAGATCTCTTTGGAAGGAATGATGCTAAAGCTGAAACTCCAGTACTTTGGCCACCTCATGCGAAGAGTTGACTCATTAGAAAAGACTCTGATGCTGGGAGGGATTGGGGTCAGGAGGAGAAGGGGACGACAGAGGATGAGATGGCTGGATGGCATCACTGACTCGATGGAGGTGAGTCTGAGTCAACTCTGGGAGTTGGTGATGGACAGGGAGGCCTGGTGTGCTGCGATTCATGGGGTCACAAAGAGTCGGACACGACTGAGCAACTGATCTGATCTGATCTGATTGTCTTGACATATTTTAATTATTGAGAATTTCGTCCTTCACTCTCAAAAATTTTCTGATTTAGGCAAAAATTATACAATCGCTTTACCAATTGATGGTTTCTGTGTCCCAAATTCAAAGGTCAATTTTCATTTTTACTCCTCTTAATAAGGTACATTTGACAGTTTATTCCAGAAATGCTGCCTTCCCTAACCTCGATTGGGTGCCCAAAAAAAGAATAATTGTGAACAAAAGAGTAATAATGAACAACTGTGCATATGTAGACTATAAATAGTAGTTTACACTAAGTTAGAAGCTTTCCTGAACTTTCCCCCAATACTGCTGTCTCTCAATCCTGAGGTAACCACTCTTCTGAATTTTGTGTTAATCACTCTTTTGCTTTATTTGTAGTCTTATCACTTACCTATGTACTCCAACTCAATATATTATTTAATGTATGCATATTTTTGAACTTTACATAGATGGCATTATGCTGGATGTGCTTTTCTGACATGCTTCTTTCTCCTGATTTTAATTGAGATTTTCCCATGTGGGTCTATGTAGCTGGAGTTGATTAATTTTCACTGCTGCATAATACTCTATTGTATGACCATACCACTATTATTCACTCAATAGATTGTAGATGGACATTTGGGTTATTTCCAGTGTTTACTGTTACAAACAAGGTTGCTATGAAGATTCTTGAATATCATTCCTAAAGCACATGTCCAAAAGTTTCTCTAGGTGGAAACTTGGGAGTGACATTCTGAGTCATTGGATGTGTGCATGTTGAGCATTAGTAGGCTATGCCAAATTGTTTTCCAAAATACTTGTATAAATGTATGTACAGTGAGTGAGTGTTCTCCTTTCCTTTATAAAGTTGCTGATGCTTGGTATTGTTCAACTTTTCTTGTATGGTCTTTTTTTACTTTTACCTATCTGAAAGTAAAAACTTGGTATTTCATTTCATTTGAATCTGCTGCCTTCTAACCACTAATGAGATTAGGTTTAAACATATTTTCATTTAAATTATAGGCTTTTTAATTTCTTTTTCTAAGAAATACTTGTTCATAGGTTTTGCCCATTTTCTGTTTCTTTTTTTTTTTTTTTTTGCTCTTTTTGAGGAGACCAGAAGTCTTTTTCTTACTAATTGTAGGAGGTATATTTTTTAGGATATCAATTTTCCTGTGTTACATGTGTAGCAAGTATTTCTCTCATATAGAGGTTTGCGTTGTTGCCTTCTGTATATATCTTTACAAGAACAAAAGTTAATTTTAATGTAATTAAAACGTTTGATCTTTTCCTTTAGGGTTTTAGCTTTTGTGTTTTTAGCCATAAAGGTCTTCTGTATTTTCTTCTAAAAGCTTTGCTAGCTTTTTTTTTTTTTTTCACATTTAAATCTTTAATCCATCTGGAATTTTTGTTATTGTGAGGTAGGACTCTTATCTCCTTTTCCCATATGCAGTTAAGTAATAGTTTCAGAATCATTTATTAAATTGCTGGTCCTTTCCTCTTTGATATGTCACCTGCTGTAAGTCATAGAGTGGGTCCATTTCCAGCCTCTTTATCTTGTCCATGGGTCACTTTGTCTGTTCCTTTCCTAACATCTCACTGTCTTAATTACCGATTTTTAAATGAGTGTCACTTTTGCTGTCTCTCATACAGGGTTATCGTTACCATCTTTCTAAATTCCCTATATATGTGTTAGTATACTGTATTGGTATTTTTCTTTCTGGCTTACTTCACTGTGTATAATATGCTCCAGTTTCATCTGCCTCATTAGAATTGATTCAAATGTATTCTTTTTAATGGCTTAGTAATATTCCATTGAGTATATGTACCACAGCTTTCTTATCCTTTCATCTGCTGATGGACATCTAGGTTGCTTCTATGTCCTGGCTATTATAAACAGTGCTGCGATGGACACTGGGGTACACGTGTCTCTTTTGATTCTGGTTTCCTCAGTGTCTATGCCCAGCAGTAGGATTGCTGGGTCATATGGCAGTTCTATTTCCAGTTTTTTAAGGAATCTCCACACTGTTCTCCATAGTGGCTTCTAATTTGCATTCCCACCAATAGTGTAAGAGGGTTCCCTTTTCTCCACACCCTCTCCAGCATTTATTGCTTGTAGACTTTTAGAAAGAAGGTAGCGATAACCCTGTATGCAAGATAGCAAAAGAAACACAGATGTATTGAACAGTCTTTTGGACTCTGTGGGAGAGGGCGAGGGCAGGAAGATATGGGAGAATGGCATTGACAGATGTAAAATATCATATGTGAAACAAATCACCAGTCCAGCTTTGATGCATAATACAGGGTGCTCAGGGCTGGTGCACTGGAATGACCCAGAGGGATGGGATGGGGAGGGAGGTGGGAGGGGTGTTCAGGATGGGGAACACATGTACACTCATGGCAGATTCAAGTCAATGTATGGCAAAACCAATACAATATTGTAAAATAAAATAAATAAATAAATTAATAATTAAAAAAATAAACATGTGTCAGTTCCTCTCTACCTTCTAGGATGTGTCCCCGTACTTCTCCCACTCCATATGTTTCTCCATCTAATTCAGTAGTGTTGCCTGTTCTTGACAAGACTTAGCACGTGCATGTATGTGCTAAGTCGCTTCAGTCATGTCTGACTCTTTGCGACCCTATGGACTATAGCCTGCCAGGCTCCTCTGTCCATGGGATTCTCCAGGCAAGAATACAAGAATGGGTTGCCACGCTCTTCTCCAGGGGATCTTCCCGACCTGGGGATCAAACCTGCATCCCTTACATCTCCTGCACTGGCAGGCAGGTTCTTTACCACTATCACCACCAGGAAAGCCTCCTATTCTTGACATTTTATTTCTAATCAGAAGTCTGTTGCATTATACCTAGTTGGTGATACATCCAAAAATGAATATCATTCCTCTTCCCTTCTCCAACTACTCTTTGTCTTACAGAGTTGTTTTGAAAACCATGCAATTAACAGAAAAAGTGCTAGAGGACAGAAAATTGTGTGCAGTGATTTCTAGAACTAGGGCTTTTCGTTTTTGTTTTTTCTTTCTTTTGGATTGTTCTGCTTACTCTTCAGGCTCTGTGTTTCTCATCTAGTCATTATTTCAATTCGTGTAGTACCTGAGCTGAACTATAAAGTGGACTCAGACGTCTCAGACTGAAAAAGTGTAGGCACGGGAATGTACCTCAAAGGTGTAACTTCCTGCAGCTGCTCAGTTTCCTATTCTGCTTCTTAGACAAAGCAGGTTTGGTGACAACACATGAGGCCTTGAGGAATGGGAGAAGCACAAATCCCAGGGAAAGAGTGCGGAATGAGACAGTGGAAGCTGAGAAATCCATCCGACTTCCATGAGACCTTGCAAGAACCCTACTGTGCCCACCTCCACCCTTTCCTCCTGAACAGCTCCTCCCCTTCAAATGCTTCAGAAGCTTGCCAGGGAACAGGGGGCCCATGTCACAGCTCCTCCTACTCCTTCCTCACCTCTGAGATCTGTTCTTCAGTGGGCTATGGGGGGTGGAGCTGCAGTGAAAGACCCTGTGGCTTCCTCGGTGGCAGCTGTGGGTGTGACCAAGTGAATGGGTACTTGTATGTGTGAGTATATGTCATCTGAGTGGGAAAAGAACAGTAAAACTCTGTGATCTTTGTGGTGGGTTTCCCTCTCACTGCCCCCAACCTCTTCTATTTTAATCTGTGTTGCCCTAGCCCTTGGTTCTTTGCAAATGTCACCACATCCCCCCTGCCTCCCCCTCATTCTCTTCCGTGACCTTTTAGGGCATCCTATGGGCAGGGCTTACATTTAAGGGGGTTTGATGAATGATGTAGAATGCCTCCCCTCTTCTACTTTCAGGAGGTCTGAAAACCATGCTGCTGAAGTCTAGCATCAGTTCAGTTCAGTCGCTCAGTAGTGTCCGACTCTTTGCAACACCATGGACTGCAGCATGTCAGGCCTCCCTGTCCATCACCAACTCCCGGAGTTCACTCAGAATCACGTCCATCGAGTCACTGATGCCACCCAACCATCTCATCCTCTGTCGTTCCCTTCTCGTCCCACCTTCAATCTTTCCCAACATCAGGGTCTTTTCAAATGAGTCAGTTCTTTGTATCAGGTGGCCAAAATATCAGAGTTTCAACTTCAACATCAGTCCTTCCAATGAACATTCAGGACTGATCTGAATGTTAGGATGGACAAGTTGGATCTCCTTGCAGTCCAAGGGACTCTCAAGAGTCTTCTCTGACACCACAGTTTAAAACCATTAAGAAGTCTAGCATAGTTGCCTAAAAGAAACACATATTCTTCATAAGACATTCTACTTCCAATTTCCCACGCAAAAGATAAGGAGTCTCTCTTTTTTGCTCTCTTTCTTGTGTTAATAACTGAAAGGGAGGGATGCAGATGGAAGTAAAAGCAAATTTGCGGGGAGATGGGTGTAGCTGGTTGAGTTTGTCACCTTCCATTGAGAACTCTTCCAATGTGCTTTCAAACTCCGTTAACCTACCAGTCCCAACTATGGGTGCAATGAAATAGAAAAAAAATATTTTATTCACTAAGGTTTCTTTTAGGGAATGTATTATATTTGTTTGGGAGAAATACTTCGATAAGTTGCTTGGGTTGAAGTGTAAGACTTCAGGGCATGCACAAGCAATAAATTTTGCTCTCTCACTGTGAGACATGAGGTAGAGAGTAGACTGTGTTTGTTTTTGACAGGGATGGGGAGCTCACAGAGAAGGTGAGCAAGAGTAACTTGACGGGAAATTGTGAGCTGTGTGATGTAAGACCATCTTTTTATCCCTCACTCCTCCCAGTTCAGTTCAGTTCAGTCGCTCAGTTGTGTCCGATTCTTTGCAACCCCATGGACTGCAGCACACACTCCTCCAAGAAATCAGTAAAGTCACTCATCTCCCAAGTGCTTGAGGTCAGTAGAATTCTTGCCGAAATCTGAAGAGATGAGTTTCATGTCAACACTGAGGTGGAGTTGACATAGAAACAGTATATGTAGGGGAAGATGCTGGAGACATGGTATTTTATCATGAAAAAGCAAAAGACTCTAGGAATTTGCAGAAACTGTGGGGAAGAATTTCGAAGTACAAAGGATGTGGAATTTGAGGCTTCAACCTTGACCTAGATGTTAGAGGGACAGGGAGGCACGTTATGACTACAGGATTACATAAGGAACGTGATTTGGTTTCTTATGAAAATTTGTGAAGTTTCTTACCTGGTAGAATATAACTTGCATGTGTGCTCAGTCTTGTCCAACTCTTTTCGACCTTGTGGACTGTAGCCCACCAGGCTCCTTTGTCCATGGCATTTCCCAGGCAAGAATACCGGAGTGGGTTGCCAGCTCCTTCTCCAGGGATTGAACCCGCGTCTTCTGCACTGGCAGGAGGATTCTTTACCCCTGAGCCACTGGAGAAGCAAGCCCTGAGAAAAGGCATACCATTCTAATTTACACTATCTGCACAGTATTAAAACGCTAAGGAAGGAAATTGATGGTGAGAATGTAAAGTGGTACCATTTGGCAATTTCTTTTTTTTTTTTTAATTAATTAATTTTAATTGGAGGCAAATTCCTTTACAATGTTGTAGTGGTTTTTGCCATACATTGACATGAATCAGCCATGGGTCCACCATCCTGAACCCCGCTCCCACCTCCATCCTGAACCCCCCTCCCACCTCCCTCCTGAACCCCCCTCCCACCTCCCACCCCATCCCATCCCTCAGGGTTGTTCTAGTGCACTGGCTTTGAGTGCCTTGTTTCATACATCACATTTGGACTGGTGATCTATTTCACATATGGTAATATACATGTTTCAATGATTTTCTCTCAGATCATCCCACCCTCGCATTTGACAATTTCTTAAAAGTTAAATATGTATCTACAATGTAACATGATCCAGCCATGCTGCCTCTAAGTATTTTCTCAGAGAAAAAGTAAGTTTATATAAATACTTGTACATTAATATTAAGAACAGCTTTATTTATAATAGTTTCAAATTGGAAATATCAATATATGAGTGATTAAATAAATTGCCATATAATCATACAATGGAATACTACTTAGCCATAAAGATGAATGAACTATTGATAGCACAAATCACATGGATGAAACCCAAAGTGTTCTGCTGAATGAAAGGAGTCAGAAATAAATGAGTATATAATGAATGATTCCATTGATACTGACCTCTAGGAAATATAAACTAATTTATATTTACAGAACACAAATCAGTGGTAGTTTGAAGATGTGGGAGCAGGGAAGGAAGAGAAGAGGAGGTTATGCACAAAAAAGCTTTGGGAGTGATGGATGTATTCATTTTCTTTTTTGTTGTTGTTAATTTTATTAACTGTCACTTCATGGGTATGTACATATGTCAAAACAGAAATTGTACACTTTGTTTATGTATAGTTTATTGTATGTTAATTATACCCAGTTAATACATTAAATCTGAAGTAGGAAATGGCAACCCACTCCAATATTCTTGCCTGAAAAATTCCATGGATAGAGGAGCCTGGTGGCTACAGTCAAAGAGTAGCCACCAGGCTCCTCTGATTTCAAAGAGTCAGACATGACTGAGCATGCACTCAACTCAACACATTAAATAACTTTGAAACAAAAAATATGCAGTATAAAATTTAAGAATGATCACTAAAACAAAAGGAATAAAGTGTATAAATTTCAAACTAGTGGAAGGAGAGGAGTTAATTCTTCTATTGGATTAAGCCAATAGGATAAAGGATGCAGGGAAAAAGAAGTGGGTGAAAGTATAGCTAGAAGAAAAAAAGGCAAGATGGGAAGAGCAAACTTTTTTGCAAAGGGCTAAATAGTACTTTTTTTTTTTTTTTTTTACTTTTCAGGCCATATGGTCTCTGATGGTCTCTACTTACCTGTGCCATTGAAGCACAAAAGCAATCCTAGATAAGCAACTGAGTGTGAGTGTTCCAATAAAACTTTACATACACAAGCAGGTGCTGAGTTAGGGACTATAAGACTATAGGTTCCAAGGACAATAATTTGCCATCTCCTGGTATAAGCTAACCTAAATTTGTCAGTAGGTATAATTTAAATATAGTATTAATGTCTATTAAAAAGGTAAAATTAAAAAAAATCTGCCATTTATCATTTATAAATGCACTTAAAACATATTGATAAAGATGGGTTGAAAGAAAAGTAATTGGAAATATATGCCAATAATATAGTAACTAAAAGTTTGGGAGGCAATAGCAATATAGCAACAAAAAATATTTACAGATCCAGGCACTATTTTAAGTGCTAAGGTCATATAGTTTGGAAGTGCTGAGCTGGAATCCAGCCCAATTTCTGTTTCTAAAGCCCATATTCTTAAACATCACTGTATTTTGACTACCAGACAAAACTGAATTGAAGAAAAAGCATTTAAAATTATACAAAGTGATTTTACTTAATTAGTAAAAAGGGAGGAAAGTACATAAAAAGTAACAACTATGAACCTATATGCATCTAAGAACATTAGCACAGATGCACACTCATGGATACATACATACAGATGAGAAACATGGGGAGTATTAGAGAAAGAAATAGAAAAATCTAGAACCACAATAAGAAATCTTAACACTTCTCTTCCAAATCATGCAGATAAACTATTACGAAGAGATACATATGCAGATACCAACCTTGATCTTAATATTAAATTTTGCACCCAACATACAAAAAATTTGTACCTTTTTCAAGTACACATAGAATATTTACAAAACTAACCATAAGTGATGATAAATATAAGCTTCCCTGGTGGCTCAGATGGTAATGAGTCTGCCTTCAATGCAGGAGACATGGGTTTGATCTGAGTTGGGAAGATCCCCTGGAGAAGGAAATAGCAACCGCCTGGAGTATGCTGCTGCTGCTGCTAAGTCGATTCAGTCGTGTCCGACTCTATGAGACCCCATAGATGGCAGCCCACCAGGCTCCCCCATCCCTGGGATTCTCCAGGCAAGAACACTGGAGTGGGCTGCCATTTCCTTCTCCAATACGTGAAAGTGAAAAGTGAAAGTGAAGTCGCTCAGTCGAGTCCGACTCTTAGCGACCCCATGGACTGCAGCCCACCAGGCTCCTCCGTCCATGGGATTTTCCAGGCAAGAGTCCTGGAGTGGGGTGCCAGAACAGCAAAAGGTCAGACATGACTGAGTCACTAACACTGCAATAAATAAATAGTACAAACAATTATTAATATTCTCATATACTAACAAGAATCATTAAAAAATATATGATATTTCAATTTGGCAAAACAACAACAAAAAAAAAGGAGGTACTTGGGAACAAATGTGACAAAATGTGTGGAAAACAGCTTTGCACACTAGCTAAGCACCAGGACTCTGGGACCAACTTGCCTGCATTTAAATCCTGGCTGCTATACCTGTGTGATTGTTGGAGGAGATCAGGGAAAGGATATGACTGCCAGTTGACCCCTAAGCTGGATTCAGACAATTGGAGGCTTCTCACCCCCTCCCCAAGATGACTCCAAGATGGCAGAGTAGAAGGATGTGTGCTTATCTAATCCTGCCTGAACTCTAAAATTACAACTCGCTGCTGAACAACCATCAACTGGAGAATGTTGGGTCCCACCAAAAAAAGATACCCCACATCCGAGGGCAAAGGAGAGGCCCCAGAAAGACAGTAGGAGGGGCGAAATCATGTTTAGAATCAAACCCCATACCCACCAGAGATGCTCAGAGGGCTCAAAACTTGTATGCATGAGGATCCCGAGACCCCACAGAGACTGAGCCAGAACTGTGTTTGAGTGTCTCCTGTGGAGGTACAGGTCTGCAGTGGCCTGCCACAGGGGCAGGGGCTCTGGGTGAAGTAGACCTGGTTATGGCATAAGTTCTCTTGGAGGAGGTCACCATTAACCCCACATTGAGCTGCCAGAACTTACACAGGACTGGGAAATAGACTCTTGGAGGGCACAAACAGAACCTTGTGTGCACCAGGACCCAGGAGAAGGGAACAGTGATCCCACAAGAGACTGACCCAGACTTGCCCGGGAGTGTCCAGGAGTCTCCGGCAGATGTGTGGGTTGGCGGTGGCCTGCTGCAGGGCTGGGGGCACTGAGTGTAGCAGTGCGTGCATGGGACCTTTTGAAGAAGGTCGCCATTACCTTCATTACCGCCACCATAGTTTGGCCTCAGGCCAAAAAACAGGGAGGGAACACAGCCCCATCCGTCAACAGAAAATTGGATTAAAGATTTACTGAGCATAGCCCTGTCCATCAGAACAAAACCCAGTTTCCCCCTCAGTCAGTTATCTCCCATCAAGAAGCTTCCATCAGCCTCTCATCCTTCTCCATCAGAGGGCAGACAGAATGAAAACCACAAACACAGAAAACTAACCAATCTGATCACATGGACCACAGCCTTGTCTAACTCGATGAAACTGTGAACCATGCCATGTAGGGCCACACAAGATGGATGGGTCATAGAGGAGAGTTCTGACAAAATGTGGTCCACTGGAGAAGTGAATGGCAAACCACTTCAATATTCTTGCTTTGAGAACCCCATGAACAGTATGAAAAGGCAGAAAGATACGACACTGAAAAATTATCTCCCCAGGTTGGTAGGTGCCCAATATGTTATGGGAGATAAGTGGAGAAATAACTCTAGAAAGAATGAAGAGACAGAGCCAAAGCAAAAACAACACCCAGTTGTGGATGTGACGGGTGATTGAAATAAAGTCCAATGCTGTAAAGAGCAATATTGCATACAAACCTGGAATGATAGGCCCACGAATCAAGGCAAATTGAAAGAGGTCAAACAGGAGATGACAAGAGTGAACATCGACATTTTAGGAATCAGCAAACCAAAATGGACAGGAATGGGTGAATTTAACTCAGATGACCATTATATCTACTACTGTGGGCAAGAATCCCTTAGAAGAAATGGAGTAGCCATCATAGTCAACAAAAGAGTCCAAAATGCAGTATTTGGATGCAATCTCAAAAACGACAGAATGATCTGTTTGTTTCCAAGGCAAACCATTCAATATCACAGTGATCCAAGCCTGTGCCCCAACCAGTAATGCTGAAGAAGCTGAAGTTGAATGGTTCTATGAAGACCTACAAGACCTTCTAGAACTAACACCCAAAAAATATGTCCTTTTCATTATAGGGGACTGGAATGCAAAAGCAGGAAGACAAGAGATACCTGGAGTAACAGGCGAATTTGGCCATGGAGTACAAAATGAAGCAGGTCAAAGGCTAACAGAGTTTTGGCAAGAGAATGCACTGGTCATAGCAAACACCCTCTTCCAACAACATAAGAGAAGACTCTACACATGGACATAACCAGTTGGTCAATACCGAAATCAGATTGCTTATATTCTTTGCAGCCAAAGATGCAAAAGCTCTATACAGTCAGCAAAAACAAGATTGGGAGCTGACTGTGGCTCAGATCATGCACTCCTTATTGCCAAATTCAGACTTATATTGAAGAAAATAGGGAAAACCACTAGTTCATTCAGGTATGACCTAAATCAAATTCCTTATGATTATACAGTGGCAGTGACAAATAGATTTAAGAGATTAGATCTGATAGAATGCCTGAAGAACTATGGATGGAGGTTCATGACATTATACAGGAGGCAGTGATCAAGACCATCCCTAAGGGGAAAAAAAATGCGAAAATTCAAAATGGTTGTCTGAGGAGACCTTACAAATAGCTGAGAACAGAAAAGATGTGAAATGAAAAGGAGAAAAGGAAAGATAAATCCATTTGAAAGCAGAGTTCTAAAGAATAGCAAGGAGAGATACGAAAGCCTTCCTCAGGGATCAATGCAAAGAAATAGAGGAAAACAATAGAATGGGAAGGATTAGAGATCTCTTCAAGAAAATTAGAGATATCAAGGGAACATTTCATGCAAAGATGGGCACAATAAAGGACAGGAATTGTATCGACTTAACAGAAGCAGAAGATATTAAAAAGAGGTGGCAAGAATACACAGAAGAACTATACAAAAAAGATCTTCATGACCCAGATAATCACGATGGTGTGATCACTCACGTAGAGCCAGGCATCCTGGAATGCGAAATCAAGTGGGCCTTAGGAAGCATCACTATGAACAAAGCTAGTGGAAGTGATAGAATTCCAGTTGAGCTATTTCAAATACTAAAAGATGATGCTGTGAAAGTGATGCACTCAATATGCCAGCAAATTTGGAAAACTTAGAAGTGGTCACAGGACTGGAAAAGGTCAGCTTTCATTCAAATCCCAAAGAAAGGCAATGCCAAAGAATGCTCAAACTACAGCACAATTGCACTCATCTCACATGCTAGCAAAGTAATGCTCAATATTCTCCAAGTGAGACTTCAACAGTATGTGAACCACGAACTTCCAGATGTTCAAGCTGGTTTTAGAAAAGGCAGAGCAGCCAAAAATCAAATTGCCAACATCTGCTGGATCATTGAAAAAGCAAGAGAGTTGCAGAAAAACATCTACTTCTGCTTTATTGACTATGCCAAAGCCTTTCACTGTGTGGATCACAACAAACTGGAAAATTCTGAAAGAGATGGGAATATCAGACCTCTTGACCTGCTTTCTGAGAAATTTGTATGCAGGTCAAGAAGCAACAGAACTGGACATGGAACAAAAAACTGGTTCCAAATTGGGAAAGGTGTACATCAAGGCTATATATTGTCACCCTGCTTATTTAACTTATATGCAGAGTACATCATGCAAAATGCTGGGCTTGATGAAGCACAGCTGGAATCAAGATTGCTGGGAGAAATATCAATAACCTCAGATATGCAGATGACACCACCCTTATGGCAGAAAGTGTGCAAGAACTAAAGAGCCTCTTGGTGAAAGTGAAAGAGGAGAGTGAAAAAGTTAGCTTAAAACTCAACATTCAGAAAACTAAGATCATGGCGCCCAATCCCATCACTTCATGGCAAATAAATGGGAAAACAATGGAAACAGTGAGAGGCTTTATTTTGGGGGGCTCCCAAATCACTGCAGATGGTGACTGCAGCCATGAAATTAAAAGACGCTTACTCCTTGGAAGGAAAGTTATGACCAACCTACACAGCATATTAAAACACAGAGACATTACTTTGCCAACAAGGGTCCATCTAGTCAAAGCTATGGTTTTTCTAGTAGTCATGTATGGTTGTGAGAATTGGACTATAAAGAAAGATGAATGCCAAAGAATTGATGCTTTTGAACTGTGGTGTTGGAGAAGACTCTCAAGAGTCCCTTTGGACTGCAACGAGATCCAAACAGTCTATCCTAAAGGAAATCAGTCCTGAATATTCATTGGAAGGACTGATGCTGAAGCTGAAACTCCAAGACTTTGGCCACCTGATGCGAGGAACTGCCTCATTGGAAAAGACCCTGATGCTGGGAAAGATTGAAGGTGGAAGAAGAAGGGGACAAAGGAGGATGAGATGATTGGATGGCATCACCGACTCTGTGGACATGAGTTTGAGCAAGGTCCAGGAGTTGGTGTTGGATGGGGAAGCCTGGTTTGCTGCAGTCTGAGGGGATGCAAAGAGTCAGACATGACTGAGCGACTGAACTCAACACCCCCTCCCCTGTCCTTGGAATGTACATTTGGACCACTGTTTCCACAGTGGGAGCTATTTCAAAGACTCAGCCTTCAGAGAGTAATGTGGCTGTTGAGACCATCTGGACCAGACATGTCAATGAACCCAGTTAAGTCCTCTATATAAATTTTAAAATTCTGGCAGGTGTGGAGATCTACTCCTCTTTCAGCCACCCAAGATAAGCCTTGCATTTAAGTTCCCTTGCTTATTAAGATTTCCACCTACCAATCTGGAGTGGTCTGCTTCTTTCTTCGGTTTTTTCCCTCCGAGTACTGGGCCAGTTTTGAATTTCACTGGAGGAACCCCAGCATCAGAAATTAACCCAATCACTCATGAGACCATGATGCATGATAGAGATGGTGTTATAAATACATGGGAGAAAGGAAGTTGATTTCAAACACTTTTGGTCATAATCCACAGAAAGAAATAAAGTTTATTTCATAGCCAGTACCCACCTAGTGTTACAAGCTGGAATCAAAGTGGAAGAAACATCAACAACCTCAGATATGCGGATGATACCACCCTAATGGCAGAAAGTGAACAGGAACTAAAGAATCTATTAATGAGGGTGAAGGAGGAGAATGAAAAAGCCAGCTTAAAACTAAATATTTAAAAAACTAAGATCCAGCCCCATTACATCACACCAAATAGAAGGGGAAAACATGGAAGCAGTGACAGGTTTCCTCTTCTTGGACTCTCAAATCACTGTGGATGGCAACTGCAGGCATGAAATCAGAAGACAATTGCTTCTGGCAGGAAAACTATGGCAAACCTAGACAGTGTGTTGAAGCGTAGAGAAATTACTCTTCTGACAAAGGTCCATATAGTCAAGGCTATGCTCTTCCCAGTGGTCAAATACAGTTGTGAAAGGTGGACCATAAAGAAGGCAGAGCACCAAAGAATTGATGCCTTCTAACTGCGGTGCTGGAGAAGACTCTTGAGAGTCCCATGGACAGCAAGGAGATCAAACCAGTCAATCTTAAAGGAAATAAACTCTGAATACTCACTGGGAGGACTAACGCTGAAGCTGAAGTTCCAGTGTTTTGGCCACCTGACGTGAACAGTTGACTCATTGAAAAAGTCCCTGCTGCTGGGAAAGATTGAAGGCAGAAGAAAAGGAGGGCATCAGAGGATGAGATGGCTGGGTGGCATCACCGATGCAATGGACATAAACTTGAGGAAACTCTGGTAGATGGTGAGAGACAGGGAAGCTGCAGTCCATGGGGTCGCAAAGAGTTGAACATGACTGGGCAGCTGAACAACAACCATTCACCCAATGTATACTTATATCTGTATGGTTGTGAAGCATATTTTACCCTTACTATATACAGTGTAGCCTATTATTTTCTATATTCTTTCATTTTTGAAAAAATGGTGACTTGGGCCCACTAAATTGTTTTCATGTCTCATTAGTAGACTCTGAAAAATATTCAGTTCAGTCGCTCAGTCGTGTCCGACTCTTTGCGACCCATGAATTGCAGCATGCCAGTCCTCCCTGTCCATCACCAACTCCCGGAGTTCACTGAGGTTAACTAATAAATGTACAGGGGAAAATGAACTTTCTGTATTGAAAAATACAGAACTATATCCCCATTTCACATTATATTTTGAACCAGATTCCAGAGAGATTGTGACTAAATGTGAACAATCTTTCATATCAAAACATACAGGTATGATGAAAATATTTTTAAGTTGCCAAAGAAAAAATGACAAAGGAAAATATTGATTAGTTTGACAACCTCAATTTAAAAATTCTCTATTACTGGGAAAATATGCAGAATTAGTATCCAGAATATTAAATGAATTCTTAAAATCAACAAGAAAAATCTAACAGTTAAATAGGAAAATGTGCAAAAAAAATCAATGGACAATTCACATAAAAGGGAGTTTAGAAGGCAAACGAATGTTAAGAATGCTCATGCTGCTGCTAAGTCGCTTTAGTCGTGTCCGACTCTGTGCGACCCCAGAGATGGCATACTTCCTGCTAATCAGAGAAATGCAAGTTAAAACAATAAGACCCTGTTTCATAAGCATCAAACTTGAAAAAAACATAAACTGATAATACTAACTTTTGGGAGGATAGGTAGAAATAAGAATTCTCATACTCTGCTATCGGAAGGAAATAATGAAGCACGCATGATAAAAATATATACATATCAACTGTAGGATGCTTGCCTCTATTGAGAAAGGACAAGCAATAAGATGGAGAAAGATACTAAAGAGATTGTAGTGTATTAGTTTTTTAAATATCTAGAGGAGATAACACACACTGTTCTTAATTCTGAGTAGCAAGTACATTGGTATTTGTCGCTTTATTCTCTATACTTCTTAAAAAAAAAAAAAAAAAACTTCTATTTTTTAAAAGAGAAAAGATATGGAAAGACACAATTATGAAATTTACTTTTCCTTCCACTGAAGGCATAAGCCAGTGTATAGTCATTAGCCACCACACAAATGCTCCAGGGGCCTTATTCCTGTAAAAGCTGTCATGAAGCTCCTTAACTGGAGTGGTAGGTGCTGATTCTGACAAGCACTCTCCCCCTTTAAGGTTGAGAGCCATGTTTCTGCACTCTGATTAGGTTGGGAGGAGAGCGAGGACCTTCAGAACTCATGTTTGGAAAATCTCAACTCTTTAGAGGTTCTCAAAGTTGAGCAGGGGCAGAGTGGGGAGAGATGTATCAGAATCACCAGGCGTTTGATAATTGCACATGCAGGTTAAGAATTCCTTCTCTAAGCTGACTTTTTCCATTTCTACTTTAATTTCATTGCATTTCTGTTATGTTCATAGTATCCAGTCTTGGTATATTTGAATCAAATCAACTTCTGATAATGAGCTTAGTTATTATTTATTGAACTTTTGCGCCAGATGCTGTAGTCAATTCTGGAGGCATAAAAATGAGCAAGAATTCCAACTATTGTAAGGAACTTATAGTCTATTTGAAAGAGAAGCCTAGAGTGTAGGGTAACTTCTTAAGTAGGTTAGTTAATCATATTAATGCTTTAATTATGGACAATTTCACACTGTGTTTTGATTCTTATGACAGAGGTGCTGTGATTATCCTTCAGAGCATCAACAGCAAAATCAACATTCCACCATGAAATCTTTCAATCTTTAATATAATCTTTGCCCAGCTCAGTGAATCTAGAGGTTGTATGCGGCTGGCTATAAGCTTTCAGAATTTTCCTTGGAAAGATTGCGTTTGGCTTGAAGCAAATGTCTTCAGATTTTCGGACTCCACCAAGACTGCTGTGTTTAGTTGAGTATTTTGTAAACTGTACAAGAATGTGCAGATGAGGAGAGAAGAGGAAGCTGAAATTCAGCCCAAACATCCCTTTCTTAGCCCTGTGTCTATGAAGCTGCTTCTGTATAGAAAAGCATCCTTTTCTAAATTGTCCAGAGAAACATAGTTTGGCAGGTGGCCCTGCTGACTGTAACATTTCTTTAGTTCAGTACAACCCACAGAACTTATACTGTATGCTTACTGCAGAGGTACCACTTGAAATACTAGGGACCATATGTTTACCCTAAGAAAAAAATATGACTCAGAAAATATACTTTTGAAACTGTAAAATGTTAGGGCCAGAGAGGATTTTAGAAAACATGATGTTTAAACCCTCTACTTTTCTTTTTGAAAAATTATCAAAATATTTATTTTGGTTGTGTTGGGTCTTCATTGCTAGGCTTGGGGCTTTCTCAAGTTGGGGAGAGGAGGGGCCTCTCTTGTTGTGGAGCACAGGCTCTAGGGTGTGCAGGCTTACATAATTGCAGCAGGCAGGCTCAGTAGTTGTGGCATACCGGCTCAGAAGTTGAGACTTGCAGGCTCGACAGAGCAGGCTTGATAGTTGTGGCTCACGGGTTTAGTTGCCCCACAGCACGTGGAATCTTCCTGGACCAGGGATAGAGCCTGTGTCCCCTGCATTGGCAGTTGGATCCTTATCCACCTGGGAAGTCCAAACATCTAATTTTCTATGTGTAGAAAATGACTGTGACTTTAGAACTTTATGAAAAGTTGGAGATTATATTTATCTTCCTCACTTTATGGATGATGAAATCAGTTTCTAGAGAGGTGAAGCAAGTAGGGATCACAGACTGACAGGTCTCCTCATTCAGTGCTCTTTCAGTTTTACTATACTTATTGCCACATGCTTGGTTAATGCCGAGTGAGTCTAGAATTCAGTTCAGTTCAGTTCACTTGCTCAGTCATGTCCGACTCTTTGAAACCCCATGGACTGCAGCAGGCCAGGCCTCCCTGTCCATCACCAACTCCCGGAGCTTGTTCAAACTCATGTCCATTGAGTTGGTGATGCCATCTAACCATCTTGCCCTCTGTCATTCCCTTCTCCTTCTGCCTTCAATCTTTCCCAGCATCAAGGTCTTTTCCAATGAGTCAGTTCTTCACATCAGGTTGCCAAAGTATTGGAGCTTCAGTTTCATCATCAGTCCTTACAATGAGTATTCAGGACTGATTTCCTTTAGGATGGACTGGTTGGATCTCCTTGCAGTCTAAGGGACTCTCTAGAGTCTTCTCCAACACCACAGTTCAAAAGCATCAATTCTTTGGCACTCAGCTTTCTTTATAGTCCAACTCTCACATCCATTCATGACTACTGAAAAAACCATAGCTTTGACTAGATGGACATTTGTTGGCAAAGTAATGTCTCTGCTTTTTAATATGCTGTCTAGGTTGGTCATAGCTTTTCTTCCAAGGAGCAAGCATCTTTTAATTTCATGGCTGCAGTCACCACCTGCAGTGATTTTGAAGCCCCCCTAAAATAAAGAATTCAGATAATTGATAAAAATTAAATGGCTTCAAAACAGGTTTCTAATTCAAATGCAGGTGATCAAGGGTCTGCCACCAAAGCCTGATTTCTAGTCTTCCTACCTTCTGCATGCAAAAACCTGCTGATCCTGGACAATTTTTAGGGCGTCTTTCAGTCTGTATGTGCCACCTCTCAAGAGCTCTATTCAACTAGTGGTTCTATCTTCTCTCAGATTTCTCCATATCTGTCCTACTTCTGAGTTTGGCATAGAAACTGTGGTTGGTGTGATTGTACTTCACATGTAATCCAGCAGAAAATATTGAGAAAAATCACTTTCTCTTCTGGTATAATCTTTACTCCTTGATCTGTGTTAAGGGCAGGGGTAAACTAAATGTCTCAGTCTTATTCCATGTCTATCATGTTATTTTCCCAGGTGGCCAACAATTGGTCATAGATGGTGCCTACATAGAGGATGACACATCTCCAAGGGAGAATGCTTCTGGAGGGACTGCATCAGGCCTTGGTCTTATCACAGCTCCCCTGGTGGCTCTAAGGGTAAAAAATCTGTCTGCAATGCAGGAGACATATATTTGATCCCTGGGTCAGGATGATCCCCTGGAGAAGGGAATGGCTACCTACTCCAGTATCCTTGCCTGGAGAAATCTATTCAGTCCATGAGGTCGCAAATAGTCGGACAAGATTGAGAGACTAACACTTTCACTCGGCCTTATCACTTCTTTATAGTTTTAGATAACTGCAGGGTGCTTCCCTTATTCCCAAGGCCAGTGGAGCACGGACAACCAAGCATTCCTCTTAGAGTACCTCTGTCTGACATGGATAGCATCACCACCAGGGAAACCTGAGGGGGTATATATTTTTGATGGGACTGTGTGAGATGAGGGTTCTGATGGACTACATCCAGCCCTGGCTCTGTCACACAGCAGGATGACAGGCCGATCGTTTTATCCTGTTTGTGCTTGTCTCTTCATGAGTAAAGTGGACACAATCATACCTGTTCCATCTTTCTTTGTACGGCTCTGGGGAGGATCAGACAAGGAATTTGAAAATACTCAGACATTTTGCTGAATAATCCTGAGGCCTATCTTGAGGCTTCCTGGCAATAGGCACTGGGGCTGGGGGCAGTGGGTGCAGGGGAAGTGGAGGGGATTTCTGACAGTTGGAGGAGCAGCAGTCCGAGCTCTCAACAAGGTCTCCAGGTGCTGTCGGTTTGGGAACACAACTCCTGAGCATCTGGTCCCCGAGCTGAGAACTCTCCCTCACCCTACCCGCTGCATTTCTAAGGCTACTTTCCTGGAATCACTATCAAAGAAAAAAAAAAAAGGGCTGTAAGGGCTGCTGCTGCTGCTGCTGCTAAGTCTCTTCAGTCGTGTCTGACTCTGTGCGACCCCATAGACCGCAGCCCACCAGGCTCCCCCGTTCCTGGGATTCTCCAGGCAAGAACACTGGAGTGGGTTGCCATTTCCTTCTCCAATGCATGAAAGTGAAAAGTTAAAGAGAAGTCGCTCAGTAGTGTCTGACTCGTAGTGACCCCATGGACTGAAGCCTACCAGGCTCGTCCGGCCATGGGGTTTTCCAGGCAAGAGTACTGGAGTGGGGTGCCATTGCCTTCTACCTGGAAAGTCCCAATTGAAAGTCTCGTTGTACACAAATTTAAGAATGAAAGTGAAAGTCAGTCGTGTCGGACTCTTTGCGACCCCATGAACTTTAGCCCGGCAGGCTCCCCTGTCCATGAAATTCTCCAGGCCAGAATACTGGAATGTAGCCTATCTGTTCTCCAGGGGATCTTCCTGACCCAGGAATCGAACCAGGGTCTCCTGCATGGCAGGCGGATGCTTCACTGGCTGAGCTACCTGGGAAACCCACAAGTTTAAGAATAAGATTAGAAAATTTCTTCCTAAAACTATTTGGATATTTTTATTGGAATGATTTTGAATTGAATACGAGATGAATTTGGGGTGACGGGGGGCAGTGGCGGGGGCAGTGGGGAGGGTGGAAATAGACATCTTTACAGGATTTCCCAGGTGGCGCAGTGTTAAAGAACCTGCCTGCCAATGCAGGGGACCAGGGTGCAGGGTAGGGTGGGGGTGGGGTTGCGGTTGGGGGGCAGTGTTCCATCCCTGGATCAGGAAGTTTCCCTGGAGGAGGAAATGGCAACCCACTCTAGTATTCTTGCCTGGGAAATCCCATGGACAGAAGAGACTGGCAGGTTATAGTCCATGGGGTTGCAAAGTGTCAGACATGACTGAGTATTCACAAACATGCATGCAATATAAAGGAGAGAAAGAGCTTTGCCTTGAAAATTAAGAATTATTTTGTTACCTAAGTAATTATATATAGGGGGAAAATAGGAATCAAGAAGCTAAAAGAGAAACTCAGGAGTTATTACAGTAGTCTTCATTACTGTTAGATTGGGCCATGGGCAGGAGCAGCAGGAAGGAAACAGAGAAGGGTGTTATATTAAAAAGTTAAGCTGCAGTTGGGGAGGAAACCACAGCTCTGAAGACGACATTCTCTTGAATGAGTTGGTTAAAGTGGCAGCAAGAGCAAGTGACAATGTTGAAGGCAGGGAAAGTGACTGCTTAGACAGGGAACTGCTTCCTACTGAATTATCTCAAAAGTGAATATTCCTCTCCCGTCAGGAGGAGCATAGTCCATGGATACCTGACTCTTAAGGGAAGTCAACTGTACTGTCACTGGAACTTTAAATAAATACTCAGGGTTCAATCAGTTCCTAGTCAGTAGTAGCTAAAGTACAGGGGAGAGAATTCAGTCTACCCTGGGCCTGAGTTCCCTTTTAATTTTGTTGTCAATAGTGATTTTTCTTACTGCTATAACATAAAGGTACATAATTTATGTTCAATTTCTATTTATAAAGCTCATTAAAAGAAATACTATTTTTATTAGAAAAGCATGATTATTATATGTTCTAGAAAAACCAGGAAATAGTTTAATCATCAATCAAATTGCTAATATGATCAGTTCCTGGTAGAGGTAATGAGATTGAAAGATTAAAGAGTCAGAAATATATAATCCGTTTCTAGGGGAATATGTGCTTGTACACTCAAATTGTTAGAAGGAGGGCAAACATATATGGTCAATACACAGGGTATTATACTAATTGCTAAACTTTCCACTGGATTATTCCCATCAGCATACAAACTTGATGCTATTTCTCCCAATGAAAAATTAAAAATAAACAAGCAAAACTGTTTCTTAACCCAATATTCTCTTTAGGCTATAATTCTTTTTTCTTCAAGCCTCTATAGTGACACTTTTGAGGCAACTTCAGTCTATATTTATTCTCCTTAAAGAACTGTATCTGTTGACTGCCTCTAATTCTTCTCCCAGGGCTCTCTGGTGGCTCAGTGGTAAAGAATCTGCCTGCCAATGCAGGAGATGCAGGTCAATCCCTGGGTCAGGAAGATCCCCTGGAGAAGGAAATGGCAACCCACTCTAGTATCATTTCCTGGGAAATCCTACAGACATAGAAGGTATAGTCCATGGGGTCGCAAAAGAGTTAGACATGACTTAGCAGCTAAACAACAACAACAACAATTTTCCCAGGCCTTCTTGAACCCTCTTCAGTAAGCCTTTTGCTCCTGCCAATCCAATGAAATGTTTCCCCTAATGATTGGTCATCCATGAATGTCATTTTATATTAAACCTGACTGTCATTTCTAAGTCCTCATTTTTTGACCTATCCCACACATTTGACAAGATTGCTCACTCTCTTGTTCCTGCAGACACTCTTCTACCTTGGTTTCCAGGACACAACATAACTTTGTGACTACTTTCTCAATTTCTCTTGCTGGCTCTTCCTCATCTTCCCAGCTTGAAGACCTTGGAGTCTTCAAGGCTCAGTCCTTGAACCTCTTATCTCTTCTATCAGCCCTCATTACCTATGTGTATTCACCCACCACTATGGCTTAAAATCAATGCACTTGCTGATGGCTATCAATTTATTTCCAGCTCTGATGTTTCCTCTGAACTGACCTGTCTACTTGACATTTCC
This sequence comes from Bos taurus, assembly GCF_002263795.3. Classification (NCBI taxonomy): domain Eukaryota; kingdom Metazoa; phylum Chordata; class Mammalia; order Artiodactyla; family Bovidae; genus Bos; species Bos taurus. The sequence continues at coordinate 36,113,100 of NC_037343.1, forward strand.
ATTTGGATGTCTAATAAGCATCTCGGACTTAACATTTCCAAAACTGAGCTCACAAACCTGCAACTCTCATGTTCTCCTCAGCTCAGTGAATAGAGATACCATTCTTCTAAATGTTCATATTACAAGGCTTGGAGTCATCTTTATTCACTTTATATTTATCCACTTCATCTTTATCCACTATTCCAGTTTGTCAGTGAGCCATGTCAGTCCTACCTTCAGTATACAACCAGCATCTGAACCTTCCTTTCTGATCCCCTGCTACCACTCTGGTTCAATCCACCGTCATCTCCCACTTGGATTATTGCAATACCCTCCTAACTGATCTGCCTGTCTTAGCCTCCTGTGATCTATTATCAGCACAGCAGCCAGAGTGACCTTTTGAGGCCAAGGTCAGACTGTATCACACCTTGTACACATCTATTCAGTGTCCTCTCTTCTCACTCAGAGTAAAAGCAAGCAAACTCTAACAACAGTTAGAGTTGTCAAACAATTCTCAACAACAAACTCTAAGACCCAGAATTGTCCCTCCTGTCACTTCTGTGACTTCATCTTCTACCCTCTCCCCATTCGTTTCCCAAACCAGCTACTTTGGACTTCTTGGCTGTTTCTTGAATGTGCCAGGCACACACTACCTCAGGGCCTTTGTACTTGCTGTTTCCTCTGACTGTGTAGGGTGTTCTTCCCATTCACCTTCAGCTCTTTGCTCAAAATTAATCTTCCAGCTACCCTATTTAAAATCTCAACTATCCATTCCTCAATATTTCATTCTGTCTTTCTAGGCTTTATTTTTCCTCTTTAGCATTTACTATTTGTGGTGTATATTTCACTTGTTTAGTCCTGTTCATGGTCTGGTTTTCCTGCCAAAATATTTGCTCCATGAAGTCAAAGTTTTTTGTTGTTGTTGTTTATTCTTGTACCTCCAGTTTTTAGGAAAAATGGCTGACATGTTGTAGGGTTCAATAAACAGATAAATAAACAGATATCACTTGTATGGTACTTTTAATTTATGAATTTTAGATGCCATCAATTGACTTGCTATTATTCAGTTCAGTTCAGTTGCTCAGTCGTGTCCAACTTTTTGTGACCCCATGAATTGCAGCACGCCAGGCTTCCCTGTCATCACCAACTCTCAGAGTTCACTCAAACTCATGTCCATCGAGTCGGTGATGCCATCCAGCCATTTCATCCTCTTTCGTCCCCTTTTCCTCCTGCCCCCAATCCCTCCCAGCTATTATTACAGATGAGGATTTTTTATATACATGTTACTTTCCCCCCCTGTACTTTGTCTTTCCAATAGATGAACGTAGATTGACTTAATAATTAAAGTTTATATATTATGAATTTGAGAGTATTGCTAAATGCAAAGCCAAGCCATATTCAATTATTATGTTTTTCTTTGCTCAGATTGCAGTTTTTCTTGGAGTTTCTAACTGAAATTTGTTTGAATCTCCCTTGTCCCATATGCAGTCCACAAATCCTAACTTTTTCTCCCAATTGTTGTGCATGGTTGGTGGTCTATTGAGTTGCCCTTATTCCTATAAGCTTTCTCCTAGAGCCCTCTCCCCTCCTGCTGCCTGAGTGTTATTTTAGGACTTCTCATTATTGTTATCTAGGATTAAATCCACTATTTCATAGATGTATGTCTTTCTTTTGCTTAGTTTATTCTTTTGGTTTTTCTGGAGCATTTCCTCAAAAAGTTTTGTAAGAAAAGATCCATAAGGAAAAGGTAAAAAAAAAAAAAGACTTGAACTTTTGAGCTCTTTTCATAGAACATCTCTGGACTATTCATAGAACATCTCTGGACTAGTGACTTAAGGATCATACACTGGTTAATAGTGCTCTATGTGGGGAACAAAGCATAGTGGGAAAATGTGACGCACTGTGTAATACTTATGTCGTCACCAACTCAAGGGACATGAATGTGAGCAAACTGGGAGATGGTGACAGACAGGGAAGCCTGGCGTGCTGCAGTCCATGGGTTGCAAAGAGTCAGACATGACTGAGAGGCTGAACAATAAAGCATTACCAAATTGCCACATTTCAAAATGCCTGTTTTTTGCATAATTGCATTGATTTACTTAATTTTGGCTGTGCTGGGTCCTTGTTGCTGTGCAGCCTATTCTCTAGCTGTGGTGGCTTCTCTTGTGGAACATAGGCTCATGGGCTTCAGTAGTTTCAGTTCCTGGGCTCTAGAGCACAGGCTCAGTAGTTCTGGCACACAAGCTCAGTTGCATGTGGAATCATCCCGGAACAGGGATCAAACCCGCGTCTCCTACACTGGTAGGTGTATTCTTTACCACTGAGTCACCAGGAAAGCCCCTCCAAGATGCCTATTTTTTTCCACACTGTTAAAATTTATAAAGTTGGAATCAGTTTTAGACTTTCTACATTGAATGTGGTAGCATATTTTTATTTTTCCTGAAAATTCCTATTAAGTGTCTTATCATTTGTTCTATTTTAGAACAGTAGAATTGTGGTATCTTTATTGAGCACCTGTACACTTTACGGTCCCTGATCCTCCCAGATACTCCAATTGTGGTAGATTTTCCTAAAGTGCCCGAGGCTTTATAAATTGCTCAGTAATGTTAGCAGAAGACTAAGTTAAAACCCCTTTGCAGAGACAAAGGAATTAGGCTAAGAATGGAGGAAAGATGCCTCACCTCTGAAATCAGGACTGCTACTGCTGCTAAGTCACTTCAGTCGTGTCCGACTCTGTGCGACCGCATAGACGGCAGCCCACCAGGCTCCTCCGTCCGTGGGATTTTCCAGGCAAGAGTACTGGAGTGGGGTGCTATTGCCTTCTCCGGAAATCAGGACGGGGATTAGAATTAGTACTTGGGTGTGCAAGAACAGAAAACTGGGTAAAGCTACTGTAAGGCAAGTGCAGAGAAAAAGATAGCAAGCCGGGCAGTCAGGCGAGAAAAGGGAAATTTATTAGAGGGAAAAGAGAGGGTGACTGGCTCTTAAGGACAACCAGCATCCTCCCTTTCAGACGGGGTCCTTCTTATATCCCACCGACGAAAAATTCTCTGAAGGGATGGTCACGTAGCCGAGGTCTGGAATCTGGTGGTCTCGCAGCTTTGAGAAGATAGGTGCCAGTGAGAAAACAGCATGCCATTTGGGCAGTTCAGTCAGTCTCATGGATCACTGTGATTTTATTCTTTGTTTGCGAGGTCAACATAATGAGCCATCTTCTCAATGAGAACCCATGTGGGCCCTATAATTCCAGCCTTTTTAATTTAGGATAAGGACCGAAGGTCAATCTTCTGTAACTGCTTCTTGTGGGACAGGGTGTCATGGGGGTGAGATAAGAAAAGGTTGGAATGTGGGTCAAGGGGATTTGTGTGGGGTTGAAGTTTTTGATAATCTGAGTGAGTTAGAAGTGGCCTGTGGGTAGTTCGGTTGGTGAAGGCTTGTAAGCAGCCTGAATAAATTTTGAAAAAAGATGCGTTAAACATGGGCCAAACATTAGAATAAGGGTAAGCAGAAGGAGAGAGCTGAGAAAAGGTAGGACCCAATTCCAATTGCTTAACCAGTTTTCCCATGACTTACTGACGTCCTGATGTATTCTCAAGGCCCTGATTGTCAGGTTTATTCTTTTATAACAACTGATTTATTGGCGTAGAAATAGCAGGCTTCCTCCAAAAATAGGCATAGGCCCCCCTTTTTCTGCTGTGAGGAAGTCTAATCCTCTTCTGTTTTGGAGGACCACAGCTGACAAGGAATCTAGCTGAGTTTGGATAGTGAGAAGGCTATTAGCTATTTCTTCTAGGCTGTCAGTGAGGTCTTTAGAAAGGCTTGGATAGTAATTAGTAACATGATAGATCAGCCTGAAGGGAAGGAGAGATGTGAAGTATGATTACGGAGGTGTGGCAGTATAGTTCCTAGTTGGGGGTAAGAATTGTTTATAGAGTTTTGTCTGGAAAAACAGAAAGAAGCCTGTTGTAGACAAACGTCAGAAGTGGTGGGTCCTCCTATGGCTGGTCATTTATGAGCAGAAGTGAGATCTGTAACGAGGAAGGTCAGTGTCTTGTCAGGATTATGAATTTGATCAATTGAATATAGGTAACGTATGTATGATAAAAACAGAGATTCTCCCCTATAAGTGTTATAAAGTGAAGTGTTTATGTGACTCTATTTATCTGTGAAAATGGGGAGTCTAGGTTTTCAGCACCAGAATGTAAGGCGAGTGCAGAGAAAAGGAGAGCAAGCCAGGCAGTCAGGCAAGAAAAGGGAAATTTATTAGAGGGAAAAGAGAGAGTGACTGGCCATTAAGGAGAACCAGCATCCTCCCTTTCTGACGGGGTCCCTCTTATATCCCACCGATGAAAAATTCTCTAAAGGGATGGTCACACAGCCAGAAGTCTGGAATCTGGTGGTCTCACAGTTTTGAAGAGATAGGCGCCAGTGAGAAAACAGCATGCCTTTTGGGCAGTTTGGTCGGTCTCATGGATCACTGTGATTTTATTCTTTGTTTGCGAGGTCAACATAATGAGCCATCTAATCAGTGAGACCCCATGTGGCCCCTATCAGCTAGTTTGAGTAGAAATGAGAGGATTGTTTTAAGGATATAAAAGTGACTCATAGAAGCCATGAGCAAAGGTGTGCCCAGGCCTAAGGAACAGTCGGGATGCAGGCTTGGCGCATTTTAGACAGGGCGGAAAGCACGTGTCCTTCAGGTCTATCCCCCCTCACAGCACGTGAGACTGCAACGCCTCATGAAAGTCCACGTGCTATATCACAGCTACTCTGGTTTCTGTTTCCTCTGTTCAAAGTCCCATCTAGCCTAAAACTGAAATCACTTAGACCCCCGGAGGACAGAGTCCTGAGTCAAAAACTCCTGCATTGATCAGTTGTTGCCGAGGGTGAGGATTCTAGCGTAAGAACACAGCTTCTCTCATGTAAACATTTGTATGGAATGCTAGAAGGGGTTTTTTGCAGTAAATGGGAAAGGCAGCCAAGCAGACAAAATAACTAGCTTATCAAAGATCAAATCGAAACCAAAAATTCAAAGAAAAACATTAAAGAGAGGCCAATAATGAGCATTCTGGAACTCAAAATGATATCCACAGATTTAGCAAGTAACTGAGAGAGTCACAAAGCCAGCTTTCCTTCTCTGCACATGGTTGAACCAATATGGAAATTTGCTAATTTCAGAAAGAAACAAGGATGATAATATCTTTCAGAAATATTATTAAGCATGGAGGGCAGGAGTGAAAGGAGTCTGGGGAACATGGAGGTGGCACCAAAAACTATTTGTTTAAACCCAAACTCAGATGTCCAAGTACCTGTTCTCAAAAGTGAATCCATGATTCCATCAAATTGAGAAGAATAGAACTAACCATTACTTTTCTCACTTTAATTAGAACTTTTAGTATTATCTGTCTTTCTTAAGTCAAGTCATGTTTAGGATGGTCTACTCTATGTGTGAGTGCAATTGCCCTGTCAATGGGCACGAGCTGAGACCGGCCAGGAGCCCCTGAAGAATCAATCCCCTGTCCCTGCTGCTAAGTCGCTTCAGTCGTGTCCAACTCTGTGCGACCTAGACGGCAGCCCACTAGGTTCCTCTGTCCCTGGGGTTCTCCAGGCAAGAACACTGGAGTGGGTTGCCATTTCCTTCTCCAGTGCATGAAAGTGAAAAGTGAAAGTGAAGTCGCTCAGTTGTGCCGGACTCTTAGCGATCCCATGGACTGGAGCCCACCAGGCTCCTCCGTCCATGGGATTCTCCAGGCAAGAGTACTGGAGTAGGGTGCCATTGCCTTCTCCGTCCCCTGTCCCAGTTAGGTCTTAATTACATAAATGACATCTACAAAGCAGTTATGCAATATGTCATGCTGTAACATAACTCTCTGCTGCTAAGTCGCTTCAGTCGTGTCCGACTCTGTGCGAATCCATAGACGGCAGCCCACCAGGCTCCGCTGTCCCTGGGATTCTCCAGGCAAGAGCCCTGGAGTGGGTTGCCATTTCCTTCTCCAATGCGTGAAAGTGAAAAGTGAAAGTGAAGTCGCTCAGTTGTGTCCGGCTCTTCGCAACCCCATGGACTGCAGCCCACCAGGCTCCTCCATCCATGGGATTCTCCAGGCAAGAGTACTGGAGTGAGGTGCCTTTGCCTTCTCCGAACATAACTCTCTACTGTTGCTTAAAGAAGATAATGAGTGCTCTTGCCTTTTTTTTTTTTTTTGACCTCTTAGGGATAAAAAAAAAAATTGAAAATAAAAACTATTTCTACTCAATTGACCCTACCTGGCAAGCATGCAGCTACCCTCTGGAGAATAACCCCATACTCCCCTTTTCCTTTATTTGATGATGTAGTCAAGATTTTTGAGTCATCACCAGGTGCCAGGTGTTATTCTGCTTTCAGGTTCAGACGTGCAGAGGACAAATGGTTCATACACTCAAGTATCTCCCGAGAAAAATTTCCAGATCATCAATACCTCTTTCCCCTGCTTACATTTGGATCTCGAGAGGCAATGTGTTTTTCCCAGAGATCTTGCATCAGCTCCATTCCCTCTTCATGCTGAGCAGCTCAGACTCAAAGACATTTTTCTTGGGTCTGGCATGGGCTGAATCTTCCTCTGCTTGGTGTAGTGCATGACAGGAAGGTCGGTGGCTTCTTTGCTGTCACACAATGCAGAGTGCTGTGGTAGACCACCTTGAAGCTGAGACTGGGGGCACGCAGTGGAGCACAGAGGAAGTAGCTTCTATTTTGAAAGTGTTGCATGGAGAAGTAAAAGCAGACGAGGAAAACTCCGACCTGCACTTCTCCCCCAGATTTCTCAGCCTGCTGTTCACCAACCTAAAATCTTACTCATTAGATTTTCCATGGGAGACTCTAAGGCTCTCAGGTCCCTCCCTTGAGCTGGAGAGTTCCCTTGGGTACAAGACCACCAGGGTAGCCACCTAGCTAGCAGGCTGCGGAAGCAGTAGTCTGAATAAGGTGCGATGTTCAGGAGAAATCAGTGGTCTGAGGGGACTTCTGTGACAGTGGAAAAGCTGACTTTTGTTCCATTTGCAACCCTGTTATTTGTCACATTGTAATTTTCTCCTCATGATGTTTTACCATGTGCCTGTGGGTCACAGTGTTCTTATTCAATGAGTTTTTGTGTGTGTGTGTGTGCGTGCGTGTGTGCATACTGTACTCTGTGGGGGTACATGTGGTAAAGGTAAGCTATTTCCTCTGATATCCATATGCCCTCATGATCCTGTTGCTTTTTGTGGCCTTTACCTGACATCAGTGGGGAAGCATTAGCTCTGTTCTATGAAGGAAGATCCTCAGCATCTTCACAGTGTTAGGCTAGCAATAATGCTTCTTGAACATCTGAAAACATCCTATCAACCCCAATGTTCGTGAGGGGTATGAGGCCCAACATGACAGCTGAGGCTCTGCTTCTGAGTATTTATTGTATGCTGAGCTCCATGTTTCATATCATATGCTACACAAACCTACTAAAATTGTTTTGCCAATCATTTTTCATATTTGACAATAACTCACTCATATTAATCATTCATACAATAGACTTTTTATTAAGCATCCAGCAATTTCAAACCCAGTAATAGCACTGGAGATAATGCGTGAATCAAGGAAACAGCTGTAACACGGGGTAATAAAACAGTAACTAAAAAAAGCAAAGGATTCTATAGGAGCACAGAGAAGGGACAGGCCTCCTAGTAGGTAAGGGTGAAAAGTGAAGTGAAGTTGCTCAGTCGTGTCCGACTCTTTGCGACCCCATGGACTGTAGCCTACCAGGCTCCTCAGTCCATGGAATTTTCCAGGCAAGAGTACTGGAGTGGGTTGCCATTTCCTTCTCCAGGGGATCTTCCCAAACCAGGAATCGAACCCGGATCTCCCGCACTGTAGGCAGACGCTTTACCGTCTGAGCCACCAGGGAAGCCCAGTGGGTAAGGATAGGGTGGGGTAAAAAGAAAGGAATCACAGAGGACTGATCACAAATGAGTAGAGATTTCCAGTTTAAGAAGGAAGGAAGGGTGTCCCAGCATCCTGGACAAAGGAAAAGTTCAGTGGCATAGAGATGGTGGATACAGCAAATACGTGGATATCGACTGGGCAAGCAAGTGTCGACTGAGAGATAAGAAGCAAAGGAAGGAAGACAGAGAAAGACAAATATCATATGATATCACTTATATGTGGAATGCAAAAAAAAAAAGATACAAATGACTTTACTTACAAAACAGAAGTAGAGTCACAGATGCAGAAAACAAACTGAGGGTAAGGCAAGAAGGGATTAATTGGGGGATTGGGATGAAACATACACACGGCTATATATAACATAGACATAATTAACAAGAACCTAGTGCACAGCATGGGCTTCCCAAATGGCGCTAGTGGTAAAGAAACTGCCTGCCAATGCAGGAGATGCAAAAGACTCAGGTTAGATCCCTGGATCAGGAAGATCCCTTGGAGAAAGAAATGGCTCCCCACCCCAGTATTCTTGTGGGCAAAGGAGCCTGGTGGGCTATAGCCTACCTACAACTGAGCCCAACACACACTGCATAGCACAGGGAAATTTACTCAATACTTTGTAATGGACTGTGTGGGAAAAGAATCTAAAAAAGGAGTGGATTAAAGATCTAAATGTAAGACCAGAAACTATAAAACTCCTAGAGGAGAACATAGGCAAAACACTGTCAGACATAAATCACAGCAGGATCCTCTATGACCCACCTCCCAGAATATTGGAAATAAAAGCAAAAATAAACAAATGGGACCTAATTAAACTTAAAAGCTTCTGCACAACAAAGGAAACTATAAGCAAGGTGAAAAGACAGCCTTCAGAATGGGAGAAAATAATAGCAAATGAAGCAACTGACAAAGAATTAATCTCAAAACATACAAGCAACTCCTGAAGCTCAATTCCAGAAAAATAAATGACCCAGTCAAAAAATGGACCAAAGAACTAAATAGACATTTCTCCAAAGAAGACATACAGATGGCTAACAAACACATGAAAAGATGCTCAGCATCACTCATTATTAGAGAAATGCAAATCAAAACCACAATGAGGTACCATTTCACACCAGTCAGAATGGCTGCGATCCAAAAGTCTACAAGCAATAAATGCTGGAGAGGGTGTGGAGAAAAGGGAACCCTCTTACACTGTTGGTGGGAATGCAAACTCATACAGCCACTATGGAGAATAGTGTGGAGATTCCTTAAAAAACTGGGAATAGAACTGCCATACAACCCAGCAATCCCACTGCTGGGCATACGCACTGAGGAAACCAGAATTGAAAGAGACACATGTACCCCAATGTTCATCGAAGCACTGTTTATAATAGCCAGGACATGGAAGCAACCTAGATGTCCATCAGCAGACGAATGGATAAGAAAGCTGTGGTACATATACACAATGGAGTATTACTCGGCCATTAAAAAGAATACATTTGAATCAGTTCTAATGAGGTGGATGAAACTGGAGCCTATTATACAGACTGAAGTAAGCCAGAAAGAAAAACACCAATACAGTACACTAATGAATATTTATGGAATTTAGAAAGATGGCAATGATAACCCTGTATGCAAGACAGCAAAAGAGACACAGATGTATAGAACAGTCTTTTGGACTCTGTGGGAGAGGGAGAGGGTGGGAAGATTTGGGAGAATGGCATTGAAACATGTATAATATCATATATGAAATGAATCGCCAGTCCAGGTTTGATGCATGATACAGGATGCTTGGGGCTGTATGGGATGACCCAGAGGGATGGTACAGAGAGGGAGGTGGGAGGGGGGTTCAGGATGGGGAACACATGTACACCTGTGGCAGATTCATGTTGATGTATGGCAAAACCAATACAATATTGTAAAGTGATTAACCTCCAATTAAAATAAATAAATTTATGTTTTAAAAATAAATAAAAAAGGAGTGGATATGTATATATGTATAACTGATTCACTTTGCTGTATACCTGAGATTAACACAACATTGTAAATCAACTACACTCCAATAAAAAAATTTAAAAATATCCTATTGAAGAAGGTGTATTGGTTGGACTGCCTCTTTCTATTTCAAGATTGTGTCCCTTCTCTGGCCATTCATGAACCATGGGCCCTTTATCACCCCAGTGAGTACCTCAGAGGATGGGGAAAGGACATATAGACTACTCTAGGGGCTTCCCTAGTGGTTCAATGGTTAAGAATCTGCCTGCCAATGCAAGGGACAAGAGTCTGATCCCTGGTCCTTAAGTATTTCACATGCTTCAGGGCAACTAAGCCCATAACTACTGACACGTGAGGCCCAGAGCCCGTGCTCCACGACAAGAGAAGCCGCTGCAATGAAAAGCACACGCACTGTAGTTAGAGAGTAGCCTTGACTCACTATAACTGGAGAAAGCAACAAAGACTCAAGGCAGTCACATAAATAAATATAATCTTTTTAAAAAAGACTTCTCTGTGGTTTTCCACATCTCACTGCTGGACTCGAGGACCTCTCCAAAGCAACAGGAGATGGTGTATTAGCGGGTGAGGTAGCTTAGATTCTGGCCAAGGTCACCAGAGTTGCAATGAGTAGACACCTGTTAAGTGAAAAGTCAGGATGCTCTCACCCAGCTGACAGAACAAGTAATGTAGGAATATCAGACACTCCAAAGACTATTAATAAAGGAATCAGAAATGCAGTTGTAGCTGCACAACTAGCACACTCTATCACCTTGGATAAGTCAATTAAATAAGGCTCAGCTCCCCTTCTTAAAAAAAAAAATGAAAAAGATAATATCAATGCTAGCTATCAAATGTACTATAAAAATGAAATGAGAAAGTGCTTTGTAGGCAGTAAAATATTGTAAAAGGTAAATTTGTTATTTTTATTGGCTTTGCATTTATCTGGAGTCAGTTATATCTTCTGCTTTTTTTTTTTTTTTTTGCTTTTTTAATTGTATTTATATGAGATGATGGATGCTAACTAAACCTACTGCAGTAATCACTTCACACTAGATGTAAGTCAAACTATTATTCTATATACCTTAAATTTATGCAGTGACATATGTCAATTATATCTTAGTAAAAGCAAAAAAGTTGATATTCTTCTTGTCCCTGTCTTCCCTGACAAGTATTGCTTCCATCTCTACAGTAGGGAATAATGAGCAGCAATACATATAATGTTTGCAAGAGTACACATATTAAAACATGTTAGTACTATAATAACTACTGTTCTTGTTCAGTTGCTGTCATGTCCAACTCTTTGTGGCCCCATAGTCTGTATGTAGCACACCAGGCTCCTCTGTCCTCCATCTTCTAGAGTTTGGTCAAGTCCATGTCCATTGAGTCGGTGATGCTGTCTAACCATTTCATCTATTTATTGACAAATAAACTATAGAAGAAATAGCTTAAAAAGTTAAACATCATTTATCTATGGCTGGGGGTTGTGAATGACTGAGCAGAGATCCTTTAATTTCATTATAAATCTTTATCTTTTTAGGGCTATTTGTTTTTTTTTTAGAGAACCCTTTTCATGTATTTCAGTGAAAATCTTTAAGATGCTTATAATTAAGATGATACAACATTTTTTAGTGACTCTGAATCTACTAATTATGGCTTCTTTTTCTAAATACTAGAAAATTATTTACTAATCCGTTCTACAAAATGGGTTAAACTCAACTTTGTGTCATTTGGAAATCTACCATATCTTCATATATGAAAATAGATATAACACTTACTTCCCATCTTCTGTTATCCTTTCATTTTCCATGATTATTTAGATTGTCACAGTTTTCATGCTCTTAGTATCCCAGACTGGCATGTTTTCTTGAGGAAAGGGTTCAGAGAGATAGAGATGAGATGGAGAGAGAGATATGAAACAAGATACAGCTCAATCATGAGTGGGCTGGGTCGCCCCATATTGATGGCATGAGCTCAATTATGATTCAGCCACAGTGGGATCCAAACAAGCTGGCAAAGCAGAGTGTCACAGAATCTGAGCAGATGCACTTTTGGAAATCAGAGAGTCATTTCACATCTCTGTGGTCTGCATATAGAGGAAGAACTGGGATCCACTCAGATCTATTCATCAAGGGAGGTTTGGCAAGAGCTATGGAAGGTGACATAGCAGAAGCGAAGCTCTGCGCCTGGGCTTGGGGGCATGTCTGGTGAGGCAGGGCAATGGCATGGGGGTTCTTCTGATTAAGATTCTAGGATGCAAAAATAGAAACTAACTCTAGAAACATAATTAAAGAAGAATACTGAGTAGCTCACTGAATTGTCCAAAATTCTGGAGGACCTGGATCAGAGAGCAAGGGTAATCAAAATGGCACCACAAGGATGATGTCTTTAGGATGCTGCTTCCAGCACCATAGCTGCTGAGCACTAGCCAACGCGATGTTGAGTGTCAGTGCCCTTCAGCGATGGCTGCCTTACTGCCTGACTCTTGATTCTGTCACAGCTACCATGAATAATCTCTGTCCCTAAACCACTTCTTCATTCTCTTTAGATTCAAAATTCTAAGGAGAATCATCCACTTGATTTAAATCTGCCTTGTGTCCAGGTGACTGAGCGAGAGATGTGTCTTCCTCCGTTTTCTGTATTGAGTGATAGGGATTTTATTCCCATTTATCTTGGATTTCGGCCCAGCAGGACAGGTATGAGGATGCTGGATAGTCAAGTTACATGTCCAGATTTATTAGTGATCATATTAATGGTCTCAGCTATGGTGACCACAGAGGGCAGAGCCCAGCCATTGAGACTGGGCTGACATAATTCATCTTGGTCCACAGATTTGAATCTATTAAAATGTCTCAGTTCTGTCTTGCTGCTTAACCACCTGTTTTCAACTTTTAAGTATCTTTTAATTCTTTTAAAGGCTTGTTCTGTCTTTATCAGTTTGAAAATCATTCCCCTTATTAGAGAAAACAAAAGATAATTGAAGCTGATTTATTCTCTTTTCATTGACCATGTTGTATTGCAAAAAATAGAAAATGTGACCAAGCTCAACTAGTAGGCTTTCAAAAAGTAGTACACAATACAAGAGAGCTTCCAAGGTGGTGCTAGTGATAACGAATCCACCTGCCAATGCGGGAAATGTAAACAAGTTGGGGTCACAAAAGAGTCAGACACACTGAGCAACTAACACACACACACACACACACACACATGATTCTAATTTTTTATATTATAGGAAGTTACAGAAAGTAAAGTAGTGTATTTTGGATGAGGGACAAAATCTAAAGGAAAATGCTAACCATTTTGTCAATAGCTGCTGAGAACTATGCCCAAGGGAATCACAACTTCACGGTCTCACAGATGGAAGTAGGGCTGCCAGATTTAGCAAATAAAAATACAGGATACCCAATTAAATTTGAATTTCATATAAATATATAATTTTCAGTAAAATATGTCCCATGAAATATTTACAATATTATACTTATACAATATTATACTAATAGTTATTTGTTGTTTATTTAAAATTCAGATGTAACTGTGAATCTTGTATTTTATATGGTAACCCCAGTTGGAGGAGACTTCAAAGGAATTCAGTCCAATCTTGATACAGAAATATGTCCTTCAGAGCAGCAGATCTGGTGTCTGGTCCATACCTTATTCAGCCACCCTATTCAAAATGCAACAAATCATGTAGTAATAGAATATGACTGGTCAGTGTTTTGTGTTCAAATGTGACATCTGAAACAAAAAAGAAAAGGAGAATTAACTATCTAGGTAAATCAGGAAAAACTCCCATTTAGTTGTTTTGCCATTTAAGCAAAAGCAAGTGTTTTCTTCTTTCATTACTGAATTAAGTAGGTAATCATCCTCTTTTAATATGACTCTAAAATATCCTTTTAGGAACTTTCACTCTCAAGGACATAACTTTTGCATAATACTGGCATTATATTAATAACATCAACTAATACATATTGAGTGCTTAATCAGGAACAATTCTAGGTAATTTGCATGTGCTAGCTCATTTAATTCTTGCAACAGCTCCATATGGTAATTAGTATTATTACTTTCGTTTTATATAGATAGGGAAACTGAAGAAGAGACAGGGTAAGTGTGTTAAGTAACCAGCTGAAAAGTTACACAGTTACCAAATGATCAAGCTGGCTATGAACACAGCACTCTAGTTGGCTCTTAATCACTGCTGCTGCTGCTGCTGCTGCTGCTAAGTCACTTCAGTCGTGTCCGACTCTGTGCGACCCCATAGATGGCAGCCCATCAGGCTCCACCGTCCCTGGGATTCTCCAGGCAAGAACACTGGAGTGGGTTGCCATTTCCTTCTCTAATGCATGAAAGTGAAAAGTGAAAGGGAAGTCGCTCAGTCGTCTCCGACTCTTAGGGACCCCATGGACTGCAGCCTACCAGGCTCCTCCGTCCATGGGATTTTCCAGGCAAGAGTACTGGAGTGGGGTGCCATTGCCTTCTCCGCTCTTAACCACTACAGTATATTAATTCTCAGAGGTAGATATTCCATAAATAAAATCATATTACATTAAAAACAGTGTAAACTGGGGTCTGAAACTACATATGAGTTCTACAACTTCAATAGGCTTCCTTGTCTGAACTGTTGGATTAAATGGCTCTACATTATAGCACCTTCTGGAAGCACTGTCAGTAGACAAAATCAGTTTGCTTGATGAATCTCCTCTGGGAGTTTCTTCCCACTCACTCTATACTGATCTGGGGGACCATGTGAATCACAATTAGTCCCTTGCCAATAGGTAAAGATGATTCTGCCTTTCTGAGCATCTCTTTCCCTTGGTCCAAACACTCCCAGCTTTTTCAGCCATTTCATTTTGAGCTATGAACAATAATTTGCTCATGCACTTTTACTTAAAGAGCCTAGTGTCAAAATTTGTGGAAACATGAAGAAACTAATAAGTTAAGAAAAGTAATCTGGATTGCCTGATTTTAGAGAGAGCAAGCAGTGGCTGGAGAAAGTTTCATGAGTATGACTAAGTTTAGCCTCTGAGGAACATCTGATGGTGGTCTGAGTTTAAGGGCTAATGGTTTTGAAAGTATTCATCACCACTGGTGACGAAATTTCACTGTGTTTATGGTTACTTTCAGCAAACCACATAGGCCTACTGTGGATGAGACTATGCTTTAAGGGTAATGTATTCATGCATACACACTTCTGGTGGAGAGAAAGAGAGAGACAGAGAAACACACACAGAGAGACAAAGAAACAGAGATAGATGGAGACAGGGAAAGAGAGAGAGGGAGGAAGAGAACTGATAAGAAAATAGCTGTGGTATGATTGGCTTCCATACACTCTGTTAACAGCGTCATTGCTGGTCTCTTAGGATGAAGAAATGAGTGACCAGGCCTCAGCAGCAGTGCTCGTGCTGTTAGTAGGGTCACTTCTACCATGATTTTGTGCTACACTATCACAAACAGCCCCAGACCTGCAATTATTCCTTTTAACTGAGGTGGATTCTGGGAGTATAAAGGTGTTCCTTCACAGATAAGGGTGATGCTAAAACTACTGGATACCATTTACATATCCCAGCAACTGTGCTGCTGGGAATTTGCCTAAGGGAGTGATTAGACAAATACACAAAAATATACAAGAAAGGATGTTCGTTGCAGTTTTGATAATAACCCCCTCTATCTCATTAAACTTATCTAAATAGTCATTCAAAAGAAGACTAATTAAACAAATTTTGTTTTATGTATTTAAGAGATTTCAGTGGCTATTGAAAATAACAGTAATGTATTTGTAGACCTGGAATATGCTCATTAATATTTCTAGGTGAAAAGAAAACAAGGAATAGTATATATAGTGTGTTCTTATTTTTGTTGTCTCTCTACTGAAATGAACAAGAAATATTCTGGAAAGATATATACCTAAACACTGGGATAGTTATCTCTGGACAGTAGAATTATAGATGATTAGTAGATGATTTTACCTTCATTTTTGCTTTTCAAACAATTTTCTGTAATTAGTATTAGACTATAAAATAAAAGAAAGATAAAATTGTTTTCCAACAGAAATAGATTATATAACTTTATCTTTGCTTATAAAAATACTGCTTCTACAGATTCCTAACTAACTAGACTAGATAAGACAGTTCTTCCAACAATACCTACTCTCAGCATGCTACTTATATGGATCTACCTTAGATACAAGATAGATGGATCCTTTCTTTTGTTTGAATGCTATACTAATAATTATTATTTTAAATAATTATTACTACTGAAAAATTCAGCTTGTTGTTGTTTAGTCACTGAGTCATATCTGACTCTTTTCCAGACCCATGAAATGTAGCCCACCAGGCTCCTCTGTCCATGGGATTTCCCAGACTAGAATATTGGAGTGGGTTGCCATTTCCTTCTCCAATGGATCTTCCCAACCCAGTGATGGAAACCCCGTCTCCTGATTGGCAAGTGGATTCTTTACCCCTGAGCCTCCATTAAAAGTGAAAGCACAAGTCACTCAGTCAGGTCCAACTCTTTGCAAACCCATAGACTATACAATCCACGGAATTCTCCAGGCCAAAATACTGGTGTGGGTAGCCTTTTCCTTCTCCAAGGAATGTTACCAACCCAGGGACAGAACCCAGGTCTCCCACACTGCAGGCAGATTCTTTATCAGCTGAGCCACAAGGGAAGCCCAAGAATACTGGAGTGGGTAACCTATCCTTTCTCCAGCGGATTTCTGGACCCAGGAATCGAATTGGGATCTCCTGCATGGCAGGCAGATTCTTTACCAACTGAACTATTAGGGAAGCCCTGAGCCTCCAGAGAAACCCCCAAAAGTCAGCTAACTTATGCTAAAAGTTTTTGTATTTCCTTAAAATTTTCAATTAATTTCCTCTATTGTTACCATTTTCCCTTTTAGGTACTTTGGAATAAAAAGATCATTTTGGCAGACAGTAAATACAAAGAGCATTGATTGAGGACTTACTCAGTTCAGTCCCTTAGTTGTGTCCAACTCTGCAACCCCATGGACTGCAGCATGTCAAGCCTCTGTCTGTCACCAACTCCCAGAGTTACTCAAACTCATGTCCGTTGAGTCAATGATGCCATCCACCATCTCATCCTCTGTCATGCCCTTCTGCTCTGGCCTTTGATCTTCCCAACATCAGGGACTTTTCAAATGGGTCACCTCTTTGCATCAGGTGGCCAAAGTATTAGAGCTTCAGTTTCAGAATCAGTTCTTCCAGTGAATATTCAGGACTGATTTCCTTTAGGAAGGACTGGTTGGATCTCCTTCCTATCCAAGGGACTCTCAAGAGTCTTCTGCCACACCACAGTTCAAAAGCATCAATTCTTTGGCGCTCAGCTTTCTTTCTAGTCCAACTCTCACATCCATAATGACTACTGGAAAAACCATAGCTTTGAGTAGACAGACTTTGTTGGCAAAGTAATGTCTCTGCTTTTTAATATGCTGTCTAGGTTGGTCATAACTTTTCTTCCAAGGAACAAGTGTCTTTTAATTTCATGTCTGCAATTACCATCTGTAGTGATTTTGGAGCCCCCCAAAATAAAGTCTGTCACTGTTTCCACTGTTTCCCCATCTATTTGCCATGAAGTGATGGGACCAGATGCCATGATTTTAGTTTTCTGAATGTTAAGTTTTAAGCCAAGTTTTTCACTCTCCTCTTTCATCAAGAGGCTCTTTAGTTCTTCTTCACTTTCTGCCAAAAATGGTGGTGTCATTTGCATATCTGAGGTTATTGATATTTCTCCCAGCAATCTTGATTCCAGCTTGTGCTTCATCCAGCCCAGCATTTCACATGATGTACTCTGCATATAAATTACATAAGCAGGGTGACAATATATACAGCCTTGACTTACTCCTTTCCTGATTTGGAACCAGTCTGTTATTCCATGTCCAGTTCTAACTGTTGCTTCTTGACCTGCATACAGGTTTCTCAAGAGGCAGGTCAGGTGGTCTGGTATTCTCATCTCTTTAAGAATTTTCCACAGTTTGTTATGATCCACACAGAGAAAGGCTTTGGCATAGTCAATAAAGCAGAAGTAGACTTTTTTTCTTCTGGAACTCTCTTGCTTTTTCCATTATCCAGCTGATGTTGATCTCTGGTTCCTCTGCCTTTTCTAAAACCAGCTTGAACATCTTCACAGTTCATGTACTGTTGAAGTCTGGCTTGGAGAAGTTTGAGCATTTGAGAGTTTTGAGCAAGAATACTCCAGTATTCTTGCCTGGAAAATCTCATGGATGGAGGAGCCTGGTTGGCTACTGTCTATGGGGTCGCAAAGAGTCAGACACGACTGAGCGACTTCACTATTACTAGCATGTGAGATGAGTGAAACTGTGCGGTAGTTTGAGCATTCTTTGGCATTGCCTTTCTTTTGAGATTGGAATGAAAACTGACCTTTTCCAGTCCTGTGGCCACCGCTGAGTTTTCCAAATTTGCTGGCATATTGAGTGCAGCACTTTCACAGCATCATCTATCAGGATTTGAAAAAGCTCAAATATTAGAGCTTTCAACTGGAATTCCATCACCTCCACTAGCTTTGTTCGTAGTGATGCTTCCTAAGGCCCACTTGACTTCACATTCCAGGATGCCTGGCTCTAGATGAGTGATCACACCATCATGATTATCTGGGTTGTGAAGATCTTTTTTGTACAGTTCTCTGTATTCTTTCCACCTTTTCTTAATATCTTCTGCTTCTGTTAGGTCCATACCATTTCTGTCCTTTATCAAGCCCTTCTTTGCATGAAATGTTCCCTTGGTATCTCTAATTTTCTTGAAGAGATCTCTAGTCTTTCCCATTCTATTTTCCTCTATTTCTTTGCATTGATCACGGAGGAAGGCTTTCTTATCTCTCCTTGCTATTCTTTGGAACTCTGAATTCAAATGGGTGTATCTTTCCTTTTCTCCTTTGCCTTTTGCATCTTGTCTTTTCTCAGGTATTTATAAGGCCTCCCCAGACAGCCATTTTGCCTTTTTATATTTATTTTTCTTGGGTATGGTCTCGATCACTGCCTCTTGTACAATGTCTCGAACCTCTATCCATAGTTCTTTTGGCACTCTGTCTATCAGATCTAATCCCTTGAATCTGTTTGTCACTTCCACTGTATAATCGTAAGGGATTTGATTTAGGTCATACCTGAATAATCTAGTGGTTTCCCCCACTTTCTTCAATTTAAGTCTGAATTTGGCAATAAGGAGTTCATGATCTGAGCCACAGTCAGCTCCTGGTCTTGTTTTTGCTGGCTGTATAGAGCTTCTCCATCTTTGGCTGCAAAGAATATAATCAATCTGATTTCAGTTGACCATCTGGTGAATATGCATGTGTAGAGTCTTCTCTTGTGTTGTTGGAAGAGGGTGTTTGCTATGACCAGTGCATTCTTTTGGCAAAACTCTGTTAGCTTCTGCCCTGCTTCATTTCATATTCCGCAGCCAAATTTGCCTATTATTCCAGGTATCTCTTGACTTCCTGCCTTTGCATTCTAGTCCTCTATAATGAAAAGGACATCTTTTTTGGGTGTTAGTTCTAAAAGGTCTTGTAGGTCTTCATAGAATCTTTCAACTTCAGCTTCTTCAGCATTGCTTGTTTGGGCATAGACTTGGGTTACCATGATATTGAATGGTTTGTCTTGGAAAGGAACAAAGATCATTCTGTTCTTTTTGAGATTGCATCCAAGTACTGCATTTCAGACTCTTTTGTTGACTATGATGGTTATTCCATTTCTTCTAATGGTTTCTTTCCTACAGTAGTAGATATAATAGTCATCTGAGTTAAATTCACCACTCCAGTCCATTTTAGTTCACTGATTCCTAAAATGTCAATGTTCACTCTTGCCATTTCCTGTTTGACAACTTTCAATTTGCCTTCATTCGTGGACCAAACATTCTAGGTTCGTATGCAATATTGCTCTTTATAGTATCAGACTTTACTTCCATCACCCATCACATCCACAACTGGGTGTTGTTTTTACTTGGCTCTGTCTCTTCATTCTTTCTGGAGTTAGTTCTCCACTGATCTCTAGTAGCATATTGGGTACCTACCGACCTGGGGAGTTCATCTTTCAGTGTCCTGTCTTTTTGACTTTTCATACTGTTCATTATCTATCAAAGGTTTTTATTAGTATCATATCCTTCTTCAAAACAACCATATGACACAAAAATCACCCCATTTTCAGAAGAATAAATAGAGATTTGGGAAAGTTGCGTGATACCTAGCATCATATATATAGCCATTGTCAAAGCCAAAACTTGATTCAATCTGTTGACTTTAAATCCTGTTTCTTTTTCTATTTCATATTACCTCAAGAATAATAATAAAGAACTAACTGTTCAGCAACTTTCCATCAAGAAAATATATTTGACTATCTTTGGAGATCATTCTATCCATGTGAGTTCTTAATGGAACATGCTCTTTTCAAAAAAATATATTTATTTTTGATTGGAGGATAATTGCTGTATAATACTGTGCTTCTTTCTGCCATACATCAACAAGAATCAGTCATAGATATACTTATATCCCCTCCCTCTTTAACCTCTCACCCCATCTCACCCCTCTAGGTTGTCACAGGGCACTGGATTTAAGCTCCCTGTGTCATATTCCCATTGGCTACCTATTTTACATATGGTCATGTACATTTTTCAATGCTATTCTATCAATTTGTTGCACCCTCTTCTTCTCCAACTGTATCCACAAATCTGTTCTCTCTCTAATGCTGCCCTGCAAACACGTTCATCAGCACCATCTTTCTAGATTCCATATATATGCATTAATATACAATATTTGAGTTTCTGATTTATCTCACTCTATATAATAGGCTCTAAACATACTTTTGAGGAATAATTACCAAATTACATGATGGGACTGCCTACCAGTGGGTTCTCACAGTCATGACTCCATGACTACAGTAATCAAGATAGTGTTGTATTGGCATAAGAATAGACAATTATATCAATGGAAGAAAATAAAGAGCCCAGAAATAGATCTACACAAATTTAGTCAACTGATTTTAGACAAGGAAGAAAAGGCAATTCATTGAAGAAATAATAATCTTTTCAACAAATATTGAATAGTTTTGAAACAACTCAGCATCCACACATACATACACACAAATAAATTTAAACACAGACCTTATGCATTTCAAGACAAATTAACACAAAATGTATCATAGGTGAAATGTAAGTTTGCAAAATTATTAAACATCTAGAGGATGACATAGGAGAAAAATCTAGATGATCTTGGGTTTGGAGATGATTTTTTTTTTTTTTTTTTTTTTAGGAATAGCACCAAAGGCATGCTCCTTAAATAAAAAAAAATTATAAGTTTGAGTTCATTAAAATTTTAAAATTTTGTTCTGTGAAAGACCCTGGCAAGAAAATGAGAAGATAAGCCATAGATTAGGGGGAAATATTTTCAAAAGACATAGCTGATAAAGGGCTGTTATCCAAAGCACATATAAGAAAGCAAACAACTTGATTAGATGACTCAGGCAAAAGATCTTAACAAATACTTCACCAAAAGAGATATACAAATGGAAAATAAACATAGGAAAAGATGCTCAACATCATACCTTATTAGGAAACTGCAAATTAAAATAACAGTGACATGTCACTAAGCACCTGTTAGAATGGGAAAAATTCAAAACAGTAAGAACACAAAATAATGGCAAGGATGTGGAGCAAGAGGAAATCTTATTTATTATTGGTGGGAATGTAAAGTGGCACAGCCACTTTGGAAAAGTTTGGCAGTTCCTTACAAAGCTAAGCATAGTCTTACCATGAAGGGAAGTGAAATGTTAGTCCTCAGGTGTGTCTGACTCTTTGTGACCCCATCAACTATAGTCCACCAGGATCCTCTTTCCATGGAATTCTCCAGGAGTGGGTTGCTATTCCCTTCTCCAGATCTTCCTGACCCAGGGATCAAACCCTGGTCTCCTGCATTGCAGGCAGATTCTTTACCATCTGAGCCACCAGGGAAGCCCCATCTTTTGATTGTAATCACTGCCATTTATTGAGTCCCTCCTCCTGTGATCCAGACAAGTTATTAATACATGTTCTGTTTCTAATTCTGAGCTCTGTGAGATGGGGATGGTTTTTATTCTTTTTCAGGTAACAAATCTTATAGCAGCTGATCCAAGATCTGGATAAGATTGAGCTATCTGATTTTATATCTCATGCTTCCCATTACCCTATATGGTTTCTCAATGAAAGGCTCCTTAGGATGGCTGCTGGCCACGGATGTTGGGCCTTATGTATGTTTCTTTCCAGGCAGACAGAGTCTACCTGATATCCTGTTCAGGACATCCATAAGGGATTGAATTCTGCATGACCGATGATTTTAAGCTTATGGCCAACTTTATGGCCAAAATGGTAGACTTCTGAAAAAAGGAAAACAAAACCAAAAGTAACTCCTGTGCTTACTAATTTTAATTTCCTGACAACGTGATTGACTTGATATCATGGAAATCAGGCACTTTTATTCTCAACTTCATCTTCCCTAGAGAGTCAGTTATTTTGACTAGATTACTTGTTCTGTTCAGATTCCTCATTGAGCTGTGAATAATGAACTATGTAAGCAAGACTCAGTTCAGTTCAGTTGCTCAGTTGTGTCCAACTCTTTGTGATCCTATGGACTGCCAGCCATCTGGCATGCAGGCTTCCCTGTCCTTTACCATCTCCTGGAGCTTACTCAAACTCATCCATCAAGACGGTGATGCCATCCAACCATCTCATCCTCTGTCATCCCCTTCTCCTCCTGCCTTCAATCTTTCCCAGCATCAGGCTATTTTCCAATGAGTCAGTTCTTCACATCAGGTGGCCAAAGTATTGGAGTTTCAGCTTCAGCATCACTCCTTTCAATGAATATTCAGGACTGATTTCCTTTAGGATTGACTGGTTTGATCTCTGCAGTCCAAGGGTCTTCTCCAACACCACAGTTGAAAAGCATCAATTCATTGACACTCAGCTTTCTTTATGGTTCAACTCTCACATCCATACATGACTACTGGAAAAACCGAAGCTTTGACTAGATGGACCTTTATTGGCAAAGTAATGTTTCTGCTTTTTAATATACTATCTTGGTTTATCATAGCTTTTCTTCCAAGGAGCAAGCATCTTTTAATTTCATGGCTGCAGTCACCATCTGTAGTGATTTTGTAGCCCAAGAAAATAAAGTCTGTCACTGTTTCCACTGTTTCCCCATCCTTCATTTGCCATGAAGTGATGGGACCGGATGCCATGATCTTAGGTTTCTGAATGTTGAGCAAGACTATTTTTAAGCAACTTCTTTATGGTGGCCAGTGTGTAATATTTTTTCAGTCACCTTGAGCCTGTGACTACCTGGCCCTGACCAATACATGCCCAGATAGTAAAGACCAGTGGTTTTTAACTTCTTAAACAAACATTTTTTTAAGAAATTTCTTGGAGTCCTCTTTTGGTGGCTATACCTTTTATCAAGGAAAAAGGTGAATACAACCCTAACTAGTGAGAATGTGCCTGTCTGTTAGTGAGGTACACTTTTATTAGCAGAGAATAAATAAATAAAATAGCTAATAAATGATATAGGGGATTGAAATGTCAGAAACTATCTCTTACTCGATGTCTTTCTCACTCTGCCAGCCAGACCATGAAGTTGCTAATTTCCTGAGGGAATGTTTATAAATGTTTTGGAGTACTCCTTTAGTATTCTTTTTTTCCCCCTCCATTTGCATGTTTTACATGTTGATCTTATATTAAACATAGTTTGGTTTCAACAAGGCATACAAATCAGGAATTGACTCAGGAGTTAGCAAACTCTTTAATGGAAAATACATTAACCCTTTTCCATGTAATACAGAGACCCTGATATTGCAGTGTGCAAACATCCATAAAAAAATCTAAGCAATTGATGTGTTCTGATAAAACATTATTTACAAAACATGAGGCAGGGTGTCTAGGTTAACCCCTGGTCTATGCTATTAGTATGGAATTATTATTATTAATAGTATCTATCATTTAGGGACAATATTCGTCCAGGAGAGCTCATTAGAATTCACCAATTAAAAAAAAATTCACCAATTTAAAAAAATTATTAAATGTAATTTTACAGATTTGACTATAAGTAGTAAAATACCAGGGCTTCCCAGGTGGCTCAGTGGTAAAGAATCTATCTGCAATGCAAGAGATGTGGGTTTGTTCCTTGGGTCAAGAAGATCCCCTGGAGAAGGAAATGGCAACCCACTCCAGTGTTCTTGTCTGGAGAATTCCACAGACAGAGGAGCCTGGTCAGCTACAGTCCATGGGCTGGAAGATAATCAGACATGAATTAGCAACTACATAACACCAACACTCAAATACCATGCCAAGGGACTTCCCTGGTGGTCCACTGGCTAAGAATCTGCCTGCTAAAGCAGAGGACACAGGTTTGCTCCCTTGTCTGGGAAGATCCCACAGGCTGTGGGGGCAACTTAGCCCATGTGACACAACTACTGAGCCCACAATTTAGAGCCCATGAGCTGCGACTAGAGGAAGCCAGTTCATGGCAACGAAGAGCCAGCACAGCCAAGTAAATTAAAAAAAGACAAACCCACAGCAAACATTATCCTCAATGGTGGAAAATTGAAAGCATTTCCCCTAAAGTCAGGAACAAGACAAGGGTGCCCACTCTCACCACTACTATTCAACATAGTTTTGGAAGTTTTGGAAGCAATCAGAGCAGAAAAAGAAATAAAAGGAATCCAAATTGGAAAAGAAGAAGTAAAATTCTCACTGTCTGCAGATGACATGATCCTCTACATAGAAAACCCTAAAGACTCCACTAGAAAAGTACTAGAGCTAATTAATGAATATAGTAAAGTTGAAGGATATAAAATCAACACACAGAAATCCCTTGCATTCCTATACACTAATAATGAGAAAATAGAAAGAGAAATTAAGGAAACAATGCCATTCACCATTGCAATGAAAAGAATAAAATACTTAGGAATATATCTACCTAAAGAAACTAAAGACCTATATACAGAAAACTATAAAACACTGATGAAAGAAATCAAAGAGGACACTAATAGATGGAGAAATATACCATGTTCATGGATCGGAAGAATCAATATAGTGAAAATGAGTATACTACCCAAAGCAATCTATAGATTCAATGCAATCCCTATCAAGCTACCAACAGTATTTTTCACAGAGCTAGAATAAATAATTTCACAATTTGTATGGAAATACAAAAAACCTCAAATAGCCAAAGCAATCTTGAGAAAGAAGAATGGAACTGGAGGAATCAACCTACCTGACTTCAGGCTCTACTACAAAGCCACAGTCATCAAGACAGTATGGTACTGGCACAAAGACAGAAATATAGATCAATGGAACAAAATAGAAAGCCCAGAGATAAACCCATGCACCTATGGACACCTTATCTTTGACAAAAGAGGCAAGAATATACAGTGGAGAAAAGACAATCTCTTTAACAAGTGGTGCTGGGAAAACTGGTCAACCACTTGTAAAAGAATGAAACTAGAACACTTTCTAACACCATACATAAAAATAATGGATTAAAGATTAAATTATTAAAGATAATGGATTAAAGATCAAAATGGATTAAAGATCTAAACATAAGACCAGAAACTATAAAACTACTAGAGGAGAACATAGGCAAAACACTCTCCAACATACATCACAGCAAGATCCTCTATGACCCACCTCCCAGAATATTGGAAATAAAAGCAAAAATAAACAAATGGGACCTAATTAAACTTAAAAGCTTCTGCACAACAAAGGAAACTATAAGCAAGGTGAAAAGACAGCCTTCAGAATGGGAGAAAATAATAGCAAATGAAGCAACCGACAAACAACTAATCTCAAAAATATACAAGCAACTCCTACAGCTCAACTCCAGAAAAATAAACGACCCAATCAAAAAATGGGCCAAAGAACTAAATAGACATTTCTCCAAAGAAGACATACAGATGGCTAACAAACACATGAAAAGATGCTCAACATCACTCATTATCAGAGAAATGCAAATCAAAACCACAATGAGGTACTATTTCACACCAGTCAGAATGGCTGCGATCCAAAAGTCTACAAGCAATAAATGCTGGAGCGGGTGTGGAGAAAAGGGGACCCTCTTACACTGTTGGTGGGAATGCAAACTAGTACAGCCACTGTGGAGAACAGTGTGGAGATTCCTTAAAAAACTGGGAATAGAACTGCCATATGACCCAGCAATCCCACTGCTGGGCATACACACTGAGGAAACCAGAATTGAAAGAGACACATGTACCCCAATGTTCATCGCAGCACTGTTTATAATAGCCAGGACATGGAAGCAACCTAGATGTCCATCAGCAGATGAATGGATAAGAAAGCTGTGGTACATATGCACAATGGAGTATTACTCAGCCATTAAAAAGAATACATTTGAATCAGCTCTAATGAAGTGGATGAAACTGGAGCCTATTATACAGAGTGAAGTAAGCCAGAAAGAAAAACACCAATACAGTATACTAACGCATATATATGGAATTTAGAAAGATGGTAGTGATAACCCTGTATGTGAGACAGCAAAAGAGACACAGATGTATAGAACAGTCTTTTGGACTCTGTGGGAGAGGGAAGAGGGGGATGATTTGGGAGAATGGCATTAAAACATGTATAATATCATATAAAAAATAAATAAATTCAGTTCAGTTCAAAAAATAAAATAAAATAAAAAGACCATGCCAGTGAAATAGCTATTTTTCTGTATAACTCCTGTATTCTGGAGAAAAAACGTAATTCTTTGCATAGCATCTCAATGTAAATGTAAAAAAAAAAAATCATGTTAAGGTTAAGCACTCAGTATTAGCAATTTCTGGAACAAAATGGCATCAGTTATTGTTTTAATTTGTTACTGAATAAGACTAGACCTTTTTCTAATCTGTGAGAAAAACAAGATGTAATATTACACATTTTTTTAATTACACATTTTTATGTGAAAATAACCAGAAACAATGTCATAACCATGAAGAAAAGTACTACAGAATCAAGATTTGTCCCCAGGCTGGGGAGTTCAACTAAAGAGTGTATTATTCAACTGAATATCCACTGAGTATCAAGTTCCATACCTGTGCTGAATTTATCATCAAAATATTTCTGGTATTTCTTGCTCACGGACAGACTCTAGTTTGGACTTGGTTATGTTTCGTGTCCACCCCATCACACCTAATTTTTAGTGTGGCCCTCTCTAGACAGAATACCAATGCACTGGATTAGTATTTCTAAAACACACCTCCAGTTGGCTTAAGTCTTCTATGAAAAATTCTTCTGTAAGTTAAAAATATTTAGGAAAAGCAGCATTAGCCACATTGAACTATGGGTTTCAGAGTCTTTAATATAGTGATATATTAATACTATGATTTAATAATACACAAATTTCCCAAGTTTATTGAAAATGGACACCCATGCTTCTTTTTCATAGAATGACTTTCAAAACTAGAATTTGGTTTAAAACACTTGGGGAAATGCCCACAGAACCATCCTCCTCGTTGTTCTTTCTTCAGAATTATCTTCTCTTTGAGCTTCCTTAGGGACCCTCTCTGCTGCATAGGCCGGCAGTCTATTATGTAATGTAATGTATTAACCAGAGTACAATGTTAATACCTGAGAGTGAGGTTATATGCTTTATACATCCCAGGATTATTTGGGGCTCCTGGAGATTCAGTGTTCAATTTCAAGTAATTGATCAAGCTATGATAGTACAGATCATGTTGCAATGGGTTATGATACACATCTATGTGCTCATATGTGTGTGCTAAGTCGCTTCAGTTGTGTCCAACTCTTTGCAACTCTATGGACTGTAGCCTATCAGACTTCTCTGTCCATGAGTTCTCCAGGGAAGAATACTGGAGTGGGTTGCCATGCAACCCAGAGGATCTTCCCTACCCAGGGATGGAACCCACATCTTCTACATTGCATGTGGATTCTTTACTACTAGTGCCACTGGGGAAGCTCTCTATATGTTCTTAGATACAGATAAATATCACTCACAAGAACATGAGTCTTACTTATTCTTTTCTTCCTCCTATTTCTAAGACAGTATCTTATACATAGTAATAACTATTTTTATTGAAGGAAAGAATAACTTTATAAGTGAATGGCTTTAATGAAGAGATTTCTGATATTATGTCAGAAAGATGGATGTATTTCTTTGGGTCAGTAGAGTTTTTGGTGGCAACTTTAAAATAAAAGTATGAAGACCACTTTCACAGCACCCATTGATAGTACCTGCCAAACTCTGCTTAGAAACCCCATGAGTGTGAACAGGTTACTCATTCAATTCATATTAGGTACTTTTTTTCTCTCTCTGTCCCTCTCCACTTTGCCTTTTAATTATCCTGAACTTTAACATAAAAATGGATCCATGAACTACATAATTTCCTTAATTTCATTTCCTTACCTGCATTATTGTCTGACATGCTTCGGTCTACATGGCAAAAGAGAAAAAGCGTGATTAGAGATTACACTAATAATTTATATATATTATCTGAGTATTTTGTAGACATAGTATTTATTACCAGCTTCCACCATATTTCCAAGAGATTGATGAAAGTAAAGATAGAAGCACTGAGTCATTGAAATTCACTTATTGGCTGATCTTCCAAGTTAGTATGTGGTAGAACCTCTAGTGACATCCGTGGCATAGTTTCTTGTACTCCCTTTTAAAAGGTGCTTCTTTATAGTAAATCACCTAATTAATAAGTAAAGAACATATAGTGGAAGATCTCTGCATAATAAACAATGTTCTTTTCCTTGAATTTGATGAGATTCCTTAAAAAAAAAAAAAAAAAAAGAACAGCAAGATAACGGCCTCTCATGCAGAAAGTCCCCTGGTCCAGATCTTGCATGAGAAATATTTTATCTATATTTTTAAGCTGAGGATTTCTGTTAGAAAAGATACTCCTGAGGTTTGCATGAAGTAGGTGTAGTTCCTGTGAAAAATGCATAAACTTGTATATACCAAGTCCTTCAATTTTTGCATATCTACAGCATTGTAATCATCAGAAAATTTAGTAGAAAAATAGCTGTAATAAATATGAGACAGCACTCTCACAAATATAAAAGAAAGGTACAGATACTCCAAAGAAATGGGCAAAATTTATAAAAGACAATTTATAAAATATTTTCAATTTTACTAGTGGTCAAAGCATGGCTAAAATGATTGTTAATACCCAGGATTGGTTAATTTAGAAAAGCATGTATTTTCATACCTGATTGGTGGGAGGGTAAGTTAAGTCCTATTTTGAACTTACTATAAGCCACAGTTTTGTATGTTACACACAAATATCCATATAGTGACTTTCATGTAACAAGTTTGATTTTGTAGATCAGTGGAAAAGATATGACCATTGAGAATTATCTTATGTGGCTTTATCTGTCAGTAAGCTTCATTTTTACATCTTCAGTCTTTGCATATCTTTTTGAGAAAGCAGTATGTATGATAGTAAGAGATTGTCTTGTGAAAACTTTCTGGAGGAAACTGATGCAAAGAGATACACAGAAAAGTACAAAAAGTTCAAAGACGTGTCTATTCTTTCTGCTCTGTGGTCTAGGGTTTAAAAAGAGAGACTAACCTAGAGTCTATCAATAGAGAGTAGAGAATATCTGACAGTACAGGGTATTGGTTAAAAGCTTAGGTTTTGGAATATGGCAGATCTGAGTTTGAATCTTCACTCTGTTACCCCTAAGCTTCGGGATTGTGAGTGGATTACTTAACATCTCTGATCCTTACTTTTCTCATCAATAAAATATATATAATAATTTTACTTAATTTTTAATATTTCTATTATTAAACAGATTAATTCCCTTGAGTGCTTAGCACAAAGCCTCACACATTGCAAATCTACAGCCAATGAATGCTGTCAAAAGACTGTGAACTGAAATGTGTGTAGGTTTATGTATCTGCGAAATGTATGGAAGAAGGCCCATCAATAGTAATTGAAGAGTTATCTTGGGAAGTGGGATTTGGGTGAATTTTCCTTAATTTTTTTTTTTCCTATAGTGTCTGAGTTTTTAAACAATAATTGTATTGTCTTTATCAGAAAAATATAACAAAACTATTTAAAATAGGGAAAAAAGCTAATTATAATATGTGAAAAATTGCACTGGAAGTATGTTTCAAATAATAACAGTTGCAGTCATGTTTATTTTATTTTTAAAAATTATTGATTGGAGTATAGGTTATTTACAACACTGTGTTAGTTTCAGTTGTACAGCAAATGAATCAATTATATATACAAAACACCTTTTTTTTTTTTTCAGATTCTCTCCCCATATAGGATATTACAGAGGATTGAGTAGAGTCTCCTGTACTATACAATAGGTCTTTATTACCTATTTTATATACAATAGTGTGTGTATTTGTCAATCCCAGTCTCCCTATTTATACCAACTCTTTGCGACCCCATGAATTATACAGTCCATGGAATCCTCCAGGCCAGAGTGCTCGAGTGGGTAGCCATTTCCTTCTCAATGGGATTTTTCCAATCTGGGGATCAAACCCAGATCTCCCACATTACAGATAGATTCTTTATCAGCTGAGCCACCAAGGAAGCCCAAGAAGACTGGAGTTGGCTTATTCCTTCTCCAGGGGATCTTTCCAAGCCAGAAATCAAACTGGGGCCTCCTGCATTGCAGGTGGATTCTTTGCCAGCCGAGCTACCAGGAAAGGCCAACCTTCCCCGAATTCCCCCATCAAAACCATTAATTTGTTTTCTACATCCATTACTCTACTTCTGTTTTGTAAATAAGTTCATTTAACTTAAAAAAAAAATTCCACACATCACCAATAGCATATGATATTTGTCTTTCTGAGTATGACCTACTTTACTCAGTATGAACATCTCTAGGTCCATTCATGTTGCTACAAGTGGATAGCATTCATTCTCCTAAGGTTCCATTTCTTTTAAGGACAAAAATGAATGAAGTAAAACAAAGAACAAAATGATATCTTTAATTCTTGTCCTTTTTTTTAATGCCAGGCATTATCCTAGACTCTGAGGAAATAAAAAAGATAAACAATTCCAGGAAAAAAGTAAATTCTTGTCATATTAGAAGGTGCTAGGTCCTATTAATGAAAGTAAAGCAGCAATGAGAAATCAAGTGAGACCAGAATTGGTATATGTGTACTGTTTTAAACTGGGCGGTCAGGGAAAGCCACAATGAGAAAGAAATACCTGAGCAAAACATTGAAGGGGTTGAGGGACTGAGACTTGCTTATGTGCAACGGAAGAAAATACCAGGTGAAGTAACTAGCAAGTGAAAAGACTTAAAGGCAGGAGCATCCTGACATGTCTGAGAAACAACAGGGAGATCATTGTGACTGCAGTGAAGCAACAAGGTGGGGAGAGCAACAGAAGATGATGTCAGAGAGTAAATGGGAGATGGGAGCATAGATTCTGGAGGTATTTGCAAACGCTTATAAATGTGCTATATATTTAGTCTTTACAGTTGTTATATCCTCGCAACGAACTGACCCTTTTATCATTATATAAAATCATTCTGTCACTTTGTTATGGTTTTTGACCTAAAGTCTATTTTGTCTGATATAAATATAGCTGCTCCTGTTGCCTTTTGGTTTCCACTTTCATGGGATATCTTCTTCCATTCCCTTACTCCAACTAATGTGTGCCCTTAAAGATGAAGTGAGTCTATTGTGGGCAGTATGTACTTGGACCTTTAAAAAAAAAAAATCCACACACCTATGGACACCTTATCTTTGACAAAGGAAGCAAGAATATACAATGGATTAAAGACAATCTCTTTAACAAGTGGTGCTGGGAAAACTGGTCAACCACTTGTAAAAGAATGAAACTAGAACACTTTCTAACACCATACACAAAAATAAACTCAAAATGGATTAAAGATCTAAATGTAAGACCAGAAACTATAAAACTCCTAGAGGAGAACATAGGCAAAATACTCTCCAACATATATCACAGCAGGATCCTCTATGACCCACCTCCCAGAATATTGGAAATAAAAGCAAAAATAAACAAATTAAACTTAAAAGCTTCTGCACAACAAAGGAAACTATAAGCAAGGTGAAAAGACAGCCTTCAGAATGGGAGAAAATAATAGCAAATGAAGCAACTGACAAACAACTAATCTCAAAAATATACAAGCAACTCCTGAAGCTCAATTCCAGAAAAATAAACGACCCAATCAAAAAATGGGCCAAAGAACTAAATAGACATTTCTCCAAAGAAGACATACAGATGGCTAACAAACACATGAAAAGATGCTCAACATCACCTATTATCAGAGAAATGCAAATCAAAACCACAATGAGGTACCATTTCACACCAGTCAGAATGGCTGCGATCCAAAAGTCTACAAGCAATAAATGCTGGAGAGGGTGTGGAGAAAAGGGAACCCTCTTACACTGTTGGTGGGAATGCAAACTAGTACAGCCACTGTGGAGAACAGTGTGGAGATTCCTTAAAAAACTGGAAATAGAACTGCCATACAACCCAGCAATCCCACTGCTGGGCATACACACCGAGGAAACCAGAATTGATAGAGACACGTGTACCTCAATGTTCATCACAGCACTGTTTATAATAGCCAGGACATGGAAGCAACCTAGATGTCCATCAGCAGATGAATGGATAAGAAAGCTGTGGTACATATACACAATGGAGTATTACTCAGCCATTAAAAAGAATACATTTGAATCAGTTCTAATGAGGTGGATGAAACTGGAGCCTATTATACAGAGTGAAGTAAGCCAGAAGGAAAAACACCAATACAGTATACTAACGCATATATATGGAATTTAGAAAGATGGTAACAATAACACTGTATGCGAGACAGCAAAAGAGACACAGATGTATAGAACAGTCTTTTGGACTCTGTGGGAGAGGGAGAGGGTGGGATGCTTTGGGAGAATGGCATTGAAACATGTATAATATCATATATGAAATGAATCGCCAGTCCAAGTTCGATGCATGATACTGGTTGCTTGGGGCTGGTGCACTGGGACGACCCAGAGGGATGGTATGGCGAGGGAGATGGGATGGCGAGGGAAATGGGAGGGGGGTTCAGGATGGGGAACACATGTATACCTGTGGTGGATTCATGTTGATGTATGGAAAAACCAATACAATATTGTAAAGTAATTAACCTCCAATTAAAATAAATACATTTATATTTAAAAAATCTATTTAGTCACTCCATGCCTTTTGATTGGAAAATTTAATCCATCTACATTTAAAGTAACTATTGATACATAAGGACTTACTATGTGCCTGCACACATAGTTGCTCAGTTGTGTCTGACTCTTTGTAGCCCTTTGGACTATAGCCCACCAGGCTCCTCTGTCCATAGGACTTTTCAGGCAAGAATACTGGAGTGGGTAGCTATTTCCTCTTCTAGGGGATCTTCCCTACCCAGGATCAAAGCCTCATCTCCTGCATTTCCTGCATTGCAGGTATATTCTTTACTGTTGAGCCACCAGGGAAGCCCATGGTCAACAATACATAGCGGATAAAAAGACTTTGGAGTTCACTCATGAAAATATCAGAGAGGACGATGGCACCCCACTCTGGTGCTCTTGCCTGGAGAATCCCATGGACAGAGGAGCCTGGTGGGCTGCAGTCCATGGGGTTGCTGATGGTCGGGATGACTGAGCGACTTCGCTTTCACTTTTCACTTTCATGCATTGGAGAAGGAGACGGCAGCCCACTCCAGTGTTCTTGCCTGGAGAATCCCAGGGACGGGGGAGCCTGGTGGGCTGCCGTCTCTGGGGTTGCACAGAGTCGGACACAACTGAAGCGACTTAGCAGCAGCAGCAGCAGCATGAAAATATAGTCCACTGGAATTTTGAGCAGAAAAGTAGCATATTACTCACATTTTGAAATGATCACATTTGTCAGATTGTAAATTTGCCAAAAGAAAGTAAGGGTGGAAAAAAGAAATCGATTTTGGAGGCTATTCCATGAATCCACCAATCCAGGTGAAAAATGATGGTTGCTTAGACTTGGATCCCTTGGGGTAATGAGAAAGGTTTAAATTCTATTTTGAAGACAGAAAGACAGTATTTTCTGACAGATTTGGTGGGATTTGTAGGAGAATGAGAAGTCAAAGATGAGAGAAATTTTTGCTATTATCTTTCAACTGGTTGTCAATCAATGTCCAAACATTAACAGATTGTACCCATTTTGTACTAGGTTTCCAATTTTTATTGATTGCTTAATTATTCTCCATCAGAGAATAGTGCATGCTTTGAAAAACTTGAAATGAATAATTCATTCTCAGAGATTAAGAAACTCTATTTCAATATGCTAAGTAAGAATTCAGTCATGGGTCAAATTTTCTATATGATTATAAACATGAGAGGAAGATATTCTGACACAATGTTTAGGCACAATGTTTTTAGATGTTCATCCTTTCAGTTCAGTTCAGTTCAGTCGCTCAGTTGTGTCCAACTCTTTGCGACCCCATGAATCGCAGCACGCCAGGCCTCCCTGTCCATCACCAACTCCCGGAGTTCACTCAGAATCCCGTCTATCGAGTCAGTGATGCCATCCAGCCATCTCATCCTCTGTGTCCCCTTAATCATTTTAATTCTGGTCTTTTGAAAAGAACTCATTTATTCACAGACCATTTGGTGAATGACCACTATATAGCAGTCATTCCGCTAGTAGACAGACCTGAGGCAAATTGCCTGCTTTCAAGGAGCCTGCCATCTGGTAGGAAGTAGAAAAATGAAACTGAGTGGAGAATAAAATGAAATTAGTGGCTAGGAAGTTCCAAGGGCACATAGAAGGAGACACAGATAAATGTATATAGAGAATTCAGGAAAACTTGTAGGAAGAGGAGTGATTTACACATAATTATATAGGGATATGAAATAGGCATTCCAGATGAAGGAAACAATAAGTGGGGAGTAGAAAAGAGGATGTCCCATTTGGTTGATTAAACAGATTTTGTTAAGTCTAGAGGTTTAGGAGCAAAAGGATGAGTGGTGAAAGATGAATCTTAAAGGAAAAGCAGTGTTAAATCTTGAACACTTTTCTATAAGACAATATGAGATTTGAAATGAATCTTGTAGGCAATGAAAGTAAAAGTGAAGTCTCTCAGTCGTGCCCGACTCTTTGCGACCCCATGGACTGTAGCCTACCAGGCTCCTCTGTCCATGGGATTTTCCAGGCAAGAGTTCTGGAGTGGGCTGCCATTTCCTTCTACTGGGGATCTTCCCAACCCAGGGATCGAACCCGGGTCTCCCACGTTGCAGACAGGCACTTTACCATCTGAGCCACCAGGGAAGCC
This sequence comes from Bos taurus, assembly GCF_002263795.3. Classification (NCBI taxonomy): domain Eukaryota; kingdom Metazoa; phylum Chordata; class Mammalia; order Artiodactyla; family Bovidae; genus Bos; species Bos taurus. The sequence continues at coordinate 36,148,275 of NC_037343.1, forward strand.
CTCCTGTAGGTAATAGGAATTAGCAAAGAAGTTCTCAGCAGGAAGATAATTTGATTAGATTAAAGATTTAGCATGATTACTCAGGTCATACTGAGAAGAACAGATTGGAAAGGGAGGAGACCCAAACCTGGGGAATCAGTTGGTCTACTGCAGTGGTCCTAACAAGGAAAGGTGAGGTCCTGCCTTGAACAGTGCAGAGAGAGAAAACACATATACAGGAGCTACTTAGAAGGTATACTTAGTACAGCTTGGTTGAGAAAAACATATGGGTGGCTAGAAATGAGTCTAAGACAATCTCAGTAATCTGTATTTGGAAACTGACTAGAAGATAAAACCCTATTCAGTGTCACAGAGTAATAGGAAGAGAAGCATTTTGAGTAGCAAGATGTGTTCAGAATTTAAGGACTGATGGTAGCCAGGTGGCAATAACTAAAAAGTTATTTGAAATTCTGAATAAAGTTTGACTGGAAAATTAAATGCCACTGATGAAAAATATCTTAAAAATATCTTAAAATATTATAGAAATATAGGAATTTGTTTTCATTTCACTAATAGCAATGGCAAAACTTTTAGCTATACATATATTTCATAAGAATGTTATTTTCATATCCCTGAGTAGTAATAACAAAATCTTTTAGCTTTACACATAATTAATATATGCATTTTATAGATACCTATTAAACAAAACAAGACAAAACCCCCAAACAACAAAACGAGTGCTTTCAACAAATCAGAAAGATTATATTGAAACTGATACAGTCAAATGCTGCTAGAAGCATTGGAAATTGAAATGACATTTTGGGAAGACCATGTCAATATGTTGCAAGAGTTATAAAGATGATCATAGGATTTTGCCTGGTAATCCTACTCCTGGTTATTAAAAGGAATTTATTCAGTGTATACTAATGAAAATTTACCTTATAGATATAATCTACATGACAATAAGTTATAAGGGGATAATTTAATGTGTGTGTGTGTGTGTTTATTGTTGTTAAGTCTCTAAGTCTTGTTCAACATTTTTGTGACTCCATGGACTATAGCCGGCCAGACTCCTCTGTTCATGGGATTTCCTAGGCAAGAATGCTGAAGTGGATTGCCATTCCTTTCTTCAGGGAATCTTCCTGATCCAGGGATCTAACCCGTGTCTCCTGCTTGGCAGGCAGATTCTTTACCACTCAGCCACCAGGGAAGTCCTTTTGTATGAATTTACACAGTAGAAATATGAAGACTATGAAGAAACACGAGAGGATATTTACATTGCTGTGAAAATATCAGTATTTGTAATTGTCACAATTATCCAAACTTATGTATACCAATAGAGACTCATTGAAAAACATTAAAAATAAAAACAATCCTAATGGTAATATTATAATTTTGTTTTACTTTTTTTGAAAATACCTGTGGCGGATTCATTTCGATGTTTGGCAAAACCAATACAATATTGTAAAGTTTAAAAATAAAATAAAATTTTAAATAAATAAATACATTCCAAAAAAAAAAAAAAGAAAAGAAAAGAAAGTTTGTCAGGACAAATTTTCAAAATCTTTTTTTAAAGGTATATGTAGTAAACTACAATAAAGCAAACCTGTGAATATAGACAGGCTACAAACACCCTTATTTAATTGTTTCTTGGCATGTGGAAAGAGTGGAGTAATAAAGGGGATCAATTGAATGGGAGCAAAGGAGAGAAAAGAGAAGAAAAAGAAGGCAGAAGAATGAGAAGTTCGGGAAAGCAGCAGTCTCACTTTGGCTCCCTAAGGAGTCGCCAAGGATGGTGGTGGTGATTTAGTCACTAAGTCATGTCCAACTCTTGCAATCCCATGGACTGTATATAGCTTGCCAGGCTCCTCTGTCCGTGGGATTCTCCAGGCAAGAATACTGGAGTGGGCTGCCATTTCCTTCTCCCCAAGGATGGTACCCCAGGCATATTATCCAGTGGTGGAAGCCTCATGCCACAGCGAATGCTGCATGAGCTAGTGGAGGAACGGGACCACAGTGACCACCCCACCCCTTTTCCTTTACACCATGTCCCAGTGGGCCATCACACTGACATGGCCTTGGGACATGTGTGCAGTGGGAGGTTTGAATTTAGACTGGTGGCAGGAGATGAGACAATTACATTTCTTTTGTACACACATAAGGTTTCACTAACACTTTAACCACAGGAGGAGAAAAGGCCACAAGATGTGGGGTTAGTGTGAGTGGAGACAAAGGAACTTTTTTTTCAAACTAAGAAAGCATCAGTATTGCAAAGACTTTCCGTGATTCCACACCCACCTTGAAAGTCCCCCTCTCAGCACAGGAAGTGCGCTGACCACTGGGGGAATAAAAGAGACTCAGAGGAGCGAAGGTCCTCAGCCTCTTGCTGCACAGCTCAGAGGGACCTCAGCCATGAAACTTCTCATCCTGACCTGCCTGGTGATCTGCAGTCTCGCTGCATACACTGTGGAAGGTAAGTCAAAAGTTATTTATGAGATAAGGAATATCTAGGTGTACGGGCAGTGGCCAGGCATTTTGATACTGACTCAGGTTTTGAATGGAGTCAACTACTTTCTCCAAGCTAAGCCTCAGTCTTTCTGTGTGCAAAATGGGTATAGTTTGACAGTAGGGAACTTTGTAGATTTTGAAGATAGAACTTGATTACAGTCTGGGCTCCTATTTTTCACAACTAGGGGATTTGGGGTAAATTTCTTAACCTCTCCGGGCCTAGGTTTAATTATCTTTAAGATAAATAACTAATTTGCTTACCTACAATTAAAATGAAATACACTTATGACCATTTATCAGATTTCCAGGCAAATACTAATTTGTTTATTAATGTTAGGTGCAGCATAATGAAAACAACTGTATATACCTTTGAAGCTTTTGTCTATTTAGTATTGATAAATTAAAAAACACTTACCCCTTTGCTGTTCACCTGAAATTATCATAACGTTAATTGGCTATACCCCAATACAAAATAAAAAGTTCAAAAAATAGAAATAGATATACCAGGGATTAAATAATGTGTTTGTTCACATTAACTGCCCCATATCTCAAAAAAATGCTTAAAAATGTAAAGCATTCATGATGGGGGAGTGAGCTAGAGGGTGTATGTTCTGAAGCAAATCAACATTTTGTATTAAAACAGAATTGACTGGAAGCTTGTGAACTCATATTTAGGAAATCCATTTTTACCTTTAAGTGTGTAGGAGAGAATATTATTATTGCTATGAATGTTGTTCCCACTTGTGATAAATTTCTTGAGTTTATAAAAGATCATAAGTATTAACAAATATCAATGACTTATATACAATCAATTAAACTTACAAGACATATTCAGATGAGATTTAGTTACACTGAGACTTGCCTGAACATTCTACACATACTTATTAAAAGATCATTTTTTTTCCCAACTGGTGGGAGTGTATTTTTCCTTATGTCTCTGACAGGAGGGAATATCCTTTGATTATAAATAACTCAGTTAACTCGCCTTTCAACCTCTTAATCTGCAGCCTTCTTACTTAGACTAAAATAGATCATGCATCTGCAAGGGTGCCCATAAATAGAGATGGCACTGTTTGGAACCCCCTGAAATTGGGCCCTGAATAAAAAAATATTGTTGAAATGAAAAGGTTTATACCAAGTGTTGTCTAAACCATGGCTAGCTGGCATTTTTCTGGGAAAATAGGCTGCTGTATGATGGAAACCATGAATGAATAGGGGAATAAAGACTGATGAGGATTGCAGACATTTGAGTATTTCCCTTTCACTGGCTCAGAAAACATTTAGCATTAAAAATAAATTGGCAAATATAGAGGGGAAAGAATGTGCAGGCTAGATATTGAGTGATGGAAAGAGGAGATGAAGAGCAATGTTAGTGAACACCTGCTCAGTTTCATGATTATAAAAACCTTCTGATTTCAGCAACACTATGTCAGAAAGCTCAGATTTGATCATTATCGACTATTATTTTAGATGCTTTTTGGCTTAATATTTCTCAGAGAAATATTCTGTTAGAATATTTGCTTCCCTGAGAAGCAAATACCAGTCTCTTCATCTTAGGAGAAAATAGGCACACAGAAACCTTCATTAGATTTTAGCAAATCTGTAACATTATTAACCCTCCCATGATATTTTTCCTTTCTCCAATGTAAGATGTTCTCAAAACTGAAAAATTTAATCTCCTTTTAGTCCTTCTATTGAGGATAAGAACCTTATGAACTACTTCCTTTATATCTTTCACATTTTACCATTTAAAATAACACCTTAGTGATTCAGTCAAAAATGAGCTACCTCTCCCATGTTTAATATTGACTGTCCCAAACTACTCTTTATCAGGTCACTCTTTGTTATTTGATTGATGACACTCTAACATTTATATTATTAGAAATTATATTTTATTTTTGTTTGCTTGGTTTTTTGTTACAGGTGTGGGGAGTGAAGTTCTAGAAAAGAGCATCTGTGTGAGTCTGACTACACAGCGACTGCCAATTAAAAACATCAAGACCTACACCATCAAGGAGGGCTCCATGAAAGCAGTGATGTGAGTTTCTCTCCCCAAAGCTGGGCTTGATGGAACACAGTGTACAGAAATGCCACCCTCCTCGGGAAAAATAAGTTAACAAGGAGGAAGACCTCAACTTAGCCAACTGTCCTTTTGTTTTTCCATATTAACCATGTCTTTGTGTAGCCCCAAACAATGATGATGACAAAAAAATTGGCAACCAAGTGAAGACTGTCACCATCCTTTCTGATTTATCTTAACAGAATAATCAGACTGGGAACCAGATGAATAATATGCTCGTTCCGGAGGGTTAGGTTTAGAGATGTTTGGATCAGATCAGGATTTGAGCACAGAGCCACACTGGTGTGGGATGCCTCCCTTTCCATCCCACCCACGTCCCTGCCTTTCTCTTCCTTGTTGGTGTTCTGGAGTAGAATGCCATATTTTATCAGTTGCTACATCTCAAGGAATAGTGTCAACAACTAGCCTACATGGTACCATTCTCTTTCTAGTATTTCATTTTTAAAATAGCAACACTTCCCAAAATATAATTACAACTTTACCACCAAAAATATGATAAACCACTCTTTGCCCAGAAAATAAGATGAATGTGTTTAGGTTTCAAAAAGAAAAGACATGTAATAAATAACCTGCTGCTGCTGCTGCTAAGTCGCTTCAGTCGTGTGACCCCATAGATAGCAGCCCACCAGGCTCTCCCATCCCTGGTATTTTCCAGGCAAGAGTACTGGAGTGGGGTGCCATTGCCTTCTCCAATAACCTAGATGGCTTCAAATGTCTAGTTTAATTGCATCATTTGGTAGCAATGATGAGAAAAGGAACCTGCACAAAATTCTGAACAAGGAATCTGGGTATTATTTGGAGCTATATTTTCTTCATGAAGAAAATAGATTGCAGAAGAAAGATTTTTTTTAAGATGTAATGGAATCTAATTTTCATTCCAGATCTATCTGGAATACTTATTTTTCCAGTCATTTCTGCACAAGGTCTCTTTTATACAATCTGATCTTAACTTTTGGTCCCAAGGCTTTGAAGATGTGACTAATTTTGCCTATCTTTTCCTTGCATTGCAGATTCATTACCAGACGTGGCCTTAAAGTCTGTGCTGATCCCCACGTTGACTGGGTGAAAAAAGCCGTCCGAACAATAGACAGGTCCACCAGGAGAAATGTGAGCCAGAGCAAGCCTACACAAGCCCAGCAATCCCCCAATACAGCTGTGACCCTGACTGGGTAGTGACCTTCCAGCACCTTGTCCCTTCCCTAGCCAGCCACCTCATTTCCCTTTAAAGCTCATGGACTTATTACATTATATTCACCTTTTATAAAAGTGCTGCATGAGTCTATTTTCTTAGATTTTTATTTTTTTATGTCCTTCATATTCATACAGATGCTCTAATTAATAAATATTTATTATTAAGAATGGTCCCAAAGTGTATTCATTACCTAGTAGGGAAGGTAATACATCATTTGTGTCCCTTTTCTGTCATAATTGTACTTCCTGTTGATAGTATCCATGATGGGAGAGATTATGGTCAGTGTTTATCAGAGATGAAAGCTATATTCATCATTTTTAGGCTTTAGCATGAAATGATTCTCTACACATGAGTCATAGGTGGCAACTGTAACAACGACAATTTTAGCTCTATTTAAACCTGTCTTCATAATGGAGTTCTATTTTTATGGATTAAATGGAAAAACGATCCAACTGCTACTGGTTCCCCATTATGAAGATTCACTACTCAAAAAGAAGCTTCATCAAGCTTGATCTTGAGCACATTCTCATACTTCTGGGTTTCATTTGATCTATAAAGGAAAGAAAAAAAAGGAAAGGACACAGCTTGTCAGTTCTTTCATTTGTCACAGTAGCAAAGATTATACTTTTAATGAAAACATACTTTATTCAAACAAAAATCAATTCTTCCCAAATTGGGCAATGAGCTTACTGCCTTTCTGTGGTTTTCACAATCATCACTACTCTAGTTATCAACACACCATGCTTTTTTTCCTTTTGGCCAGTAAGTTTTCAGTATCCCAACACTGTCATTTAGAACATTTGTTGAATATGACCGCAATTTGCATTAAAGTTTTAAAAGTTTTAATAAACATTACTTCATCTACTCACTAAACATCTCAGATTCATGCCCTCCTATATTCTCATTAAATTGTTCATTTGGTTCATGTTTATGATTCCATTATTCAAGTAGCTGATAGTTTATACATCCACTTCTATCTGACTTTAAATAGTTAAGAAACTGATCAATCCTTGATAGTTTCAAAGGAAGGGAAGGAATTAACTGTTCTCTAGTCCTAAGGGGACAACCAGCAATATCAAGTGTTTTCAGAGGGTAACAAACTGAGGGCATTTGGGAGGAATCAAATCACGTCTAGTCATAGTCATCCAACTATTCACCAGAGAGAAACTGATTAAAACATTGCTTCTTAGCCAGGAGTGGGTTATCTGTCATTTCTCACTGCTATTTGTTTACAATAATGTTCAAAACTGGTCTTAAAGGAAACACAAAGAAAAAAAACCTGTTTTATGAGGGGTAAAACCTAGTAAATCACAGAAGATGAAAGAAATGTTTCCTGATTGAACATGTACTTGAATTTCTGAAATGTCTCCCAAGTGCTAGAAATTTTCAGATCAGTTTAGTCACTCAGTTGTCTGAGTCTTTGTGACCCCATGGACTGCAGCATGCCAGGCCCTGTCCAACATCAACTCCCAGAGCCTACTCAAACTCATGTCTATTGCATTGGTGATTCCATCCAACCATCTCATCCTCTGTTGTCCCCTTCTCCTCCTGCCTTCAATCTTTCCCAGAATCAGGGTCTTTTCCAATGAGTCGGTTCTTTGCATCAGGTGGCCAAAGTATTGGAGTTTTAGCTTCAGCATCAATCCTTCCAATGAATATTCAGAACTGATTTCCTTTAGGATGGACTGGTTGGATCTCCTTGCAGTCCAAGGGACTCTCAAGAGTCTTCTCCAACACCATGGTTCAAAAGCATCAATTCTTTGGCACTCAGCTTTCTTTATAGTCCAATTCTCACATCCATACACGACTACTGGAAAAACCATAGCTTTAACTAGGTGGACCTTTGTTGATAAAGTAATGTCTCTGTTTTTTTATATTCTGTTTAGGTTGGTCATAGCTTTTCTTCCAAGGAGCAAGCATCTTTTAATTTCATGGCTGCAGTCACCATCTGCAGTGATCTTGGAGCCTAAAAGAATAAAGTATCTCACTGTTTCCACTGTTTCCCCATCTATTTGCCATAAAGTGATGGGACCAGATGCCATGATCTTAGTTTTCTGAATGTTGAGTTTTAAGCCAACTTTTTCACTTTCCTCTTGCACTTTCATCAAGAGGCTCTTTAGTTCTTCTTTGCTTTCTGCCATAAGGGTGGTGTCATCTGCATATCTAAGATTATTGATATTTCTCCCGGCAATCTTGATTCCAGCTTGTGCTTCATCCTGCCCAGCATTTTGCATGATGTACTCTGCAAGAGGTTTTCAAGAGAATTAATAATACAAGTGGAAGAGTATAGGTATGCACATCTCGTGATTGCATTATCTAAGGTCATAGGTGATGTTAGAGGTTTCAACCCAACAGTGCACATAACTTTAACTAACTGACTGGATGTTTTGAATCACTTAGGTTGGACCTGCATCTACTAACTATAACTCTGTGGCTGATTGGACTTCAATTCAAAGAAATAATCTAAGAAGGAGAGATCTCAAAATATTAAATATTTTTTTAGTGTCTGAGACTCCTCTTTTGTGCTTCTGTGTTCAATTGTACTAAAATTTAACTTAAAATTTATAATTTATATTGAATCTGCTTGTTTGCCCATCTGTGCTACTCCATCACAATCCTGCAGTCAAACTAAAAGCTGCTTTTGGTGTTATTATGCTAGGTTCCCAGTACCTAGCATAGAACTGGAATGTGCGGGCTCAATTGCTTCAGTCATGTCTGACTCTTTGTGACCCCGTGGACTGTAGCCTACCAGGCTCCTCTGTCCATGAGATTCTCCAGGCAAGAATACTGGGAGTGGGTTGCCATGTCCCCTTAAAGGGGATCTTCCTAACCCAGGGATTGAACCCGTGTCTCCTGCATCTCTTGCATTGCAGGCAGATTCTTTACCCAGTGAGCCACCTGGTAAGCCCATAGACCTGGGAGGGAGGATCAATTAATACTTGTTGGATGAATGGAAGAATAACATATTAGATTATTTGCTTCATTCTGCCCTTTCATATTTCTAAAATTATATAACACAAAGTAAACTTTATTAAGGCTTGAATAAACTTTATTCAATTCAGCAAATATTTTTAGGTACTTGATATAAAACAGGCACTGTGTTAGGCTTAGTATATATCTAGATAAGTAAAACACCACTTCTGTACTCCAAGAGCTCATCTAGCAGACGAGACTATGATGAAAGAGAACCAATATGAAACAGGTAATATTAATAACATGGGCATGCTCAAGAAATAGAAATAACACAGAGAAAGGAATAATTACCTTGAAAATGTTCTTCATTTTTTCTGACTTTAGATATAATTATTAATTATTATTATTAATAAGAAATGGAAGGTGGATTCTTCATTGATTTGAAGAAAGATGTCACATAATTCTCTCTTCACTAGGAAATTCTTCCACTGGGATTGTAATATTTGTAGAGTATTATGTTCTTTCATAGATATTTGATACAACAATACAGTGTCTAAAATTGTCACTGCAATTTAAATGGTGAGAAAACTGAGCTGCAGAGAGATTGATTGTCTTGGCTAAGAGCACAAAGTTCTTAATAAACTGATCCTGGTCTCAGATAGTGATTTTCTATGATATTCCAGCCTCAGGAAGGAGCACGATTATGTACAAGTCTTCCTAGAGGAGGTATGATGGGAGAAAGGAAAATATTTTTGACAAGTAATTTTAGAACAACTGGACATCCACATGCAAAAAACCCTCTAGACACAGACCTTACACATTTCATGAAAAATTAACCCAAAATATATTATAGGTGAAATGTAAAATGCAAAATTATTAAACATCTAGATGATGACATATGATAAAATCTTGACTACCTTGGATTTGGAGATGATTTTTTCTTTAAATCTGACAGTAAAGATATGTTCCTTAAGAGAAAAATTTAAGTTGGTGCTTATTAAAATTATAAATTTCTGTTCTTTGAAAGACACTGTCAAGTAAAGATAATGTCACAGATTAGGAGAAAATATTTTCAAGAGACATCTGATTTAAAAAAAAAAAATGTTACCCAAAGCACACAGAGAACTCTTAAAATGTGACAACAAGAAAGCAAGCAACTTGATTGAATAACCCAGGCAAAAGGTCTTAACAAATGCCTCAGTACAGGAGACATATAGATGGAAAATAAACATAGGAAAAGGTTCTCAGCATTATACCTCATTAGGAAATTGCAAATGAAAAATAAGGAGATACTACTATACACCTATGCAAATGGCAAAAATTTAAAACATGAACAGTATCAAATGAAGCCACAGGAATTCACCTTGGAGCAACCAAAATGTCCTTCAATAGGTGGCTGGATAAATGCACTGTGGTATATCCATAGGGGCTTCCCCAGTGACTCAGTGCGTAGAGAATCCACCTACAATGCAGAAGAGCCAGTAGATATGGGTTCGATCCCTGGGTAGGGAAGATCCACTGGAGAAGGAAAATGGCAATCTATTCCAGTAGTCTTGCCTGGAAAAATCTCATGAGCAGAGGAGGCTGGCGGGCTACAGTCCAAAGAGTTGCAAAGAGTTGGATATGACTGAGTGACTACACACACACACATATCCCTACAATGATATATTCTTCAGTAATAAAAAGAAATGAGCTATTAAAGTCACAGAAGATATGGAAAGAACTTAAAAATATATTACTAATGAAAGAAGTCAATATGAAAAATATATATAATACATGATTTTAACTTTATGGAATTTTGGAAAAGGCTAAATTATGGAGGTGGTAAAGAGTGGTTGTTTGTCTAAGTACAGTAACACCTGCTCCCTTTTGGTTTCCACATTCATGGGATATCTTCTAGCCCTTTACTTTAAGTTAATGTGTATCCATAAAGATGAAATGAGTCTCTTGTAGGCAGTATGCATTTTTTTAATCCATTTAGTCACTTCACCTCTTTTGATTGGAGAATTTAATTCATTTACATTTAAAGTAATTAATAATCCATGCAATTCAGTTCAGTTGCTGAGGCGTGTCCGACTCTTTGTGGCCCCATGGACTGCAGCATGCTAGGCTTCCCTGTCCATTACCAACTCCCAGAGCTTGCTCAAACTCATGTCCATTGACTCAGTGATGCCATCCAATCATCTCATCCTCTGTCATCCCCTTCTGTTCCTGCCTTCAATCTTTCCCAGCATCAGGGTCTTTTCCAATGAGTCAGTTCTTTGCATCAGGTGGCCAAAGTATTGGAGCTTCAGCTTCAGCATCAGTCCTTCCAGTGAATATTCAGGACCGATCTCCTTTATGATTGACTTATTTGAACTTACTAATGTCATTATAATAGTTTTCTAGTTGCTTTATAGTCCCCTTGTTTCTTCCTTCCCCTCTTGCTGAGTTTATTTATGAAGTGATGATTTTCTAAGTGATATGCTTTGATTCCTATATCTTATCTTTTGTGTATACACTAGAAGTTTTTGCTTTGTAGTTACTATGAGGGCTTCCCTGGTGGCTCAGAGGGTAAAACGTCTGCCCACAATGCAGAAGACCTGGGTTTCATCCCCAGGTCAGGAAGATCCCTTGGTGAAGGAAATGGCAACCCACTCCAGTACTTTTGCCTGGAAAATGCCATTGACAGAGGAGCCTGGTAGGCTATAGTCAATGGGATCTCAAAGAGTCATACACAACTGAGCAACCTCACTTTATCATGAGCTATATACATATCTTACAAATATAGCAGTGCACAAATGCACTAATCCAGGTAAGAAGAAATGGTGGCTGGGGATTGGGTCTCTTAGGGTAGTAAGAAGAGTTTAGATTCTATTTTGAAGTTAGACAACTGTATTTCCTGACAGATTGGGTGGGGCATGTAAGAGAAGGAGAGGAATCAAGGATGAGAGAATTTTTGCTATTATCTTTCAACTGTGGGCATTTCAATCAATACCCACATATTAGCAATTTATGCCCATTGTGTCCTAGGCCTCCACTTTTTCTTGATTACTTAATTCTCTCCACTAGAGACTCTATTAGGAGAAGGCAATGGCACCCCACTCAGTACTTTTGCCTGGAAAATCCCATGGATGGAGGAGCCTGGTAGGCTGCAGTCCATGGGCCTGGGCAGAGTCGGACACGACTGAACGACTTCACTTTCAGTTTTCACTTTCATGCATTGGAGAAGGAAATGGCAACCCACTCCAGTGTTCTTTCCTGGAGAATCCCAGGGACGGGGGAGCCTGGTGGGCTGCAGTCTATGGGGTCGCACAGAGTCGGACACGACTGAAGCGACTTAGCAGCAGCAGCAGCAGAGACTCTATTGCATGCTTTGAAAAACTGAAATTAATTCATTCTCAGAGTTTAAGAAACTCCATTTAAATATGGTAAGTAAGAGTTCAGCCTTGGGTCAAATTGTCTTATAATTATAAACGTGAGAGGAAGATATAGACACAGTCTTTGGAATGTATGTATTTAGATATTCATCTTTTATTTAATGTACAGTGACTGTAATGTTGGTCTCTTGAAATGAATTCACTTGTTCAAAAACCATTTAGTGAATGAACATTATATAGCAGACATTCTGCCTTGCCAGGGACAGACTGAAGCCAATTATCTATTTTCAAGGAGGCTGCCACCTAGTGGGAGATGCAGAAATGTAATTGAATAGAAGAATAAAATGAGATTAGTGATAGAACAGTGGTGGCTTTGCCTGGAGAATCCCAGGGACGGGGGAGCCTGGTGGGCTGCTCTCTATGGGATCACACAGAGTTGGACACGACTGAAGTGACTTAGCAGCAGTGGTGGCTAGAAAGTGCCAACAGAGCTCAGAAGGAGGCACAACTAATTATATCTTGAGGAATTCAGGAAAACTTATAGGAAGAGGAAGAGTTTACAGATAGCTATATAGGGAGCTTGGATGGGCATTCCTGATAAAGGAAATAGTAAGTGGGTAGTAGAAAAGACATGTGGGTGTTAGGAGTTGGGCTGTAAAGAAAGCTGAGTGCCAAAGAATTGATGCTTTTGAACTGTGGTGTTGGAGAAGACTCTTGAGAGTCCCTTGGACTGCAAGGAGATCCAACCAGTCCATCCTAAAGGAGATCAGTCCTGGGTGTTCATTGGAAGGACTGATGCTGAAGCTGAAGCTCCACTATTTTGGCCACCTCACGGGAAGAGTTGACTCACTGGAAAAGACCCTGATGGTGGGAGGGATTGGGGGCAGGAGCAGAAGGGGATGACAGAGGATGAGATGGCTGGATGACATCACCGACTCGATGGACATGAGTTTAGGTGAACTCCAGGAGTTGGTGATAGACAGGGAGGCCTGGCGTGCCGCAATTCATGGGGTCTCAAAGAGTGGGACACAACTGAGAGACTGAACTGAACTGAACTGAAAGGAAAAGCATTGTTAGATCTGAGCATCTTTATATACGAAAATGTGAGGTTTGAAATGAATCTTGTATGTGTTGGGAATTAGTAAACATATGTCAGTAGGAAAACAACTCAATTAGATTAAGATTTTATAATAATTTCTCTGGCAATGCTGCAGAGAATATCTTGAAAAGGGAGGAGACCCAGACCTGGGAATCAGTTGGTCTACTTACGTAGTCCTAACAAGGAATGAAGAGGTCTTGCCTTGAACATTCTAGAGAGACAGGAGAAGACATATACATGAGCTACATATACACTTAGTACGGCTTGTTTGTATGGCTTGTTTGGAAATAACATATGGATATCCAACGAGTCTAAGAAGACCCAAGTAATCTTAGACCCTGTGAGTCTTAGATTGGAGAAGGCAATGGCACCCCACTCCAATACTCTTGCCTGGAAAATCCCATGGACGGAGGAGCCTGGAAAGCTGAGGTCCATGGGGTCGCTGAGGGTCAGACACGACTGAGCAACCTCACTTTCATGCATTGGAGAAGGAAATGGCAGCCCACTCCAGTATTCTTGCCTGGAGAATCCCAGGGACGGGGGAGCCTGGTGAGCTAACGTCTATGGGGTCACACAGAGTCGGACAGGACTGAAGTGACTTAGCAGCAGCATCGGCGTGAGTCTTAGATGCTTCTTAGAGCCAATGAGTCTAAGAAGACCCAAATAATCTGTATTTAGATACTGAAAAGAAGGTAAAACCTTATTCAATGTCACAGAGTAATAGGAGAGAGAGCATTCTGAATGGAAAGATATGTTGAGTTTAAGGACTGATGGTATAGCCAGGTGGAGTTAATAAGAAAGATATTCAAATTTCTGAGTAAAGTCTGACTGGAAAATTAAATGCTGTTGATGAAAAATATCTTAGAGTTTAGCCTATAATTTTATAGGAATATAGGAAATACAGGAATTTGCTTCCATATACCTAATAGCAATGGCAAACCACTTTTAGCTATACATATACTTAATATGCAGAGAAGGCAATGGCACCCCACTCCAATACTCTTGCCTGGAAAATCCCATGGACAGAGGAGCCTGGTAGGCTGCAGTCCATGGGGTCGCTAAGAGTCGGACACGACTGAGCAACTTCACTTTCACTTTTCACTTTCATGCATTGGAGAAGGAAATGGCAACCCACTCCAGTGTTCTTGCCTGGAGAATCCCAGGGATGGGGGAGCCTGGTGGGCTTCCGTCTATGGGGTCGCACAGAGTCGGACATGACTGAAGCGACATAGCAGCAGCAGCAGCAGCAGCAGCATACATAATATGAATTTTATTTTTGTATCCCTACATAGTAATGACAAAACCTTTTAGCTTCATACATAATTAATACATGCATCAGAGACGATCTCCTGGAGAAGGGAATAGCTATCCACTCCAGTATTCTTGCCTGGAGAATCCCGTGGACAGAGGAGCCTGGTTGGCTGGAGTCCATGAGGTTGCAAATAGTCAGACACAACTGAGTGACATTTTTTAAAAATAGATACCTACTAAACAAAATAAGACAAAACCCAACAACAAACTGAGTGCCAGAAGGGGTTCATTACAAGTGATACAGTCAAACACTGCTAGAAGCACAGCAAATAGAAATTATATTCTGGGAAGATTGTGTCAATATGTAGCAAGAGTTATAAAGATGATCATACGATTTTGCCTAGTAATCCTACTCCTGGTCATTGGTGTATATCAGTGAATATTTATCTTATAGACATGGTCTACATAACAATATGTTATAAGGGAATGGCTTAATATGTCTGTGTTTACTCAGAATATGAAGACTCTTTTATATGAAGACTATAAAAAAAAAAGGAAGATTTTTACATTGACATAAAAATAGTCTAAATATTTATAATTGTCACAGCTGTGTAAACATGTATACCAATAGAGATTCACTGAAAATCATTAACAACAAAAACCATCAGAATGGTAATATTATACATAATTTTGTTTTTCTTAAAACAATTATTTCTTAAAAATCATCTATAGATAATGTTTTGCTTTTCTTTTTTCCAAAATAAAGTTTATGTGAGGACAACTTTTCAAAATCTATTTTAAAAAACATGTAGTAAGCTACAATAAAGCAAACCTGTGAATATAGACAGGCTCCAAACACTCTTATTTAAATGTTCCTTGGGCATGTGGAAAGGGTGGTGTAAGAAAGGGGATCAACTGAATGTGGGCAGAGGACAGATGAGAAGAAAAAGAAGACAGAGGATTGAAAAACTTGGGAAAGCAACAGTATCTCTTTGGCTCCCTGTGGAGTCACCAAGGGCATATGACCCAGGGTGGTGGAAGCCTCATGTCACAGTGAATGCTGCATGAGCTAGTTGGGGAATGAGACCACGGTGACCACCCCACCGCTTTTCCTTTACACCATGTTCCAGCTGGGCCACCACACCGACATGGCCTTGGGACATGTGTGCAGTGGGAGGTTTGAATTTAGACTGGTGGCAGGAGACGAGACAACTACGTTTCTTTTGTACACACATAAGGTTTCACTGACACATTAACCACAGGAGGAGGAGAAAAGGCCACAAGATGTGGGGTTAGTGTGAGTGGGGACAAAGAAACTTTTTTTTTTTCAAACTAAGAAAGCACCAGTATTGCAAAGACTTTCCGTGATTCCACACTCACTTTGAAACTCCCCCTCTCAGCACAGGAAGTGTGCTGACCATTGGGGGGATAAAAGAGACTCAGAGGAGTGAAGGTCCTCAGCCTCTTACTGCACAGCTCAGAGGGACCTCAGCCATGAAACTTCTCATCCTGACCTGCCTGGTGATCTGCAGTCTCGCTGCATATACTGTGGAAGGTGAGTCAAAGGTTATTATGAGATAAGGAACATCTAGGTGTGCAGGCAGTGGCCAGGCATTTTGGTATTGACTCAGGTTTTGAATGGAGTAAGCTACTTTCTCCAAGCTAAGCCTCAGTCTTCCTGTGTGCAAAATGGGAATAATTTGACTCTAGAGGATCTTGTGGATTTCGCAGATATATCTTGGCTAACAGCTAGGCTCCTATTTTTCACAACTGGGCAATTTGGGGTAAGTTTCTTAACTTGCTTTTGCCTATGCTTACTATAAGATGAATATGATAACTGATACACTTACCTGGGGTTAAAATGAAATAAACATTATATATAATCAATAGTGTAAATTATAATAAACTTATAGGAAACTTTTCAGGTTACTACACAAGTCCTAGTTTCTTAATTAATGTTAGCTGTGGAATGGTGATGACAATTGTGTATACCTTTGAGGTTTTTGCCTATTTAATATTGATCTTGATAAATTCTCAAAAAATTTGAGAGCTCAGTCATGATGTGGGAATGACTAGAGAGTGTTATGTTCTGAAACAAATCAATGTTTTCTATTAAAACAAAAATGATTGGAAGCTCATACCTTCATACCCAGGAAATCAATATTACATTTAAGTGTGTAGGAGAGTCTATATTACTGCTATGAATGTTCCCATTTAGGATAAACTTATTGAATTTGTATGAGACTATAGTGCTAACAAATATCAATGCCTTATATACAATCAAATAAACTATAAGGCATACCCAGTTGAGACTTAGCTACAATACTGAGCATTTGACACGTATTTTTTAAAGGATCATTTGTTCTCAGCTGGTCGGAGTACATTTCTCTTGGCAGCTCTGACCACAAGAAGGAATATCCTTGGGATATAATTAATGCTTCAGAAACTCTCTTTTAAAACTCCTAATCTGTAGACTTGATACTTAGACCAAAATATCTGAGCCTGATTGTGGATCCCCACGGTTCTCTGTAAATAGTGACGGTACGGTCTGAAAGTCCCTGAAATTGTTCCCTAAATAAAATACTGTTAAAACAAAAAGTTTAAGTCAAATGTTGCCTGAACTGTGGCTGGCTGGCATTTTTCTGAGACAAGAGGCTGGCATTTGGTGCAAACTCATATATGGGTAGGGGAACAAAGATTGAGGAGGATTATGGACACTGGGGTATTTCCCTCTTTCACTGGGTTCACAGATAGTTCAGCATTAAAGAAAATTGGCAAATACAGCAGATAGAGAATACGCAGGCTGGATACTGAGGGATGGAGAGAAGGGGAGATGAAGAGCAACGTTAGTGAACATCTTCTCAGTCCCATGTTTATAAAAAGCCTCCTGATATCAGCAACACTATAGTTCAAAACTATCATCATCAGTTATTATTTTAGATGATTTTTCACTGAATATTTCTCTGAGAATATTTGCTTCCCTGAGAAGCAACTATCAGTCTCTTCAGCTTAGGAGAAAGTCAGCACTTAAAAACTTCTATTAGATTTTAGGAAACCCTTTATATTATTAACTGTTCCAAGTTATTTTTCCTTCTCCAATGTAAGATATTCTGGAAACTGTTAAATTTAATCCCCCCAGGCCATATCTATTGAGGATGAGGACTCTGTGAACTATTGTCTTCACATATTTATCATTTTACCATTTAAAATAACACCTTTAGTGATTCAATCAAAAATGAACTACCTCTCCCATGTTTAATATTGACTGTCCCAAACTACTCTTTATCAGGTCACTCTTTGTTATCTAATTGATGACACTCTAACATTTATATTGTTAGAAATTACATTTTATTTTTGTTTGCTTGGTTTTCTGTACAGGTGTGGGGAGTGAAGTTCTAGAAAAGAGCATCTGTGTGAGTCTGACTACACAACGACTGCCAATTAAAAACATCAAGACCTACACCATCAAGGAGGGCTCTGTGAAAGCAGTGATGTGAGTTTCTCTCCCCAAAACTGGGCTTGATGGAACACAGTGTACAGGAATGATGCCCTCCTCAGGAAAAATAAGTTAACAAGGAGGAAGACTTCAACTTAGCCAACTGTCCTTTTGGTTTTCCATATTAACCATGTCTTTGTGAAGCCCCAAACAATGATGACAAAAACTTGGCAACCGAGTTAAGACTGTCACCCTCCTTTCTGATTTATCTTAACAGAAAAATCGGACTGGGAACCAGATAGATAATGTGCTTAGTCCCAAGGGTTAGGTTTAGAGATGGCTGGATCAGATCAGAATTGGAGCACAGAGCCACACTGGTGTGGGATATCTCTCTATTCCCACCCACCCCTTCCCTGCCTTTACTTTCTGATGCCTGGAGTAGAATGCCATATTTTATCAGTTGCCACATCTCAAGGAATAGTGTCAACAATTAGCCTACATGGTACCATTCTCTTTCCAGGATTTCATTTTCAAAATAGCAACACTTCCCAACATATAATCACAACTTTACCCTCCACCCCTTCAAATAAGATAAATAAATCACCTTTTGTGCAGAAGATAGGATGACTGTGCTTAGATTTGAAAAAAGAAAAAGGACCTCAAATGTCTAGTTTAATTACATCACTTGGTGGCAATGATGAGATAGGAGTCTGAAAATTATGCTGAACAAGGAATCTGGGTATTACCTGGAGCTATTTCTTCTTCATGAAAAAATAGATTGCAGAAGAATGATTTTCATTTATGATCTTGTGAATCTGAAAGACTGATTTATCCAGTCATTTCTGCACAAGATCTCTTTTATATGATCTGATCTTAACTTTTGGTCCCAAGGCTTTGAGGATGTGACTAATTTTGCCTATCTTTTCCTTGTATTGCAGATTCATTACCAGAAGAGGATTTAAAATCTGTGCTGATCCTCAAGCTGCCTGGGTGAAAAAAGCCGTCCAAAAGATAGACAGGAAAAATATAAGCCAGGCCAAGCCTACAGGAGCCTAGCAATCCACCAATACAACTGTGACCCTGACTGGGTAGTGACCTTCCAGCACTTTGTCCCTTCCCTAGCCAGCCACCTCATTTCCCTTCAAAGCCTATGGACTGATTACATTATATTCACTTTTCATAAAAATGCTGCATGAGTCAAATTATTTTCTTATATTTAATATTTCTTTTGTAATCATTCAGATGTTCTAATTAATAAATATTTATTATTAAGAATATTCCACAAATTTATTCATTACATATTGGGAAAGGTAATACCTCATTTGTGTTCCATTTCTGTCCTTACCATTCCTCCTTTTGATCCCTGATGGGAGAGATTATATCAGTGTTTATCAGAGATGAAAGCTATATTCATTATTCTTAGGTTCTAGCATGAAGTTGTTCTCTACACAACTCATAGGTGACAACTGTGATGATGACAATTTAAGCCTTATTTCAACCTGTCTTCATCATGCAGTTCTATTTTTAAGAAATAAAGGAGAAAATTATCTGACTGTTACTGGGTTCCCATTCTGAGAGTTCACTACTCAAAAAGTGACTTCACTCAAGTTTGATCTTAAGCAAATTCTCATACCTCTATGTTTCATCTCATCTACAAGAGAAAGGAAAAAGACACAGTTTGTCAGTTCTTTCATTTGCCAAGGTTAGACAGTTTATTCAACAAAAATCAATTCTACTCAAATTAAGCAAAGTTCTCACTGCCTTTCTGCAACTTCCACAATTTGTCACTACTCTAGTTAACACACAAGTTATGCGTTTGGGATTTAACATCCTGAACACTGTCACCTGGAACATTTCTTGAGTGTGATCATAATTTGCAGTAAAGTTTTAATTAATGTTACTTCATTTGGTCCCCTAAATATCCCAGATTCATGTCCTCCTGTATTCTCTTTAAATTGCTAACTTGGTTCATGGTTATGATTGTGCTAGCCAAGTAGCTGATAATGTACACATCCACTTCTATTTGACTTTAAGTAGTTTAGAGCTGATCAGACCTTGATAGTTTCAAGGACCAATTGTTTCCTGGTTCTAGGGGGACAATCTGAAATGCTAAGTATTAAAACTTACCAACTTATATTGAAACTGCTTGTGTACCTGTCTCTGCTCCCCCCACCCCAATCCTGCAATTAGACCGAAAGCTGCTTGTGGCTATCAATACATCAGGTCTCCAATGTCTAGCAGAGAACTGTGGGGGTCAGTTAATACTTCAAATCAGTCCTATTTGGTCACCATTAATTCCTGGGCTGTCAATTTTGGACACTGTTTGCGGCTGTCTTTTATGGTACACAAGGATTCAGGTTTCTTTTTCCATTCTCTCCATATAATTATGTTGATATTTTAATTAATTATGTTTACAGATTTAGGTAATATATCTATCATTTATTTCTTATTCTATCAACTGTGGACAGTACTTCTTGACTTTCCATTTTGTAAGACCAGGCTGTTGCCTATAGCAAATACTTAAGCAGTTTTTACTGTGTAACCAGCACTATTTTATTGATTTGCAAATGTTGTTAAGATAGTCACATTACAGACCTCTAATAAAGACAAAACAACTAAGGCATAATAAGGCTATTGACTTGTGAGGGATAGAGTTCAGATGTGAAGCCATGGAAGCCTGGCTCCAAGTTCACACTTTTGACTTCTATATCACACTGGCTTCCTCTCTTCAGAGGTTAATTCCCTGAAGACCAAACCATATGCAATGTACCCCTGAAAAGACTATTCAGGCATACATAATAGCTTCGTTTAACCAACTTAATTAATCAACTAGTTCATTCATTCAGTAACAATTTGTTGAGGGTCTATTATGTGCCAGAAACTGTAACTGTGAGCAGAACAAACCCCTGCTTTCATAGAATTTACCTTCTGGTACATTGTGTCTTCTATTCCTTACTTCAGGTTATTTATTTATTTTTATTTCATTTTTAAAATTGAAGTGTAGCTGATATACAGTGTTGTGTTAATTACTGCTGTACAGCAAAATGATTCAGTTTTTTATACGTATGTATGTGCCTGCATGCTACGCCACTTCAGTCACATCTGGCTCTTTGAGACTCTATGGACTGTAGCCCGACAGGCTCCTCTGTCCATGGGATTCTCCAGGCAAGAATACCAGAGTGGGTTGCCATTCCCTTCTCCAGAGGATCTTCCCTACCCAGGGATTGAACTCACACTCTACATCTCCTGCATTGGCAGGCAGGTTCTTTACAACTAGCGCCACATGGGAAGCCCTATATATATATATATATATATATATTCTTTTTTATATTCTTTTCCATTATGGTGTCTCATAATATGTTGAAAATTGTTTCCTTGTGCAATACAGTAGGTCTTTCTCACTTATCCATTTTATATATAATAGTTTGCCTCTGCTAACCCCATCCTTCCATTTGACCCCAAGGTTCTTTTATCCACTGACTCAAACAACAGATGCTCATGAAGTGCCTAACATAGTTCAGACAGTTTGCCAGGCACTGGGATGCAGAGGTGAAAGCAGACGCAATTCTTAACTTCAGGGAGCTTACACAACTAAGCAGACAATTTCAATGATTGTAACCTATGATGATAGGGAAAGTAAGGAGTGTGAACTTGGGGCAGAAAGGAGCAAACCTGTTCAGGTCCTAACAGGTGGAGAGGTTCAGGACAGGCTTCCTCCTAAAAATAGCTTTTCACCTGAAACCTGAAAGGTAAGTCAAAGTTATCCAGGGGGGTTCAGTGCAATCCCTGCAGAAGACAAGCAGCCCATAAAGAGGCCTGAAAGTGAGAGAATCTGGAGGCATGAAGGAAATGAAAGGAGTTAAATACGTGTGCGTGCTCAGTCACGTCCGACTGTCTGTGACCCCACGGACTGTAAGTCCACCAGGCTCCTCTGTCTATGGGATTTCTCAGGTGAGAATACTGGAGTGGGTTGCCATTTCCTCCTTCAGGGGATCTTCCTGACCCAGGGATCGAACCCGTGTCTCTTGCGTCTCCTGCACTGGCAGGTGGATTCTTTACCACTGAGCCACCTGGGAAGCCAGTTTAATAGGACTGACTGAGGGACAAAGCTAAGGTTCAACAACAAAGGAAGAGTAAGCAAAAGGTGAGACTAGAGAGATGGAGGAGTTGACACCACGGTCTTTGTCTCCCAGATGGAGGAGCATATACTCCATCCTGGAGGTTGTGGGAAATGACATTGGCCGCCAGTGGTAGTGAGAAGTGACTCTGAAGCCTGCTGACTTCTGAACTTGGCCTAGTATACATTCACACATTTTTCCTTTTCCTCTTTTTTTTTTTTTTCTGCTTAGCCAGAGAGCACATTAACGATGCACGATTGCCTAACTCGGGCGGTATGGCCCACAAATCCAATCACTGCTTCTTTGGCTATGGGGAGCCAGTACCGGGATGGGAAAATATCACATTTATGGGGCCTGCCTTGTTATTTGCATTTTTTATTGGCTAAGATTAGAGCTGTGGGACCAAGATCGAAGCCAACCACCAAAAGAAAGGAGAAGGCAGGGTTGAGAAGCAATAAACGGCATCAGTGGGGGTTTTAGACATCCACAGACCAATCATTTTTAGATTTATTTGATTTCCTGAATAGCTGTGGAGCACCTGCTGAGCAAAAGGAGCACCGAATCTAGTCTGCTGTCATGAAGCCCATGAAAGGACAGTCATCAAAGCCATTCATTCCTATTCGGATGTTCCAAACAGCTCAGCTCAGGGTTTGCCTCCTCCTAGAGACCTTTCTGACATCCCCAGCCTAGGTGGCTCGCCTCTCACGGACCCACTGAGCCCCTGGGGTTACCTCTACTATCATCGTATCACCTTGAAATACCGGTTTATTTTTCTTTACTTTCAGTCTTACTTAATATTCAGAGTAGGGGGACTTCCCTGGTAGTCAGGTGGTTAAAGCTCGGTGCTCCCAACACAGAGAGCACAGGTTCAATCCCTGGTCAGGGAACTAAGATCTCACATGCCAAGACAATAAAAATTAAAAAAAAAAAAAATTCAGAGTAGGGATTGTGGATTTGATTTCTATGTACCTAATACCTGGCATAGCGCCAGGAACACCATAGGCCTCCAACACATTTTTTGGTGCAATATACACTACATTATATGTATCTCTACTCTAGAAGTAATATGTACATTGTACGTATCTCTATTCTGAATAGAATGCTCTGTTTATTCAGCATTCTATAGGAATGCTGAAGAGAGAATATTTAAATCTGCCCTCAGAAAGCTAGGAAAAGTTCTGCACAAGAGGTGATACAAAAATTGTACCATTAAATCTGAGAAGAAATATGCCAGGAGGAGACACACAGCTGCTGCTACTGCTGCTAAGTCGCTTCAGTCGTGTCCAACTCTGTGCGACCCCATAGACGGCAGCCCATCAGGCTCCCCCATCCCTGGGATTCTCCAGGCAAGAATACTGGAGTGGGTTGCCATTTCCTTCTCCAATGCATGAAAGTGAAAAGTGAAAGTGAAGCCTCTCAGTCGTGTCCGACTCTTAGTGACCCCATGGACTGTAGTCTACCAGGCTCCTCCGTCCATGGGATTTTCCAGGCAAGAGTACTGGAGTGGGGTGCCATTGCCTTCTCCAGAGGAGACACACTAGGGGCGAGCAATTCTGCCAGTGGGAACCATGAGAATGAGAAAGCCCAGAGGCAGGGAAATCAGGCCTGTTCAGGGAAACTGCTCTTTTTTGGGGTGGCTGGGGTCTAGAGCTCAGGGATCACAGAAGAAGGAAGCCCAGGCGAGACTGAGGCCACTCGGAGTGCTACGCCAAAGGGTGTGGTTTTAAACAGAGGGCCCTGGGGAGCAACGTGATCAGATCTGACTTGGAGGAGTGCAGAAAATGTTGAGGTTGGTGGGGAATAGAGAGGCGAACATTGCATCAGGTTGGAAAAGGTAAATCCAGGCTGGAGGAGATGGTGGCCCGAATTAAGTTGTGGCAATGGAAATAGGAGTGAAAAAGAGCCCAAGACAGAACTAGGATGGCCATGGTGATCAACCTTTGGATAGAGGAGATGGGTGGGTGGAAAGGTGGATGAGGGAGAGGAATGTTGGCAGAGTTGGATGTGGAGGAGAAACTGGAGGAGTTGGGGTTGCACTGAGGTTTCCAGTTTGGGTGGCTGGTTAAGAAACAGCACAACTGATTGGTAAGATTTTAGTCTAATTTATGGTGTGGTTGCTAATAGACTCTGAAGCAAATAAATAGTACCAAGGAAGAGATGCTGAGAAAGAGGAGATCTGAAAGAGTCAAAACCTGATTATCAGCCTTAATGCTCAGTAATTCAGACTAAAAGCCCAAACTACGTTTCTATCCCCTTTTGACAGATTACCTTTTTTTTTTCTTTTTCACAAGGATGAAGTAAAAATAAAACCGAATATCTGTGAAACTCTTTATGCCCCTTGGGGGAAAAAGGTACATATAAATGGAATCCAGTATCCACTGGGTGAGTCATCAGCATTATTTTAAGAGGGATTAGTCACATGGCAGTGGGAGGCAAAAGGAGCAGAGAGATGAATCCATAATGAGAGAAAAAGAGAAATGAAGTGAAAGAAAAGGTTTTGAGTGGGAATTAGGAGTGCCTGAGCATTACAGCAAGGTGGAGTTTGATGAGAGAGTGTAAGGGAGAAGGTCAAAAGGTTTTTTTTTTTTTTTTTTTTTTTAATCTTTGGGAGCAAGTAGTAAACATTAAGACAGACTGCTGAGGGTGGAAGGTCAGAGAAGTGACCTGGAATGGTTATTCTGGAAGCTAGGGAAGAAATTTAGAGGAATCTCAGCTGACAGAAAGCTGTCTCTCCCTGTCTCTCCCCTCAATCCTGCCAAAAGAAAGTTCAATCAGATACAAGTGATGTATGTTGATTTCCTTTCACATTCTGCTGCCGAGAGTAATTGTGAAGGCTGCATAATTTGCTTCTTCCTGAAACCTGTGATTTCTCTCATCAAGGTGGAACTGCTGAATGAGATATTTGGGAAGAAGTTTCACATTATGGAGTATAGAAACAAAAGACCACATGGCTAGACTGAGATAATCATAACCTTCAGATGCACCAGGTGCTGTATGAGAGAAAGGTGGATTCCCATTTCTCCGAAGGTTGGATAGGGGAGATGGGTGGGTGGAAATGTGGATGAGGGAGAGGGATGTTGGCAGAGTCACCTGTCATAAGCAGTGGGTGAAAGAGGAGGGGAGAATAGTCAGGTGCTCTCTCTCCCTCTCTCTCTTTCTCTCCCCTTCTTGCTCTCTGGGGTAGACAATGGTGTGATAGAAAACTAGCTCTGCCTGGGTGTATATGCATTTATATACTGGCCGAAGTTGCTAAGTTGTGTCCGACTCCTGCAACTCCACGGACTGTAACCCACCAGGCTCCTCTGTCCATGAGATTTCCCAGGCAAGAATACTGGAGTGGGGTGCCTTTTCCTTCTCCAGGGGATCTTCCTGACCCAGGGATTGAACCCGCATCTCCTGCAGCGCAGGTGGTTTCCTGCATTGCAGGTGCATTCTTTACCGACTAAGCCACCAGGAAGCCATACTGGCTTTACCACTTACTACATAAGTGACTAAAGGGAAATTCTTCAATGTCTCTGTGCCTTAGGTTCCCTCATTTATAAAATCAGAATAATAATAGTGCTGACTTCATAGGATTATTATGAGAGTCAAAGCACTTAAAATGGATCCTGCAACATAGTGAAGATGTGACAAGTGAGTTGTTTTTTTTTTTTTAATCCCTAGTAGGTAGGATGGGACAAGAGGTGGTACAATGGAGGGTAGATGAAAAAGAGAATATATAAGGCATCTGCAAGATTTCCTGGATGTTAACATTTACTCATTGAGACCCCAGTCTTCATCCTTTAGGCAAAGTTGGGTTTAATTTTCCCTATTTTCTATATACTTGCATCTAACTCATCAAATGGAGAAGGGAATGGCAATCCACTCCAGTATTTTTGCCTGGAGAATTCCATGGACAGAGGAGCCTGGCGGGCTACAGTGCATGGGGTTGCAAAGAGTTGGATACAACTGAGCAACTAACACACATACACAACTCATCAAATCATAGAGTGTACTATGGAATACCATGAGAGCCTCCATTAAAAAAGATGCTCTGGTTAAATATATTTAGGGACTGATTATACTATCCTTCTGTTCTTAGAGAGTCATGGTGACGTAGTTTATCAAAGTCTCCAAAGAGTACATTAAACCACACTTAGCTCAGTGTACCAACTAAAAGTTATCACTAGCCATCTGCCTCTGCAAGGAGTAATTCACTAGCCACTGCAGTCACTGTCCACACACCCTGAAAGGAGTTCAGGGTGGAGATCAGGAACAAGGCACTCTATGCTCTGGGAAAAACTGGCAGAGCAGTCTTTACATACTTAGGTATTTTCAGGAGAAGATTTTATGAGCCTGAATTTTTGCATCTTCTTGTATCTAGCAAAGCACTAAGATTGTTAACAGACACATCAGTTCCTTATGGCTAGAAGCAACCTTATGCCAAAATGTGCACTTGACTGCATTTACTTACCCTCGTCACTAAAACCGTATACAATATTGACCTCTCCCCACTATCTCTTCAGAGCCAGTACCTCAGAGCTATCTGAGATGCTGTCTCCCAGGCTATAGTTCTCATTTTGCCCCAAATAAAGCTTAACTCACAATTCTTTCATTGTGCATTTTTCCAGTTGATCAATATTTCCCCAAGTTAACCTGACTACAAAGCTTCTTTCCATACACCATCAATAAATGCCTATTGAACATTTATTGAACATTCAATAATGAACATTTATTGAACATAAATTCTTCAAAACATTGGTGACCAAAAATTCCTCAGATCTGTAATCCCAAAATAATAAAACTATCATCCATTAATAGCATCAATGCAATTAGAAAAAAAGATTTGGTGGACTTATAGACACAGAGCCAGTTTCATGGCTGTGTGACCTATGCAGCCACACAGGTCTCCACACTTAAAAAAAGTCTTGTTTTTGTCTAATGGTGTGATGCTACCATCTTGACTGTCTTAATTTTTTCTGGCTTGAATTTCAGCCTGATTCCCTCATTTGTGTCTCTGTAACCTGTCAGAACCTGGAGTCTCATTTTGGAAAGGTCAGTTGTTCCAGAGTGAGTGTATGTGTGTGTGTGTGTGTTCACATAAGGGGCTCACAGATTCTTTGGTTCCTTTGTATTGTAATTACCCTTGCCTAAATTATCTACCTAACAGCACTTATTGGACACCTACCATGAATGAGATATCATGCTAAGTACTCTGGGGCCAAAGTAGATACGATAAGGACTCTGACCTCTCCCTCTTTGGTGGCTTTGCTTATGCTCTTCATTATGCCTGGAGAATGATATTCTTCTTCCTCTTTCTCCAGTCGTTAGTGTTCCTCTCAGGCTCCACCTTCTCTAAGAAACTTTCCCTTCTCCTTCTAACTGGATCTGATTTGTGGCTTCTCTGAACCTTCAAGACTTTCTTTGGCATTTGTTTTAGTGTGACCTGAGGTGTAGATATTTGTGAACTTATTATCCCTCAAAAAATTGGAAGCTTTGGCAGTGAAGACAGTGTCTTACTGATCTTTGTATTCCTTGTAGCGCCAACAACAGAGCTTTGACATCTCTGAGCTCAACATATAGTGCCTGAATTACAACTATTAAAAGAAACATAAGGCACAGTCCCTGTTACTAAAGTCATTTAGATTGTAGTTATAGGGATAATACCTACACATAAGGATGTAATGGCAACTGAAGATAGAGGTGAATGATAACTTCCTAGTTAATGGAATGGATGAAGATGACATAGGTTTCTTTCAAAGAATCAGCTCCACTTGATGGGCAGTCACTGCCTGACTTCCTGTATTGGGTGCAGTCTTGAAGCCACTACCTCACTCAGTGGAAAGAGTGATCAGTTCCTGATGTCTGCCTTCTGTTATAAACTTCACTAGCAGTGGCATGCATGCCCAGTCTCTTCAGTGGTGTCCAACTCTTTGCGACTCTATGGACTGTAGCCTGCCAGGCTCCTCTATCCATGGGATTCTCCAGGCAAGAATACTTCAGTGGGTTGCCGGGCCCTCCTCCAGGGGATCTTCCCAACCCAGGGATCAAACCCACATCACCTGCAACTCCTGCCTTGGAGGCGGATTCTTTACCACTGACCCAGGGACATGCATTTAGATTATTCCATGACTCTGGTAGGGTCCGTGGTGTATGGGCTTCAGAGAAGGTGTAGGAATTACTGTGGGCTGACTGGAGTAAGTCACGGAAAGCTTGGGCCAGGGGCTTTCCTGGTGGTTTAGTGGTTAAGACTCCACCTGCCAGTGCTGGGGACGTTGATTTGATCCCTGATCCCTGTGCCACAGAGCAACTAAGCCCTGTGCCACAACTACTGAGCCTGTGCTCTAGAGTCTGAGAGCTGCAACTGCTGAGCCCTCATGCAGCAACTACGGAACACTGTGAGCCTAGAACCCATGCGCTGCAAAACCAGCCACCGTCACGAAAGGCCCGCGCACCTGAATCAGAGTAGCCCCTGCTCACAAAAACTGGAAAAAGTCCACATGCAGCAATGAAGACCTAATGCAGCTAAAAATCTAAAAATAAATATATGTGTTTTTTCAATGGAAAGTTCATGCCACAGGTAAAACTATTTTAACCTAGCCATGGAGGATGAGTAGCACTTAAAAGCCAGAGAGGAGAAATGATATAAGCAAAAAGGGGTGGAGGTGTAAGAGACCAAGATATTTTTGAGGGTTACTGGATTGATTTGCCTCTCCCATAGGGCCATAAATTCTAGAAGGCGAGGCCCATTTTTGCTCAACTCGGGACTGTATATCAGAGTCTGGCAGAGTGCCTGGCATAATGCAAACATTCAACAAATATGTGCTAGATGAGTAGGGAATATAGCCAGGAGACTAGGTAGGAAAGAAGAAAGGAGAAGCAGTGAAGCATGAATGAAAATGTGACTTAGGGAAGTGTTCTTGAGACTGAAGAACATTTTGAAGTCATTTTGAAGAGTTGAAATTATTCAGAGGACAATTGGAGTTCCATTGAGATGTCAGTGGTATCTGGGTAATATATGCCACTACTAAATTTATATAATTTATTTAGAACCATTTCCCATGATTGGCCTCATCACAGCATCACATACCTGTACCCACTCCCCTAGGAAATACAAACCCTAAGGAACTGTGGACATCCAAGCAAATCTCTGGGAACATTCAGCTGAGGTTGAACATTGTGGGTGCCTCATGTATTCCATGGACAGATCACTGTCTCCTGCCACAGACCAGCAGCCCATTAGTGAGTGGGCTGCAGACCCAGGACACACAATCGTGAGTAGAGGAACGTGTACCATGAATCCTTTTCTCTGCCCTCCTGGCACCAACTAGTGGCAGCTCAATTTGGGAAGATTCATTTAATTGCTTAGGACAACTTTATGAAAGAGATGTACTTTTGGCCTTTGAGGCATATTCACATCAAAATAAATTGAAAGAAAAAGTGGTTATTTACATCTAAGACATTAACTTTCTATTTGGGCTAAATGTAGATCCTATAATTTATTCTTCATTGTAAACAGAGCAGGCAAACTGATTATTAGTGTAGTGTCATGATTATTGTAATAATTTTTGAGATTTTCTTCCTCAATTGGAAGTCCCTACCTTATTATCTCCTTGTGCTGTGTGCTCAGTCATGTCTGACACTTTGGGATCCTACAGACCGTAGCCCACCAGGCTCCCCTGTCTATGGAGTTTTCCAGGCAAGAATACTGGAGTGGGTTGCCATTTCCTTCTCCATATGATCTCATTACAGTGTTCAAATTTTGTGGCATGTTTGAAAGAAATTGTCTTGGGTCTCAGGGAATCAAGATTATTTAAATATTTTGATTGACAACAACAAAGGAACCTAATGGTTAGGTTGGTTGCATTTCACCAAGAACAACAATCCTCTGGTGTTTGTCAAAGAAACTGTGCTTTGTATATTTGGATTAAAACTTATATTTATAAGATTGAATATAAATATACTAATGTAAAGTTTACAATCTATATAATAGATTTATAATGTTTATTAAAGAAAACATTGGAGATAGACTTTAAGTTTAAAGATTAGTTAGTTGTTTCTTCATCTGGATAGTGAATATTTTCATGTGTTCAGGTCTTGAATATTCTCTTAGCTGTTAACTTATGTGTATTTTTAGATATGCTAAAAATTTGAAAAAAGTCATTGCTTAGTTTGCTCTCTTTTTTATCACATTTGAGACTGGAATCCATTAAGACCACAGGAGAGTTAAATCTGATAAAATTTAGAGGGAGCAGATTATTTGAAAGTTGAGAGATTTAGAGTAGCTAGAAATGAAAGAAGATAGCTTATTTCTCATCACATTCACCTTGAAAAATTAATTTCATAGAGTTGATATGATATTAATCATAATCACTTGTGTGGTTCCAATAATGAACAGCTTCATGGCTAAAGATGAAAGATTAAGAGTTTGGAAATATTTTTCCTCCTAACCAATGAAGTGTTTCTCCATCTATCTTGTCAAAAGTAAGATCAACAAGCACAGGAAAATTGCATAGAAATGAAAAGATCATAGTATACCCTTAACATACACCCTTGGCATATTATCTTGAGGCCTCAAAAATAAGAAACAATGCCAAATATTTGTTCACATATGTCTTTTTAGAACATTTTTACTTGTATTATTCACTGAGGCTTCACAGAAAAAGTCAAGTGAGATGAGGGAGAAAGGTAGAAATGTTTGCAATGGTTACAAATGCATAAAAAGATAAGCAGTTTACCCCAGGCTTCGTAGTCAAAGTAAGAACTCAACCATAGCTCCTGACTCCAGTCCAGTTCTGTCTTCTGTGTTCCTCAAGTGCTCTGTATTGAATATTTATTATTTGTATAATTAGATTAGATGTAAATAATGGTTGGTCACAACCCTGTATTGTCTATTCCCTATAAAGCAGAACACTAGGTTCCTCGGGTAATGGAAACAATGGATAAATTCTTTCTAATTGATTGTCAACCCTTCCTCTAGACAGATCCTTCACTTTCTCAGAAACTGAATGGGATGGGCTTTACTAACTTACAAGCAAAACTGCATTAACTCTTGTGTTCATGTTCTCTCTCTAGACATGGTGAACACTGTATGTTTGAAGCTCAGATACTCCTGAAGCTCTGATGAGCTGAATGAAATACAAAACTCTTAATGTCATGATGAGAGTCAAATCGTCCTCAATTAGCAAAGCTAAATCAAGGACTTCTGAATAGATAGGGCAATCCACAATGCTCTTCGGAAGATACAGTGATTTCTAACTTCAGCTCACTAAATTAACACGATATATTATTTTATGCAGGGCTTTCCAGGTTTCTAGTGGTAAAGAATTCACTTGCCAAGCAGGAGACACTGGCTTGATCCCTGGGTTGGGAAAATCCCCTGAAGAAGGAAATAGAAACCCACGTCAGTATTCTTGCCTGGGAAATCCCATGGACAGAGGAGCCTGGCCAGGCTACAGTCTATGGGATCACAAGACAGTCAGACACAACTGAGTGACTAAACAACAACAACAATTGTTTTATGCACAAATATATTGTGCTTTTTAAAAAAAATCTTCCTGTTGAAAAATAATGTATGAGTGTATTCAGAGTTTGTACTCTGTATTATTTTTACTGTTTATAGGCTTCACAACAGATCCTGGGGGAGGAATTCTACAGGAATTTACTGCAAGGAGCTTAAAATTATTTTGTAAAGATAGCTGCAGATTAAGAACAGAAAGTTGATCTTTCTGCTGCTACCCTGTGTTGATGTTCACCAATAAGCTTAGAAGACTGAATTTTTTCCTCTTGGGTCACGATCATGTCAGGGTGCTTTTTTTTTTTTCACTTTCATGTTGGGTTTTTGCAGAATCCCAACTTGGAGTTAGGACTGGTTCGCTGTGGGATATTTATTCTCATTTCCAGTGGTAATCATGGCAATGACTGTCATCCTCAGCCCCGCTGTCTCTTCCCTTACCTTCTAGAACTCAGGAGAGAAGACTAGAGATGCTCTTGCATATCTTTCTAAGTAATGGGTGTGATCCTTGCAATAAGCATTATCTTCTTTTTTTCCCCTCAAAAATTATTTATTATGTGAAGGGATAAATGAACAGTCGTTTATGTTGAATATCAGAGAATGTGGGTTTTGTTTCCTATATAGACAGATCACTTTACTTCATTTCCTCATTTGAAATACATGTAACAGATTCAAATAGACTAGAAAATCCCTAAGTGATTTTTAGCTTTAAAAAAAAGTACACAAATTCTACATTAGTAGGACCATTTTGGCAAAAGTGTTTCCAATCAAAAGGATAGGAGTTTAACTCAATTTACCAGTAACAAATAATCAAATGACTCATTATAAAATAATTTTGTGCTCAGAATATTTCCTTTATCACCAGTTGAAAAAGCCCATATTAATTTTGTCCTTCAAAATTATTTCTTAGGTTCTTTCTTAGTTTCCTTTTTTGTTGCTGTTATCTCTGTTGTTGTTGTTTTTTTTGTGTGTGTATGTGATTACAATACTTGACTTCTTTTTTTGAATTTTTCAAAAAATTGTTTATTTTTAATTGGAGGATAATTGCTTTATAATATTGTGTTTGCTTCTGCCATATAACAACATAAATCAGACATCAGTCCCCTCCTTCTTGTACCAGATGAAGGGATAAAGAAGTTGTGGTACATATATACAAGAGAAGCATTATCTTCTATACAGCTCTCTCTGCATTCAGAACTTTCAAAAGGAAAGACACATCATGGGGGCTTGGTAATAAATTCCTAAATGTGTTTTTTGGAGGGGTAGATCATGCTGTCATTGCCCCAGGCATTACTTTTTCTTTTTGTTCCTTTCTTCCCCCCCCCCCCCCACCCCATCTGACACGCTCAGAGCGTCCTGGAGTCATCACTGTGTCCATAAGCTCATAAGTATACTGGGAAGATTTCTAACATACAAAGGAAGAGGTAGAAGGAGGGAAATTATAAAAACAGAGTCTCTTGACATTGAGATGAGCTTAGATGTAAATATGTAGTTTATCCTTTCCTTGATTACATTTATGTGAACAACTTTTGAGCAAAACCACAATTTTAGAAGATATAGCTATCCCGTGATTACCCTAATATATCATACAGATTGCTGTGAATACATGCAGTAAATGTATTATGCTCTGGAGGAAGCGAGAGATTTAGATGAATTAGTGTCATCTATCTTACATATTCCTACCCTTCTAATCTTGACGTTGAATTGGATTTATGTAAGCTCTGGAATTTTTAATTTTTCTGAAATGTGTTTTTTCAGCTTATGGAACAAGGGGGTTGTATTCTTTAAAGCTGGGGCAAATGTGAGGAAGCCAAGATCTTGCAGAAACATGTCTTATTTTTATTTTTGAATTGCACAGATCTTGTGGACATACAAAGGCTCAAGGAATTCAACATGGTTTATAAGACCATTAACTCTGATTTAAGAGGAATGGAATAAATAAAACTTTGTACAGTGAGACATGATTTAACTAGTTTTCTTGGGCGGCTGTCTTGGTTGGAGTCAGGTAGCCCTAACCTTGAATTCCAGCTTACAGGCTCACTGTCTGTGTGGCCTTTAATAAACGACTAACCTTCATGAGAGCCAAAGAATTGATGCTTTCAAATCATGGTGCTAAAAAATTCTTAAGAGTCCCTTGGACTACAAACAGATCAAACCAGTCAATCCTAAAGGAAATAAATCCTGAATATTCATTGGAAGGACTCATGCTGAAGTGACAATGTTTTGGCCACCTGATGCCAAGAGCTGACTCACTGAAAAAGATCTTGATGCTGGGGAAGATATAAGGCAAAAGGAGAAGAGGGCAACAGAGGAGGAGATGGTTGGAGTGTATTATCAACTCAATGGACATGTGTTTGAGCAAACTCAGGGACATAGTGAAGGACAGGGAAGCCTGGTGTGCTGCAGTCCATGTGGTCACAAAGAGTCGGATAATACCGAGCAACTGAACAACAGATTAGACATCCAAGTTAAAAAGTTAAAATGTAAAAGAGACAGATTTAGAAGCTTAGAGTTCAGCTGTTTGAGATATAACTTCAGGAGTCATCCTCACAAATGTGGTATTTAAAACCATGGCTTGTATGAGGTTCCTTTCAGAGACAATGTGCACAGAGAAGGAAAAACTTCCAAGGACTGACTCTTGGAGCACTTAAAATAATAACAGTCAGGGAGAAGGGAGAAACCAGAGTGGAGATTGAGAAGGGGCACCAAGTATGTCAGATGAACTAAGGGAGTGGTATTCCTGGGGTGGGGGGGTGGGTGGCACACCTGAAGAAACTGTTTAAAGAAGGAATGAGTGACTAGTCAAAACGTTCAGATACAAATGAAGAAATAAAACTGAGAATTGATAATGGGTTTGACAACATGGAGGTGGCTGATGCCATTGATAAGAATAATATTAATGGAGTTGCTCAGTCGCTCAGTCAAGTCCGACTCTTTGTGACCCCATAGATTGCAGCATGCCAGGCTTCCCCAGCCTTCACCATCTCCCAGAGCTTACTCAAATTGATGTCCATTGACTCAGTGACACCATCCAAGCATCTTGTCCTCTGTCATCCCCTTCTCTTCCTGCCTTCAATCTTTCCCAGTATCAGGGTCTTTTCTAATGAGTCAGCTCTTCACATCAGGTGGCCAAAATATTGGAACTTCAGCTTCAGCATCAGTCCTGCTAGTGAATATTCAGGATTGATTTCCTTTAGGATTGACTGGTTTGATCTCCTTACTGTCCGAGGGACTCTCCAGAGTCTTCTCCAGCACAATGATTTGAAGGCAACAATTCTTTGATGCTCAGCCTTCTCTGTGGTCCAACTCTCACATCCATACATGACTACTGGAAAAACCATAGCTTTGACTATACAGACATTAATTAATGGAGTACTGAGGACTCAAATCTGATCAGAATAGTGAAAGGAAGAATGAAAGAAGAGAAAGTGGAGCATGTGGTCAGGAAAAACTCTTAGCAGTAAGGAAGAAATTAGCCATAATGAATAGCAGAAAACATGGGACAATAGCTGGAGGAAATCCCTCCTTCCGTTTGTCTCTCCTCCTCTCCCTCCCTTCTTTCCTTCTTTTCTTCCTTCCTTCCTTTTTCTTCTCCTGTCCTCCTCTCCTCTTTCCTCTCTCCCTCCCTCTCTTTCTTTCTTAAATATGGGAGATACTACAGTAAAAAGGAAAAAATAAATAAATGCAAGAGAGAGGAGATAATTGCAGAAGTGAGATTCCTGAGAATGTGAGAGCTGAGTTCCAGTGAACAAGTGTCTGTAAAAAGGAACAAGGATGGTTGATCCACTGTAAATGAAAAAAGGGAAAGGTTCTAAGGATCTTTGTATGTGGGTTGATAGATTTGGTGACAGGAGAATGGGGCACCTTGCTTCTGATTGATCTTATTTTTTCAAGGTCATCAGCTGAGAGGAGAAAGGAGGAGAAAGATCTTGTCAGTTTGAGGAGAGAGAGGAAAGCAGGAAGTCAACATTTAGGAGAGTAGAAGAATTATGGGACCAGAAAGCATGATGAGATTGAAGGAGCGACAAAGGAGTAAAGGAGTTCTGGTGTATGTTAGGGGGTGATAGTAATGCAGGACTACAGAGTCTAAGCTGGGAAAAGAGGTAAGTGAGCACCTTAGGAACTGAAAACCAGTGGAGAAGTAGTTAGGTCAATATATTTGAGGTGGAGTGGGGTGAAGATGTACTGGAACCAGGATGCTAAAATGAATGAGATACAAAGATAGATCATGACGGGGACTTCCCTGCTGGTCCAGTGGTTAAAACTGGGGATGTCCCTGGTAGTCCAGTGGCTAAAACTCTGCGCTCCCAATGCAGGGGGGCCAGGGTTCACAGATCCCTGGTTAGGGAACTAGACCCTGTATGCCGCAACAAAGACCTTGCATGCCACAACTAAAGATCCCACACGTCGCAATGAAGACCAAGTGCTGTCAAAAATAAATAAGTAAATAATTTTATTTTTTAATAAAAATATAGGATGTGATGGCTAGGAGACCAATGTAATGGATGAGATGTATCTAGAGTGTGTATCTAGAAGATGGTCATTGGATTAAGGGTCTAGGTATGTTTAAAATATGGAAGGAGAGCTGGCCAGTGTTTGAGAAAATAGTCCATGTGTGTGCGTGCTGAGACACTTCTGGATATTGAAATCAGCAAGAGCTGTAGCACAGGTAATGACAGAGAGTGTGAACATTTGCAAGAACTGAAGGTTGGGATATTTTTAATTCTGGAGAGGACTGCAGCAAAGAGGAGTCTCTGGTAGTATTGTCTCACTATGTAATCTTCAGAGTCTCTGTGCAGAGACTCCCCAAGAGATCTCTTACAACTACCATGGAAGTCCTGCTCCCACATTGCTGTGGCCTCTGTTGCTGTAGGAGCTCAGCTGCCCTTCCAGCCAGTAGAGCTGCTCATCCAGGGTGTTGAGGGGTGTGTTCTGAGCAGAGTCCTGTCTCTTGCTTGTCTCCATCACCCCGAGGTGAGGCTGGCATACCTGGGTCCATGCTCAGGTAAGTCACCTTACTCTTTGGCTATAAGAGGGAGAAGGTGCACTCCTTCTAATTATGAGTAACCAGGAGTGGGGAGGATCCAACGAAAGGATTGCTTGGTCCCTGAGTGTTAAAAAGAGGGTAAACTTGTAGCAGGTTCATGCAACCTCTTTTCCTCTAGACCTTGTACATGCCTATCAGGATGGCTGAGTTAAGTCATGTTCCAAAGCACCCATTCTCACAAAGAATGTGGAAGCTGTGACTCCCCTCCCATTCAGAGAGTCTAGTCATCACAAAGAGCTCCTCTTTTTTTTTTTTTTTCAATTTCAGACTCTGTCCCAATTTCCTGCAGTCTCACTGCAACCTGACTTCAGTGACAACCTTCTCCCCACAACCTCTAAACAGAAAAGTTAAAAAAAGTCTACATATACCTCAGTGTCAATGATGTAATCTCTACAAGTTTTCCTTTATTCTCTCCATTTTCCTGACATCATCCCTTTTCCAGGCTACTTGGTATTTCCATGAATCACTGGAAGCAAATCCATACTTATTTGGTGGCAGAGAGGTACACTGCCACTTCCAAAGATGAGGTACATTTGCAGACACCCCACTGTGCCTCTGTTCTATCAGATCAGTGATAGAATTTGATCTATGTGCAAACCCACAATCAAATAAAAAATGTGTAATAATAGTACAGGGATCCTCACAGAGAATAGGTAGAACCTAGGAACATTGCATTTTCTATCACTGTTGATCCAACTGGGCTATAACCAATTTATTCAGTGTGATATAAACCATGTTTGTTTTTTTTTTCAATTTTTGCTTCATTTTTCATATTGCCAGTCAGTTCTGTATATATCCCAATGCATGAGTGCTCAGTCACTCAGTCATGTCTGATTCTTTGGGACACCATGGACTGTACCCCTCCAGGTTCCTCTATCCATGGAATTTCCCAGGCAAGAATACTGAAATATTCTGGAATACTGGAGTGGGTGTCCATTTCCTTCTGCAGGGGATCTTCCCTACCCATGGATCAAATCTGTGTCTCTAGCATCTCCTTCACTGGTAGGCAGATTCCTTATCACCACCAGGGAAGTCCCATATATAGCAATCAGTTCAGTTCAGTTCAGTTCAGTAGCTCAGTCGTGTCTGACTCTTTGTGACCCCATGAATTACAGCACACCAGGCCTCCCAGTCCATCACCAACTCCTGGAGTTCACTCAAACTCATGTCCATCAAGTCGGTGATGCCGTCCATCCATCTCATCCTCTGTCGTCCCCTTCTCCTCCTGCCCCCAATCCCTCCCAGCATCAGGGTCTTTTCCAATGAGTCAACTGTTCGCATGAGGTGGCCAAAGTATTGGAGTTTCAGCTTCAGCATCAGTCCTTCCAATGAACACCCAGGACTGATCTCCTTTAGGATGGACTGGTTGGATCTCCTTTAGGATGGACTGGTTGGATCTCCTTGCAGTCCAAGGGACTCTTAAGAGTCTTCTCCAACACCACAGTTCAAATGCATCAGTTCTTCGGCACTCACTATTCTTCACAGTCCAACTCTCACATCCATACATGACTAATGGAAAAACCATAGCCTTGACTAGATGGACCTTTGTTGGCAAAGTAATGTCTCTGCTTTTGAATATGCTATCTAGGTTGGTCATAACCTTCCTTCCAAGGAGAAAGTGTCCTTTAATTTCATGGCTGCAATCACTATCCGCAGTGATTTTAGAGCCCCCCCAAATAAAGTCTGACACTGTTTCCACTGTTTCCCCATCCACTTCCCATGAAGTGATGGGACCAGATGCCATGACAGAATGTGGTCTACTGGAGAAGGGGATGGCAAACCACTTCAGTATTCTTGCCTTGAGAACCCCCCATATATACCAATACTCATGGTTAATAGATGGTTTTAAAGTATTTTTTTCCCCCACAGGCACTTACAAATTTCATTCCCCCCCCCACAAAAAAAATAAAAGGTAAAACTTATGATAATAATGATAAACTTAGAACACACACCAAAGAAAAAAGGAGAAAACAAAAATCATCTACAATATTACCATCCAGAGATATCACAGAGTTGCTACTATATCTATCTTGCTTTCCCCTCTGCCTCTATGATTTTTTAAAAATAATGATTATATATAATTGCATGTCTTGCTCTAAGAATAGTAAATTCTAGAACTACAGATGTAAGATCTTATTGTTGTTTAATTTGATTGAAATAAATAAACAAGATAAAGTGAAATTACTTTGGCCACCTGATGTGAAGAACTGACTCATTTGAAAAGACCCTGATGCTGGGAAAGACTGAGGGCAGGAGGAGAAGGGATGACAGAGGATGAGATGGTTGGATGGCATCACCGACTCGATGGACATGGGTTTGGGTGGACTCCGGGAATTGGTGATGGACAGGGAGGCCTGGCATGCTGCGATTCATGGGGTTGCAAAGAATCGGACACAACTGAGCGACTGAACTGAACTGATAATACACATCATACAAAGCATCTGGGGCTTCCCTTGTGGCTCAGTGGTGAAGAATCCACCTGCAAAGCAGGACATGCAGGTTCTATCTCTGGGTTGGGAAGGCCCCCTGGAGGAGGGAATGGCAACCCACTCCAGTATTCTTGCCTGGAGAATCCCATGGACAGAGGAGTCTGGTGGGTTACAGTACATGGGGTAGCAAAGAGTCGGACATGGCTGAAGTGACTTAGCATGCACAGGATACAAAGCATCTACCACTACGGACTTTTTTTTTTGACTAATTCTAGAAACCTCCTTCAGAGACTGACCCCTTCCTAGTCTACATCCTCATCTCCAGCCACAAGAAAAAGAAAAGCAATAAAACAGAAAATACAAGCTGACATTTTCAATTTCTGTCCTGCTTCAACGTAATGGGAACTTTTCACCTTCACTTCCAGTGACTAAGTGGCCAGTTGCTATGATTGGTGGATTCCATTATGACCCTGAGATGCTGGGAAAAGGGACAAATCACAAATGCCGTTCAATAATTCCAATTTTAGTGAGACTTTTATCTATACCCAGGAGATGTCTAAAAATGATCCATGGGTGATTTGAACTGGACTGGCCAACTTCTATTTCAAAAAGAAATGAAAAAAGGAGATTTATGATGACACAGCCTGCCTATTTTTTCCAGGCCAATATTCACAGTGTGTTTCTGATAGCAGGTTGGTCCTGCTGCTATTTCATGCCACAGGCATGCCCTTGCCTTTTGCAAGGCATAACCACTTCGTGTAGGAAATTAGCTAACCAACTGATTTTGGCAAGAAAGACACATAAATCTGATGTATTTATGGCTCACACAAGCACCCACTGTTCCACGCAGTCACCACTGGGGCATCCATCAGTTGCATCCATGTGACTCTCTCCTGAGATGGGATGCTCTCTTCTGAGTATGGGGTAACTGGTGCTTTGGTGCCCCACTGGGGGTCCCAGAATTTCAATAATGAGAACTTTTCCTCAAAACAAAGAATATATATTTATTTTTGAAAATGTAGTATGATGTCCAAAGCCAATTGGTTATACAAAAGACATTCTGCATATTGATTTCTGGAATACGTGTTGCCCCAGCGCCCTTTTTCATTTTCTCCACTCTACCACCTCTTCTTTTAGGCTTATGATGGGAATGGAGCCATCAGATTAAGCATCACAGGGAAAATTGTTCATCTGGTTCATAAGGTGCTAAGGCAAAGAGTAAGTTAACCATCTGACAGATAATGCTGGCTGCTCTTCTGAGATTTACTGTCCAATTTTTCAGTTCAGACTGCATTGGGTAAAGTCTGCATTGAGTTTACTTTGGCAATAAGAAAGTGTCCAGACCCACATTGCTCAGTTTGTGACTTGAGGTTCTCCATGCAACAGCCCTGCCTTGCAAGCCAGCTTCTGAGAAGTCAAGTGCACAACAGGACTGAGGATGGGCCCCAGAGACAAGTGCCTCTCCTGCCCCCTTCCCAAGCCAGCAGCACGCACAGCTGGTGATTTCATCATTTCCAACGATTGTCACAGAGACACAAATAGCAAGTATACAACTCAGTCTACAAACATAAGTGTGCAAGGAACCTAGTCTCCTTTATTTTCCAAGTTGTTTTCCAAATCCCTAGTCAATGCTAATTTCAAGCCCCAATTGATTAGGATTGTGCAAGGCATTCTCAATCAATTTGGAGTCTTCTCTTCCCACTGCCATTAGCATCTGGGGTTAATTCCAGTCTCAGGAGATGTGAGTAAAGACAGTGCACTGGGGCAAGGGCCCCATGTAAACTTTGGCTCACACAAGCACCCACTGTTCCATGCGGTCACCACGGGGGCATCCCTCAGTTGCATCCATGTGACTCTCTCCTCTGCTTCTGAGTATGGGATAATACGGCTACTTTTGTGCCCCACTGAGAGTCCTAGAATTTCTGTGGGGGGCCTAAGCTTTGTCTACAGAGTGTGGTCCTCCCAGGAAAAGTCATCCTCCTGTTCATTTCAACACTCAAGACCTAGTTCATGCTCACTTCCTGTAAGCGACCTCTCTTTGTGACTCCACAGCTCATTTCACCTCTTTTCCCTTTAAAGTTCCTACAGCACTCATCTAGCGCTCGTCATGCAGGGATTGTCTTGTTTAGCTTTTCATGAGTTTTTGTAGAACTTTTTAGGGACGGGCTTCATCACTTTCCCCTTCTCATCTTTATGAAAATATCTTCCTCAGATAAATTGGCACTCCATCTTGCAGCTAAGAAATCTACAAGCTTATGTAGAAGGGTGAAGAGAGGAGGCATGGGTGATGGAGAGAAAATGCAGGTGCATGTGGTAGGTTATCAAGATTATGCACCAGTAAGTCAAAAACATGCTGTGTATGTATTTTATCTTCTGTAGTACACTAAAACTCCAAGGCAGCATCTCGTGTTAATGACTTTTTATCTCGGCATACAGCCCAACTGATAAATGCATCTGCTCTATCTATGCTGACTCTATTCCAAATATGATGAAGAAATAAAGAGGAAATTAAAAAGTAAATAAAAATTCTCACCAAAACAATGTTTATTTTCAGGATGTTGATTGGGAAACAGCATACATAGAAACTGAAACCAAGAAGGAACTTGTGAGGCCTTCTTGGTGACAGATGACTCCCTCCTCCCCATCTCCCCTGTTTCTTATTTGTAGAAAAGCTTTAGCCTCCTGAGTCTTCCCTGAGTTCCAAAGAATACATTTAGTCAGAGAAGTGGGAAAAAAAAATGCTGAAACAAAGAAACTGTCAAACAAGACAAAATAATAATAGTTTAGCCATAAGGCAAAATCAGGAATGTTTAGCTCCTCCTCAAAGGCTATAGATAATATTCTGAGTCATATCCTTGAGTTGTTGAGTGGGTTCTAAAACCTCCACTCACCCAGAAGTTAACTGCATGCTGACCATAAGCTCATAGACCTAAAGTTGGTTGGAACCAGAAGAAAGATGATGTTGACTCCCAAAATACTACCCATTTACATCACAAACAGCCAATCAGAAGAATGTCCATGAGCCAATCAGGTAACCCATGACCCTCTCTCTCACACTGACTCTAAAAGCCTGTTCCCTGAAAGTCACTGGTGGGGGCGGGGTGTGGTTTGGGGAGTTTGAGCATTAGCTGCCCGTTCTCCTTGCTTGGGCCCATGTTGAGCACCTTGCAATAACACTGTACTTTTCTTCACCACATCTCAGTGTCAGCAGAGTGGTTCTAATATGACAGGGCAAGCAGACCCAAGTTTGGTTTGGTGAGAAAATGACTAATAGATTAGCCCAAATAATGAACTCTTTTACCACCTATTCATTAGTAACTCACAGCAAATTCCATTCCATTCAATCAGCATTTGTTTCATTTCTATAAGCTGCTGCAGTATTCGACCCTGGTGACATAGAAAAAAATAAGATGTGATTATAGGGTTACATTTCATATGACTGCTTGGAATTTCCTAGCAGGTGGGTTTGCTGAACAGATATAGATAAATACACAGGCATACAAGAAACTATTTTTTTAAATACAGTACTTGTTTTTCAAAGAGATACCCTAGGACTCTAACTTATTCCTAATTAGAGAAGGAAAAATATAGGGTATGATGGTTTGGGGGAGACTGTAAGTGAGTTGCAACCTCTTAAGTCAAGAAGCTCATCAAAACAAAACATACAACATGATATTAGTTTCAGATGTGCTAATATAATGTTATGTGTCTGCTGCTGCTGCTGCTAAGTCGCTTCAGTCGTGTCCGACTGTGCGACCCCCGAGACGGCAGCCACCAGGCTTCTCCGTCCATGGGATTTTCCAGGCAAGAGTACTGGAGTGGGGTGCCATTATACCTCAATTAAAAACAAACAAAAACTTTTCAAAAAGCAAAACCCA
This sequence comes from Bos taurus, assembly GCF_002263795.3. NCBI lineage: Eukaryota > Metazoa > Chordata > Mammalia > Artiodactyla > Bovidae > Bos > Bos taurus. The sequence goes on from NC_037343.1 coordinate 36,191,057, forward strand.
AACAGATGCTATTCTCAGGTAGTTGACTAAGGACCAATTCTAAGCAGACTTTTTGTTTGTTTGTTTATAGACCTTTATTTATTAAAGTCCAAGAGTTGCTGCTATTTGAATAGGTCTTACAGAGAGGACATATAAATATTGTTATCTAAACTGAGACATTTTTGAAAGCAAAAGGGATTACTACTATCACTAATTACTCTGTGACAACAGGAGACATAACCTGGAGTATGGCCACTCCAGTCTTGTAGATGGACAGCCAAAGTGAGTGAGAAGGATTTAAGAGCAAACTAAAACACAAATAGACACCACAGACCCTGGAAAACTCTTCTGAATACATATCAAGCCACAGCTGACTCAGAAATAGATTCTCCTCCTATTTGCAGTAAGAGTGAAACAGTATCCCCAGAAGAATCCCACAAACTTTTCTGCCACCTCCAGGGTTCACCTTTTGCAAATTTCCTGAACTGGAGCTTTACTATTCTCAGATCTGGTATTATCACTATGTTTGCTTGTTTTTGGACTTGTGGGAAAGGAACTAAACAAAGATGGTGAATATTAAATGTCAAGAAGATCATATTATTTTGGTGTGCTTGCATGGGACATTGAATCTGTGAGCAAAGCTGAGTACTGAATGTATACTTAACAAAGTTCCCTATTTTAATAACATTCATGTTATTACTTTTATAAAGTAGTACACATATACTTATTATATAGATCATTTTAAAACTACAAGAAAGATATACAGAAGGAAATGGAATCACCTGTAAACCCATCACCTAGAGAGAAAACATTTCGGTGTATTTCAATTTATGTATTTCAGACAGTTGGGATTATTTTGTATAGGTCATTTTTTTTCTTCCCTTTTCCACCTACAATTCAACCACCTCAACTCAATGGTCGTGCAATATTCAATAATGATGCCACCGAATGTTTATGGATGCTATTATACTATATACATACAATTTTACTCATGTTACAGTCCTATGAAGTAAGTGATTTTATTAACCCATTTTAAAGATGAAGAAATTGGGCACATGTAGGTTAGGGAAGTCGCTCAAGTTTTCACCAGAACTAAGTACAGAACGGGATTGAACCAAGTCTGAGTGGTTCTGGAGTTCAAGTGCTAACCAACAGGCTGAGTCGATCAGGTATTGGTTATGAAAAAGAAGGTTTTTTTTTTTTTTTTTTTCCCCAGTATGAAAGGATTGGATACAAGGAATATAAAGCTCACAGAACCTTGTTTACACCCCCCATTGACAGAGAGCAGCAGTCAGGAAGGCCCCAGATCTAGAAACTCAGGGAAGCGATGGCACTATCGCTAAAATCAGCTGCCAGCAGCACCTGAGAGCTGCCGGCAAAAGCCCTCATCAGTCATTTGCCCCGATGTCCACACTTGCCCAGAGCTTATTCCAGAAGCATCTTTTTCTCCTACCTTGCAAACCTTGGAAAGTGCTGTCCCTGGTGATATCCAAACAGATACCTCCTGCCAAGGAAATCTGTAAAATATTGTTTCCAGGCATTTGGTGCCTGTGGTGCAAGGGAAAACTTAAAATGACGGCGAAGATACGGAGATACATGGGTGAAATTGAGCGAACAGGTTACGCGACAGACCAGAGTTTTTCCCCACCATGGTACTTTCCCCACCATGGTTAATACCCTGACCTATGACCACCAATGAGGCAGTGGTAACTCAGACCTCATTGGCTTGTGTCTCCACCTGCAGCCCATTTCAGTTCTCTCTGAGAATTCAAGTGAGCTCACAAATGGCCCTCCCTGCTCTTCAGTCCTGGCCCCTTGCTGTGCAGCCTGCACGGCCACGAGGGGGCAGCACCTCCCCACTACCACTGCAGCTGGTGCCTCACCCCGGGCTAGGTGCCCTCCTTCTCCCATAGCTGCAGACTCAGATTTCCAAACGATGCCTCCAGTCTCACTGTCTTGAACCCAACCAAGGTTTTTCCTCAAGTGATGATAGCTCTTTACTGAGTCCTGCACTTCTTCCCTGGGTACCAGGCAGTGTTTTCAGGTCTCTAAGCCTCATTTATAGAAAGAGCTTCTTCAGCTTGTGTTGAATAATCCTTTGTTCCTTGTGGGTAAACTGATTCATGGATCCGAGTTGGAGGCAGACACCTCATTGCCTGCTCCATCACTCACCCTAACCTCTGCCCCTCAGTGTACAAGCCAAACTTCCCTCTCAGAAGCTCATGCAAAAATCAACTCATGCAAAAGACACCAGTTCACTGCCAACTCTGACATTTCATGATATTTATTGTCTGAACCCTTAGGCTCAGAAACTTTCTCCATAACCAGTGCTACGATGAAAATTTTGGACATCGCTCTTTGTCCAGTGTCTTTCCTTGGAGTAGATTCTTAAAAATGGAATTACTCCTGTGAACTTGAAACAAATAAGACTGCCAGATAGTTCTCCAGTAATGATGGGTTTATTTGGGATCAGCAGCTGCTGCTGCTGCTGCTAAGTCGCTTTAGTCGTGTCCAACTCTGTGCGACCCCATAGATGGCAGCCCACCAGGCTCCCCCGTCCCTGGGATTCTCTAGGCAAGAACACTGGAGTGGGTTGCCATTGCCTTCTCCAGTGCATGCAAGTGAAAAGTCAAAGTGAAGTCGCTCAGTCGTGTCCGACTCTCAGCGACCCCACGGACTGCAGCCCACCAGGCTCCTCTGTCCATGGGATTTTCCAGGCAAGAGTACTGGAGTTGGCTGCAGGGTTACAATTCAGGGTCTGCAATTATAATAGGCCATGTGCAAGTCCCCAGCAAGGCAAGGAAAGGAGAGCACTTTTATGGAGAAGAAAAGGAAGTTGGGAGTGCTATCATAGTCTGTCACTTTGCTTTGACTGAGTCCTTGCAGGAGAGGAAGAGGAGTCTCTCTTCCAGTTGAACTCTGCAATGGCTGCAGGACATGAGAGCTCCCCCTGCTGGTTTCCCAACTCTATTTAATTGACGTCTCTATTAAAATTTTCATGATGTATAAAAAAGAATGAACATTTTTAAGATTTTGATACAAATTGTTGGCACATTGCTTCAAAAAAATTTTACCAGCTTACACTTCTACAAGCCAGTAGCGGGGCCACTACTTCTTGAACCCTGGCTCACCAAACGTTCTGTGAATGTTATGCTACCTATCTATTTACCAATCTAGCTGCTAAATGTAGATGTTTGTCCATATTTTATATATGTGAAGTATGCAATATATTTTAATATATATATATATATATATAAAACTACAACTATATATATATATATATATATTTCTGGAATCAGGATTGCCAGGAGAAATATCAATAACCTCAGATATGCAGATGACACCACCCTTAAGGCAGAAAGCGAAGAAGAACTAAAGAGCCTTTTGATGAAAGTGAAAGAGGAGAGTGAAAAAGTTGGCTTAAAACTCAACATTCAGAAAACTAAGATCATGGCATCTGGTCCCATCACTTTATGGCAAATAGATGGGGAAACAGTGGAAACAGTGAGAGACTTTATTTTCTTGGGCTCCAAGATCACTGCAGATGGTGACTGCAACCATGAAATTAAAAGATGCTTGCTCCTTGGAAGAAAAGTTATGACCAACCTAGACAGTATATTAAAAAGCAGAGACATTACTTTGCCAACAAAGGTCAGCTTAGTCAAAGCTATGGTTCTTCCAGTGGTCACATATGGATGTGAGAGTTGGACTATAAAGAAAGCTGAGCGCCGAAGAATTGATACTTTTCAACTGTGGTGTTGGATAAGACTCTTGAGAGTCCCTTGGATAGGAAGGAGATCTAACCTGTCAATCCTAAAGGAAATCAGTCCTGAATATTCATTGGAAGGATTGATGCTGAAGTTGAAGCTCCAGTACTTTGGCCACCTGATGAAAAGAACTGACTCATTGGAAAAGACCCTGATGCTGGAAAGATTGAAGGCAGGAGGAGAAGGGGATGACAGAGGATGAGATGGTTGGATGGCATCACCGACTCAACGGACATGAGTTTAAGTAAACTCTGGGAGTTGGTGATGGACAGGGAGGCCTGGCGTGCTGCAGTCCGTGGAGTCGCAAAGACTTGGACACGACTGAGCCACTGAACTGAACTGATATATCTATATCTGTGGGGTTTCCAGGTGGCACTAGTGGTAAAGAATCCCCTGCCAGTGCAGGAGACATAAGAGACATGGGTTCAATCCTTGGGTTGGGAAGATCCCTTGGAGGAGGAAATGGCAACCCACTTCAGTATTCTTGCCTGGAGAATCCCATGGACAGAGGAACCTTCCGGGCTACAGTCCATGGGGTCACAAAGACTCACACATGACTGAAGTGGCAGCACACACATGCTTCTGTATCTATATTGACATAATTTCCCTCAGACTATTTTGATCACCATATTGAGTGAATTATGACTCAGTCCTCTCTCTCCTATACACATCATCAAGACTCTCAAACACCAAACCTTCCAAAACTGCAAGGAAAGTAACACCCCCAAGGTATTTGTTTAGTCAATGGTACTTGTGACAATTTTAACTGTTGATTAAACGCAAGGTATTCTTCCAGAGGCTGTAGGAGTCTATTGCTAAAGAGTAGGTTAAGCCGTGAGTGACCCCAAATCCAAAATCCACATTCTGTCCAACAAGAAGGAGAAAAGAACAGTCATGTTTCTTCCTCCATGAAGATGCTCTGCAAGAAGCTGCTCTGTAAGCAGCTCTGTAAGAGTAAGAAGATGCTCTGTAAGAAGTTGTATCACTTCTTACAACTTATTGCCCAGAGTTTAGTCATACAGCCAAGTTCAGCTCCAAGGGAGGGTGGGAAACGCAATCTTTTTTCCATGTGATCATTTCTCCAGCTAAAAATCAGAAGAGTGAAGAACAGATACCAAGGAACAAATAGATATTCCTGTCCCAGAGGCGTATTAAGGATAATATATGATGTTTGTTATTAAACGGCTCAACAATTTACTTATTTCCTGGAATGTCCGTATTCCTTCTTTACAGAGAAAACACAAAGCTGTGGATAAAGCCTATTGTTTCTCTTTCCTTTAATTATAGTCTGCTTTTCCTTTGGCATAGATTATAGTTTCAGAGATATGCTACAAATTCATTTTGGACTTCAAATGGCTGGAACTTTTCATGCTTTGTTCTCTTTTCCTAGCCCAGCTTCTCAGTCTGGCATTAACTGATCTGAGAATAAACATTCATATGCAGCAGGTGAGTTGTGAGGAGTCTGGAAGCTTGCTTCGTATCCTTTCCTTGAAAAAAGGAAGACAAAAATGTGCTAAAACATCTGGAGGCAAAGAAAAAAGCTAAGTAAGAAAAGAGACGGCGAGTTTCTCTAATAAGCATCTCAAGCTACGATGAATATAGCTTCCATTATACAAATTAAAAAAAAAAAAAAAACAACTAATCTGGACAGGCCAAGGAGCTTTAATGGAAAGAAATACATCAGTGGACTCAGAGTAATTTACAGAGATGAGATTTCATCATGGTACTGTGTGTATCTTATGCATCTCACCAATGCACAACAGCACAAAAAAATATAGTTTCATAAATTACTGTGATACAGATTTTACGGATCCATGACATTAAATGAAAAACAAGATTAACCTGAACAACGGATGCTGGAAGTCTTGAGCCCTTTCTTAGCATCAATAACCACTTGGCAAATATTTCTTCTGCTGCCTGATTGGTTGGGCCAACTTCTCTAATTTTGAGTTCATCTTTATTTCCAGTTCTCTCATCCCTCTCCTGAATACGCAGTGTACTCTGGTCAAGAAATACTTTCTTTTTTTTTTTCTTTAATTCTTTTTTTTTAAATTTAATTTTATTTTTTAAACTTTACATAATTGTATTAGTTTTGCCAAATATCAAAATGAATCCGCCACAGGTATACATGTGTTCCCCATCCTGAACCCTCCTCCCTCCTCCCTCCCCATACCATCCCTCTGGGTCGTCCCAGTGCACTAGCCCCAAGCATCCAGTATCATGCATCGAACCTGGACTGGCAACTCATTTCATACATGATATTTTACATGTTTCAATGCCATTCTCCCAAATCTTCCCACCCTCTCCCTCTCCCACAGAGTCCATAAGAATGTTCTATGCATCAGTGTCTCTTTCTAAATGAAGCAATCTGTCTGTAGTTGAACTCAATTCACATATCTATACTGATTGATGGCTTATGTCTGAAGATTGCATGCATCTTGAAAAAAATCAACATATTACTTCACATCTCCTAGGATGGCTATAAAAGCAAAACAAAACAAAAGAGAAAGTAGCAAGTGTTGGTGAGAATGTGGAGAAACTGGACCCTTCATATACTGCTGGTGAGAATGTAAGATGGAGAAACCCCTGTGGAAAACAGTCTGTTGGTTCCTCAAGGAGCTAAACATAGAATTACCATATCACCCAGCAACTGTGCTCTGGAAAAAAGCTGAAGACAAGGGCCCGAACACACTTGTATACCAATGTTCACTGTAGCATGATTTATAATGCGTGAAAAATTAAAACAGCTCAGGTGTTCAGCAACAGTTGAAAAGATATACAAAATGTTGTATATAATACAATGTAATATTATTCAGTCATAAAAAGGAATAATATTCTGAAACATACTATAATATGATAAACCTTGAAAACGTTAAGTGAAATAAGACAGACACAATAGGACAAATATTATATGATTTCATTGATATGAAATATCTATAATAAAAAAAGGGAAATTCATAGAGCTAGAAAGTAAATCAGAGATTAACAGGAGCTGAGGGAATACAGGAATGGAGAGTTATTGCTTTAATACGTACAAAATTTCTGTTTAGGGTGATGAAAAATCTGTGGAAAAAGATAGTGGTAATGGTTCCATGATGTTGTGAGTGTAATTAATACCACTGAATTGAACTCCTAAAATGGATAAAAATTACATATTCTTAGTACATATTTTACCACAATTTAAAAAAATCGATTGCTTTGGGCTTTCATATTTAAAATATACTACATTCTATAGTTTACCAAAGATCATCGTGATATTTAGCCCTCACAATCCTACAAACAGGGCAAAATATTTACCATTTCCTGCTTCCCCTGCCCCACCCCTGCTTTAATGATGATGTATTTGAAGTTTAGAGCAATCATGAGGTAAGTTGCAGAGACAATTTGCAGATACAAATCTCAAAGGCTGGTCTCCTAGGGGCTCAGTTATTCCACGGAGAGTCGATCTTCAAATTCTCCCAACTGAGTTGTTGCCATAGGCTTTTAGCCTCTGGTTATGACTGGTCTCCAGCCCACTCCTATCTTTGAAGATCTGACCATTGGACTGAATGATTGTTGCTGCTGCTGCTAATTCACTGCTGCTAAGTCGTGTACGACTCTGTGCAACCCCATAGACAGCAGCCCACCAGGCTCCGCCGTCCCTGGGATTCTCCAGGCAAGAACACTGGAGTGGGTTGCCATTTCCTTCTCCAATGCATGAAAGTGAAAAGTAAAAGTGAAGTCGCTCAGTTGGGTCCGACTCTTAGCGACCCCATGGACTGCAGCCTACCAGGCTCCTCCATCCATGGGATTTTCCAGGCAAGAGTACTGGAGTGGGTCACCAGTGCCTAAAGGAGTGTAAATTCGGTCAAAACATCCCTGGAAAGAAGTTCAATTTATACCTTCAGAAGAGGCACGAGAAGGAAGATACACAAAAAAATCCAAGGGAGTGGATGTGATGTTTCCCAAAGCTGGGGCAAAAGTTGAGCTAGCTTGGAATACTTAGGACATCCTGGGAACTGCAGATCAAAGTCCAACTCTCTTAGGGTTCTTGAGAGCCAGGTCACTTCATTTGATCCTCACAGCCAGGAAGGGAGAAGTGGAATAGGAATGTTTTCTCCCTTTTACAGTAGAGAGAAGGTTAAGTGCTTGACCAAGGTCATGGAGTCAGAGCGGACTAAGAAGAAAATGGACTTAGGTGCCCTGACTTCTAGGTGAGGACTCTTTCCATTATGCTGTAGCTGCCTGCTTCTGAGAGGCTCACATCCAATGCCCAGGAAATGCCGCGCAGAGGACTGCTGTTACTATTCTAAGTTTAAGTTGTGGGGGTGGGGGGAGAGGTTGATGCAGTGAGTACAGCCAGGGGTGGAATGTGGGGATGCCATCCTGCCATCATGGATATGGAGTCCTTTTTATGACTTATACCATTCCAGCTGGCACAAACAAGGCACAGCTGAAGATTAAATGTCCTGAACGTTGTTAACCCATTAGATTTCTTGACACCTTCTCCCAGAATTGTCTTTTTATATTTGCAGTAGTTTCTGTTTATCAATGGATATGAGATGTCCTCCTCCTTGTCCTTTGTCAGGGAGCAGGTACTCTCTTGCATGCTTTGGGAAGGAAAAAAACATCCTTTCAGTCCAGAGCTTGAGTTGCCAAGAAAAATCTGCTTTACCCCTACCCCTGCCTTGGTTGCACGATTGGTCCCAGCCTGCCTGGGACTTTCCCAACAGAATGTCCTGTGTCCTCCTTTAAACCCAGGACAAACTGGGATGGTCGGTCAGCCTATGTCACCCTATTTCTAGAGCAGCTCCCTGTCAAATCCATATCTCTTCCGTTTCTATTGTTGCTGTTAGTCACCAAGTCATGTCTGACTCTTGTGACCCCATGGACTATGGCCTGCCAGGCTCCTCTGTCCATGGGATTTCCCAGCCGAGAATACTGGAGTGGGTTGTCATTTTCTTCTCCCGGCGATCTTCCCTACTCAGAGATCAAATCCACGTCTCCTGCACTGCAGGTGGATTTTTACTGCTGAGTCATCTGTGCTGTGCTTAGTCACTCAGTCATGTCTGACTTTTTGCAACCCCATGGACTGTAGGCAGTCAGGCTCCTTGGTCCATGGGGATTCTCCAGACAAGAATACTGGAATGGGTTGCCATGCCTTCCTCCAAGGGATCTTCCCAACCCAGGGACCAGACCCAGGTCTCCCACATTACAGGCAGATTCTTTCCCATCTGAGCCACCAGGGAAGCCCAAGAACACTGGAGTGGGTAGTCTATCCCTTCTCCAACGGAATCTTCCGGACCCAGGAATCGAATCGAGGTCTCCTGCATAGCAGGTGGATTCTTACTAACGGAGCTACCAGGGAAGCCCACTGAGTCACCTGGGAGGGCTAACTTTTGCAAGGCTGAACTTGACAGAGCAGTAAGAGTCCCCACGAGATAGCCAGGACAGAGGAGGGCCCTTTCCATGAATCTCCCTACTTAGCCCCATAGTATTGATGGGAAGGAGTTCCCTCTTCCTGCTCCTGAGGGTGATGAATCAGATCCGGCAAAATGCTCTGTCCACACTAGAAAGACATTCTGTGGCTCCATCTACATCTAACAAGGCAGATGGATTGGTGAACTCAGCTTGATAGCCTTTTGCTTGGTGGGACAAGGAGAGTCCCTGTGACTGTAAAGGACAGACGTTCCTGTGTCCTGGGCTTCCTGATGGGAAACTTGAGAGCCTCCTGGGAGTGGAAGAGAGTGGCTGTGGCTGGTGGGAAATGAGAGGAGACCACGGGGCCACTCAATCCTGTAAGCAGGAAATTAGGACTATCCCCTTGCCACCAGGTAAGATGTTTAAGGTTTTCAGAATAGAACATCCTAGTAAAGCCAAGCAGGAAGCAAATACCTACTACGTCAATCAGTCTATGCAGTAATTGAGAAGATTCGACACAAACCAGTTTGTCCTTCCTTTCTCTTGGCAAAGTAGATCTGATGACTTTGGCTGGTTCTGCTCAGGCCAGTGCGGCTGGCAGGTGGACCCAACTGATTAGATGCAATGCTGCGCTAGCCCAGAGGTTAAAACACTTGCTCAGATACCCCTTCTCAACAGTTCCTATTTCCTTAGGACGGAGTTCTCAATTCAGGGCTTTCAGCCCTGTCAGAGGGTATTGCAGCTGCTGAATTTGTTGTTTTAGGGCGTGACGACTTGACAGCTCCCGGGCAGGGGGGGAACATCTAGTAGCATTTCAGCTTCCCTGTCATGCCAGAGGAGCTTCCATAAAGGAGAAGATGAATTCACTGCATATGTGCGTGCGCGGGGCTTATGTAAGCTGCAGGCAGCAGTGCACAGAGGAGAACAGAAGCCAGGCGGGGGCAGGGAGATCCGGTGAGGCAGCCCCGCAGTGCAGATGCCCGCTTGCAAAGCTGCGTGTGGAGGTGCCGCAAGACCATAGCGCTGCAGTGAGGGGAAGGCAGCAGGGGCGGAGGAGGGTTTATGAGCTTCTAGCCGTGGTGCTGGGAGGCAAAGCCCTAATTTGGCAATGCTTAGGGTGGGCAGGGCTGGAGATGGTGGGAAAGCTGCCTTATTGGGGCTTGTTTGTGACAATAGGTGGGGGTGTGCAGGGAAGGGAGGGAGCCGAGGGGAGAGGAAAAGGCCAGAGGTCTTGGAGCTGCTTTGCAGGAGGAGGAATTAAAGCAGCAAGATTCTTCCTTATGATCTCAGCCAGACTCCTCCGCATCTTTGAGTCTCCTAAACCGTGGCCCACAGCTGCCCACCCCAGCACCTAGTACCTCAGAGAAGCTCTGCTGGAGTCATCGTGTTTGGGACACAGGGCAACATCTCAGCTGAGTAGGCATCTCCATGCTGCACCAATCAGGTGGTTGCATCCCACAATATTTGAGTTTTTTTTTTTTCTCTACAAGGTACCAGGCAAGGCCTTTCAGGGTGTATTTCTGCCTTCTAGGTCTTGCGAGATAATGGTAACAAATAGGAAAGAGGCCAGATTAATAAAGCACAGGGCTGAATATGGTACCTGAAATTCTTAAGGGAGATGCAAAGTGTCATATGCTTTTTTCCTGTAGGTTCAAATACCTAACAGCTTTCCTTCCAGCTGATTTTCTGCTTTGGAGGAACAAGATGTGAGTTATTTTGAATGATTGCTGTATTTTTTTTAATTTAATTTTATTTTTAAACTTTACATAATTGTATTAGTTTTGCCAAATATCAAAATGAATCCGCCACAGGTATACATGTGTTCCCCATCCTGAACCCTCCTCCCTCCTCCCTCCCCATACCATCCCTCTGGGTCGTCCCAGTGCACTAGCCCCAAGCATCCAGTAAATCTGATCAGGTTGTCAACAGGACAAAAGCTGTAGGTACATTTCAGCTTGTATTCAACTTCAGTAATAGTCACTCTCTTTGCTCTGGTAGAGGAAGCTGGCCTTTAAAGTCTGGCAGACCTGGGTAGAGATCTTGGCCCTGTCATTTACTTGCCTTTTGTTATTAGGCAAGTAACTTCACTGTCAGTTTTCTCATCTGTTGCTGCTGCTGCTAAGTCGCATCAGTCGTGTCCAACTCTGTGCGACCCCATAGACGGCAGCCCACCAGGCTCCGCCGTCCCTGGGATTCTCCAGGCAAGAACACTGGAGTGGGTTGCCATTTCCTTCTCCAATGCATGAAAGTGAAAAGCGAAAGTGAAGTCACTCCCTCCATCCATGGGATTTTCCAGGCAAGAGTACTGGAGTGGGGTGCCATTGCCTTCTCCGTCTCATCTGTTAAGTGGAGTTAAATAAAAAGTGGTTAAGAGCTCAAACTCTGAAGTTAAACTGCCTGGGCTTGAATACAGAATCCACTGCTTATTAGCTGTGATCTTAGGTGAGTTGCTGAATCTCCTGACACCTCAGTTTCTTCATCTGGAAAAAGAGGACAATAGTACCTACCCCATAGGGTTGCTGCAATGATTAAATATGATACTATATGCATAGAGTTTAAAAGAGTGGCTAATAAAGAGTAACTGTTTTATAATAATGATGATCACAACAATAATTTTATCACAAGGTTGCTGTGAGGTATAAATTTGACAACATACACAAGAGTACCTAGAAAATAAACCTGAATACATGTAATTGTCTCCTTCCTTTACTTATGATAAGTTAGGAAACAACAGAAGAGCCCTTCTGTACTGACACTCTGAACTGCTGAATTAAGTCTGGTATAGGGAGATAATTTTTTCTTCTTTCACTGCTATTGCTTTCCTTTTAAGAAAATGGAAACTAAAGTTGATAGAGGGAGTGATTATTAATATGATATGATAGCTCTTAACATTAAATACAGGAGTTATGCTAAAGTACAATTTTCAAAAGGTTAAAATCATGATTCATATGCAAATACATAATGAATAAATTTCATACATTTTATTTAACCCATCTACTAATTAGGGAATGAGTAAGATGCTAAAATCTATTCAAAGGAGAATTTGAAGAACACACACATGGAATCAGGAATGCTGAAATGAATTTGCTAATAGATATAAAACTGGTTAATAGCCTGTGGTGCCATGAAGTATGGGCTTTCCAGGTTCTAGTGGTAAAGAATCCGCCTGCCAGTGCAGGTGACATAATAGATGTGAGTTTGATCCCTGGGTCTGGGAGATCCCCTGGAGGAGAGCATGGAAATATATCCCAGTATTCTAGGAGAATCCCATGGGCAGAGGAGCCTGGTGGGCTACAGTCCATGTGGTCACAAAGAGTCAGACATGACTGAGCACACAAGCACAAATTCTCAGAGCCTGGCCTGAGAGCCCTTAAATTACAATCGCCCAAACTTCTGGGCATTAAGTCTTTTAAACAATCAATGGGCCAGACTCTGTCTCATCTCCTTTTTCTGGAAGTGAGTCCAGCCAGTTTCTCAGAGACACAAGTGGGAGGAAGGAAGCTCAGAGAGAAACGGTCTAGAGTAAAGGGCTCTCGGTCTGTGCTCCTTGGTGATATGGTACATCTACCCCAGAGGTCCTCTAACTCATGTGATTGGGGAGCCAGGAAGCAGTGAGAGAAAACACAGTGGAATTAACTAAATCATATTTATTCATTGGAAGACAAGGAGATGTTTTTTCTCATTTCTTTACTCAGGCCACATCATTAAGCCTAATTAATGGAAAATGTAGAGGTTGTTCAGAATGAATTTTTAGTTGTCATTAGCCAAAGACAGCAATCAACATGCAGGTGAGAGTTATCTCCATCTTATCATAGGAGAGGAATATGTGTTCTTGTTAATAAAGGAAAAACAGCAAGTGGATATTTACTGTGGCTTCTCCACCCACTGGTAGCCGATAGGGTGAGGGGGACCATGCAGTGGATGCAGAGCCAGGAGAACATTTTGTGTGCTAAACTGATGCCACCCTGTATCGACTGCTGCTTTCTGCCAGGAGGGGCTAAGTGCTGCATTGATGTTCTCTTCTCACTCTACTGGAAGAGAGGTGAGGACCAAGGATCTTACTTCTTTGCCTTCACCCTAGCCTGAACAAAGATGAGCAGCTAAGTGGTTTTTCCCGAAGTACGCCAGGCCACTGGGATTTTTAACCAGAACAGACACTTCAGGGCATTGCAATTTGGCAGCATGAGAGATCCACTCTCATTCTGACCTTCACTCTACATAATTAGTGCCCTTCCATCTAACTAAACAGAGAAGATCTGGGGCAGCAGAGGACAGAATTAGCAATAACCCACCAGGAGATGGGAACTCAGCTTGAGGAGGAGAACACCTGACTGTAACCTACATAGAAGAAAACAAATCAGATGGAGGCAGAGGGAAGCCTCCTTGATCTGCACTTGTCCTTGTGTTCCTAAAAAATCAAAAAATGACCCTTGGCAGACTCCCGTAACAAACAAATAAACCAGGGATGATATTTCCAGAGCTCCTCCTTCCCTGACAGGAATAATAAAAAGTAATTGTAGGCTGCAGCAGCTGCTGGGGCACTACTCAGAGCTGCTTATAGCCATTCTTGCAGGGGGGGTCGGGGGGAAGCCCCCGAAACCCCTCCTCCCCCCTCCCAAGCCAGCTCTGCTAAATTTAGCTCTCCCAGCATGTGCAGGGGTCTATATTTAGTACCTGAAAGTCAGAGTTCAGCATTCAATTCATCAAGCCATCAGTCATCCCTTCATCCAAGGAACACAGTGAGAAAAATCTTTCCAAAAGAAGCACTTGCTCTCTATTAGGGGTGGAAGCCATTCTCAGAGTGAGGGATTCACTGAGCCAAGGGGGTTTCTCCTTACCCAGATGGTGTGAGGTGCCCTTGAGAGTGCTAGGCATGGAGCAAGGGTGTGGAGTGTGGCTGCAGAGGGCCAGGAGCAGTGGAAGAAGAGAGAAGGAAGGATGGCGTGGGCAGCAGCCCTCTGCTCTCATTCTGTGCTTGTTGACATTCGCAGGCAGCTGGGTGCAGACATTAAGACCCTACTTAGATGTCACCTCTTAGCAAGAGCTTGCCTTGAGACCCCTCAAAGTGGATTAGGAGCCCCTCCTCTGCACACAGTATTTCATCTGTCACACTTTACAGCAGCCACACCCCTCAAATAAATCACCTGGGATGTTGTTCAAGGACAGGTTTCCAGTATCATGCATTGAATCTGCACTGGCGATTCATTTCATATATGATATTATACATGTTTCAATGCCATTCTCCCAAATCATCCCACCCTCTCCCTCTCTCACAGAGTCCAAGAGGGATGGTACCGGAGGGAAGAGGGAGGGGGGTTCAGGATGGGGAACACGTGTATACCTGTGGCAGATTCATGTTGATGTATGGCAAAAGCAATACAATATTGTAAATTAATTAACCTCCAATTAAAATAAATAAATTTATATTAAAAAAAAGACAGGTTTCCATCTGGTGTATCTGGGGCCTGAGATCTTGTGTTTTTAATGAGTTTTGCAGGGCAAGACTGATAGGGCAACAGGGGGCCCTACTCTGGGGGCAAAGGTGATATCAGGCTAACTAGCTGGTAGCAAACCTAGATATTGCCTCAGGGGCTTAGCTTGTATTCATGGATGAAGGCATTATAGGCGGGGCATCGGGAAGGAAGGAAAGTGGTAGGTCTTCATTTATCCAATCCCTCTGGACCACCATGCTTACAGGTCAGTGGTATTGCATCAAAGTGAGGGAGGGTTCCTAGTATTAATATGTGGAAGAGAAGGCTTGTGCCCATGGGTCTCAGTTCAGGCTCTGAGTTGCTCCTGTTCTTCTATCTGGAGACCTCTAATCAGAACAAGCAGTGTTGCAGGGGTACCTCAATGGGGGGCATCAAAACACATTTAGGGCCGGTATGCAGGGATCTGAGTCTTCCTGCTCCCGATGGGCCCAAGAGATGGATAGTTAACTGCCCTCACGTGCTGTGCTGTGCTAGTTGCTTCAGTCATGTCCGACTCTTGGTGACCCTGTGGACTGTAGCCCACCAGGCTCCTCTGTCCATGGGATTCTCCAGGTAAGAATACTGGAGTGGGTTGCTCCTTCCTACTGCAGGGGATCTAACCCTTGTCTCCTGCACCACTAGTGCCCCTTAGGATGCCCCACTGCCTCATAGTGTAATCCAACTAGGAATTGGGGTAGGCTTCAGGATACTAATAAACTAACAACAAAGAGTGGTGAAAGACAAAACACACCAGACAATGAAGGAGATGATTTAATTCGGGCTATTGCAACACAACGGACACTCATTAATAAGGAATGTCTCACCAAAGGTTTGATGAAGAGATCTTAAATAATAGCACCAAAAGTGTAGGTTCTGAAAGAAGAAAGGGATAAATTGGACTTCAAAATTAAAAGTCTTTGTTAAGGGACTTCCCTGGTGGTCCAGTGGTTAAGAATCTGCCTTCCAATGGAGGGGACTAGGGTTCAATCCCTCGTCAGGGAACTAAGATTTTACCTGCATTAACTAAGCCCATATCCTACAGCTAGAAAGAAGCCCAAAGAAGCCCGAACACCACAAGTGGAGAAGCCTGCATGTGGCAACAAAGAGCTTGAGTGCCACGAGGAAGGTCCCGTGTGCCACAGCTAAGACTGGAGGCAGCCAAATAAATACATTTTAAAAAGTCTTTGTTAAGACTTTTTCAAAAGACCCTATGAAATGGATGAAAAGATAAGCTACAGACCATGGGAAAATATTTGCCAATCACATAACCAACAAAGGACAATGGTCTAAAATATATAAAGAGCTCTCAAAATTCAATGGTGAAAAAATAAGCAATCTGATTAGAGAACAGGTAGACGACATTAAGAAACATTTCACCAAAGATGAGGTACAAATGGCAAATAAGCACAAAAAAATGTTCAACATCTTTATCCATCAGGCAAATGCTAATGAAGACTATGATGGACTATTACTATATACCAAAAAGAGCGGCTAAAATAAAATAATGACAATACCAAATCCTGACAAGGATGCAGAAAGTCTGGCTCTCTCATATTTTTTTGGTGGGAAGATACACCCACTCTGGAAAACAGCTTGGTAGTTTTTTTTTTTTTTTTAAAGTGATTATTCTATGACCTGTCAATTGCACTCTGGGGTATAAACACTCTGGGATAAAAAGAATTATGTTCACACACACACACACACACCCCCCACACATAATGTCTCAAAGAAAAGGAAGGAAGGAGACTTGGCATTGTAGAGACAGATGAATGAGAATCTCAAGGAAGGGTCTAATTTCAGAATATTAACAATATTGGAGGACCTTGTGGTTATCTACTTTAGAACCCAAAAGTTCGGAGGAACAAAAGAATGGAGGAATTTATTAACTTTTAGTGTTTTATAGGAGCACAAAATTCAGGTAAGTTTTAACTGTGTCAGAGTACAAGGTGATCATCGGTAAGTGTGGTGTGGAGATTACTGTGGGATGGCATAGGCTATGAATGCATCAGAGCTCAGACAAGCACTGTGGACCAGTGTTGCCTGGAAACAGCGCTACTGTGGAGCTGACTTGAATTTGCTCTCATGAGTTAACTTAAATATATGTCAATATTGCAAACTGACTGTTAAACCATTGGTAGTTTGAAAGTGGCCATAGTAAGAGTATTTACAGCTTGAAAATTGGCAAATACTATAAATCAGCTTTCTTTCTCTGTCCACTCATCTAGAAAGCTGGTCACTGCACATGTGTCAGCATCTTACTTTCCAGAAAGCCTTGTGGAGGAGAGAGAATTTGAAATATACATTAAAAATTGGGAAAAGAAGTATCTTATATTTCTCCTTCGTGATTCAGTGCCAGAAAAGAGAGTTAAGACTTGTACCCCCTAAACTCCTAAACTAAGTACCCAGAGTTGAAATAGAAATAAATTATGCATTAAATAAGGGCATATGATCTGAATAGGAATTTTTATTTTCATTTAAATGGAACAGACTTGTCCCAGGAAATTTGAGACATATAGTACTTAGGTGCCATTCTATTATCTAGAGAATTCTGTCCAATCAGATATTTTTGAGCATCTATAATCTAGTGAATTATATCATGAGATTTCTAGTACCTTCTGAATCGCCAAAGCAAGATTACTTTTGTTTCTTACTGTTTAACTCTTGTATATTTTGTGTTTCTATAACTATCTTTTAAAAAGTATGTACAATTACATCTACCTCTTTTTAAAGAAGAAGGTTGATATGCTGCATTATTAACACATTGCCAACGACATATTTCAGTATAGGCGTGAAGAAAAATCCATGTTATGTCACATCAGAATAGAGTATTCAATACTTCCGGTGCATTTCTCTTTTGAAGGTGGATATGCCACTAGTCTTTTCCTTTTCAGTTCAGTTGCTCAGTTGTGTCCAACTCTTCGTGACCCCATGAACTGCAGCACACTTGGCTTCCTTGTCCATCACCAACTCCCAGAGCTTGCTCAAACTCATGTCCATTGAGTCGGTGATGCCATCCAACCATTTCATCCTCTGTTGTCCCCTTCTCCTCCTGCCTTCAATCTTTCCCAGCATCAGGGTCTTTTCAAATAAGTCAATTCTTCACATCAGGTGGCCAAATTATTGGAGCTTCAGCTTCAGCATCAGACCTTCCAAGGAATATTCAGAACTGATTTCCCTTAGGATGGACTGGTTGGATCTCCTTGCAGTCCAAGGGACTCTCAAGAGTCTTCTCCAACACCACGGTTCAAAAGCATCAATTCTTTGGTGCTCAGCTTTCTTTATAGTCCAACTTTGACATCCATACATGACCACTGGAAAAACCATAGGTTTGACTAGATGGATCTTTGTTGGCAAAGTACTGTCTCTGCTATATGCTGTCTAGTTTGGTCATAGTTTTTCTTCCAAGGAGCAAGTGTCTTTTAATTTCATGGCTGCAGTCACCATCTGCAGTGATTTTTTTTTTTTTTTTTGCAGTGATTTTTGAGCCCAAAGAAATAAAGTCTGTCACTCTTTCCACTGTTTCTCTCTATTTCCCATGAAGTGATGGGACCCAATGCCATGATCTTAGTTTTCTGAATGTTGAGCTTTAAGCCAACTTTTTCACTCTCCACTTTCACTTTCATCAAGAGGCTTTTTAGTTCCTCTTCACTTTCTGCCATAAGGGTGGTGTCATCTGCATATCTGAGGTTATTGATATTTCTCCCAGCAATCTTGATTCCAGCTTGTGCTTCTTCCAGCCCAGCATTTTGCATGATGTACTCTGCATGTAAGTTAAATAAGCAGGGTGACTGTATACAACCTTGACGTACTCCCTTTCCCGACTTGGAAACAGTCTGTTCCATGTCCAGTTCTAACTGTTTCTTCCTGACCTGC
Source organism: Bos taurus (assembly GCF_002263795.3). NCBI lineage: Eukaryota > Metazoa > Chordata > Mammalia > Artiodactyla > Bovidae > Bos > Bos taurus. Next base: position 36,209,547 of record NC_037343.1, read on the forward strand.
ATATAGGTTTCTCAAGAGGCAGGTCACGTGGTCTGGTATTCCCATCTCTCTAAGAATTTTCCACAGTTTGCTGTGATCCACACAATGAAAGGCTTTGGCATAGTCAAAAAAGCAGAAGTAGATGTTTTTCTGGAACTCTCTTGCTTTTTCGATGATCCAGCAGATGTCAGCGATTTGATCTCTGGTTCCTCTGCCTTTTCTAACCCAGCTTGAACATTCGGAAGTTCATGTGTTTTTGAAGCCTTGCTTGAAGAATTTTGAGCATTACTTTGCTAGCATGTGAGATGAGTGCAATTGTGTGGTAGTTTGAATATTCTTTGGCATTGCCTTTCTTTGGGTTTGGAATGAAAACTGACCTTTTCCAGTCCTGTGGCCACTGCTGAGTTTTCCAAATTTGCTGGCATATTGAGTGCAGCACCTTAACAGCATCATCTTTTAGAATTTGAAATAGCTCAACTGAAATTCCATCACCTCCACTAGCTTTGTTTGTAGTGATGCTTCCTAAGGCCCACTTGGCATTCTAGGATGTCTGGCTCTAGGTGAGTGATCACACCATTGTGGTTATCTGGGTCATTAATATCTTTTTTTGTATAGTTCTTCTTTGTATTCTTGCCAATTCTTCTTAATATCTTCTGCTTGTTAGGTCCATACCATTTCTGTCCTTTATTATGCCTATCTTTGCATGAAATGTTCCCTAGATATCTCTAATTTTCTTGAAGAGATCTCTAGTCTTTCCCATTCTATTGTTGTCCTGTATTTCTTCACATTGATCACTGAGGAAAGCTTTCTTATTTCTCTTTGCTATTCTTTGGAATATCATCCTTTTATCCTGACCAATTCTTTGCATTATAGTTCTCTCTCATAAGAAGCATTCAGTTGTTTTCCAATTTCTAGAAATACACACTGTTGAATCAAGGGTGATCAGAAGGAAGGCTAGGGTTATATTAGGACAAACCTATTCCTCCTACAAAAACAAAACCCTTAAAGTATATATCAAATTCAGAACTCTGCTTTGAAGAAAAAATAGGAGTTAGCTAGTCATTGGAGACGGGAGGAATTCCAGTTAAGGGGGTAGCATTTGGTCATGCTCTTGTATTGTAAGGCACTCATTGTTGTCTTTATTGAAACATATATAGGTTTGACATAAGATGAGAGGCAGGATAAAGTCAGGAGGAATAAGATCAGAATCAGGTAGTAGTCACACCATTCAGGGCCTTGTAGTTTAATCTTACTTAGGAGTTTGAGCTTTGCCCTGAAAGCTGTAGGAAACTCTCAAAGGTTTGGAATTGGAGTAGTAGAAGCAGTATGGCTATAGCTTGGAGGGAAATTACACAGGAAGCAGGATATTGGGGAAAATGTTAGTTATCTTGTCAAGTGATGAGAGCTTGCACTGAGGCTTGTAGGAGGGTTAGAGATTTTATTCAAGAGATGTTAAAGAGGAAGCATCTTCAGTCTTGGTGATGTAATTGATTGATTGTGTATAGGGGTTGAGAGAGAAAAATGAATAGAAAGATTCAATGTTTCAGTGTCCAAAGACTGAACGTATAGTGCAGTGTTTGCCAAGATAGGGAACCAGTGAATCAGTGAAGTTGCTCAATCGTGTCTAACTCTGCAATCCCATGAACTGTAGCCTACCAGGCTCCTCCATCCATGGAATTTTCCAGGCAAGAGTACTGGAGTGGGGTGCCATTTCCTTCTCCAGGGGATCATCCTGACCCAGGGATCAAACCCAGGTCTCCCGCATTGCAGGCAGATGCTTTAGTATCTGAGCCACCAGGGAAGCCCAAGATAGGGAAAGCAAGAGGATTTGGAACAAATACATTTAACATGTGTCTGCTGAAGAGCATCTTGGGGAAAGTTTACAAGCTTCTTATAATTCTTATGCTCTCTAATAACCTAGTATATTTCAACAGTAACATGACTTAAGCTGCCTTCATGTGAACATTGGTTAATCATGGGTATACATTCATTATGTGTATACACCAAATAATATATGATTAGGAAAGAACACATGTGAATCTGCATACTAGTAAAAACATGCACAGTAGTTAACCTTGCTTATCTGAGTGATAAACTGACTTACTGAGTTATCAGCAAGCTCACTGGAGTTCCCTGACTGCCATATAATATGTTTTAGTATGACCTGGGCATTTTTAAGCTTCTATTTTGTGATTAAAAACTTTAAATAACGAGTTTATTGATTGATGCTTTGAAATAACAATGGAAACCTGACATTGTTGTTTTTAATAAAATAGATTTATTGGAATCTACTTTTGAATCTTTGGTTTTGGCACACCACCAGTTTGGAAACACTGGTATTCTACATTGTGATAGAGACTTGATATCAAATTAGAATATGTGCTGCAGAACTTTAATATTAAAAACTATTTTTTTAAAGAAGGAAAATTCATCCAGAATTGACCTCTGCTTTAATTTACTAGTATATGTTTGCTACAAATTTGGTACTGATTTTTAAAATACCTTAGCTTCTTCAATGAGTGTGATCAGTATTACTGAAACTTTGAAATCACATTGATCACTTTATTACCTTTGATTTCTACCCCTGTCACCAACAAGCTTACCTGTATTGAACCAATCTTTTCCTTGATTTCTGCCTCATTACAGTATATGTTCTGCCTCTTGTCAGAAGCTGCTTCTTTCAACTGAACCTCCAGGTTTTCTTCCCTTTCTGCTTCCTCTGGGGCTATAACACTGTCTCTTTTTAGTAACTACCTCTTCCTTTCCCATAACTACCCTTAACATAAAAATACATCCACATCTATTCTATCTATACCCACTTACGCCTAAGCTACCTGCATCTACCCTCTTGTTTTATTTTCCTTCTATTTACTGGAAATGGGCTTCCCTTGTGGCTCAGACGGTAAAAAATCTGCCTGCAATATGGGAGACCCAAGTTCGATCCCTGGGTCAGGAAGATCCCCTGGAGAAGAGAATGGCTACCCATTCCAGTATTTTTCCCTGGAGGATTCCATGGACATTGGAGTTTGGCGGGCTACAGACCATGGGGTCACAAAGGGTCAGACACGACTGAGTGACTTTCACTGTTTTTGAAACAGTAGCTTATTCTGGCTGCTTCTATTTTATCATCTCTAATTAACTTTTCAGCTCATAAGGTTTCTGTTTCCATTACTCCCTCGAAACTCCTTGCTAGGTTTATTTCTGTATCACTAAGTTTTCAGGCCAGTTTACCTATAGTAAAGAGCTTAGTTTTTCCTATTCCCCCCTCTGAAGCTGGAAGCCACTGGAGAGTTATAAGCAGAAAAATGACACAATATAACTTATAGTGCATCAAGGTCACTCTGAAAGATGCAAGTGTGAAGACAGGGACACCAATTAAGATGCTACTAAAATAGTATTTGGGTGTTTCCCAGGTGGCTCAGTGGTAAAGAATCTGCCTTCCAATGCAGAAGACGCAGGTTCAATCTCTGGGTCACAAAGATCCCCAGGAGAAGGAAATGGCAACCCACTCCAGGATTCTTGCCTGGGAAATTCCATGGATCAGGAGCCTGGCAGGCTGGGGTTGCAAAAGAGTCAGACACAACTTAGTGACTGAACAGCAACAGCAAATAAAACAGGGAATCCTCACCACGGATATGGCATTTAATTCTGTGAGACTGGAGGAGATCACCAAGGGAGTGAGTACAGGTGCTGAAGCTATCTGAAGGCCAAGCTCTGGTCCTGTGTACACTGGGATGCCATGGATATAAGCAAGAACTAACAGAGGAGATTCAGAAGGAGTCAATGAAGTAGATAGGAAACCAGGAATAATATTCAAGGAAAAAAATTCAGAAAGGAAAGCGTGATCCTTAGGGTCAAATGCTGCTGTTAGGTCAAGTAGGATGAACTGTGAGAATTAACTCAATCACCTCTGAGGGTGTTTGTGTGTGTGTGAAAGGGATTGAACATATGGACAAGAGCAGTTTTTAAGGCATGCTGAGAAAAGTCTGATTGGAATGAATTCAAGAGAGAATGAGAATAGTGGCAAGGAAAACAACACATTTAGACAACTTCTGATGACCATTGCTATAAAGGGGAGCAGGGAACCAGGGCAGTAATTGAAGGCAGAAGTGAGATTGACAGATGGGCTTAAAGTGAGCTAAACAACAATGTGTTTGTATACAGATAGGAAAATGTATTATGTGAGAAAGAGATGAAACACTGGAGGAAGTAAAATCCTTGAGAAGGTGCCAGGGGATGGGACCCACAACACAATATAGGTGTTGACTTCAGCCAGGACCATGGATAGTTCATGCGTTGACACTGGACCTGAGATAGCTCCTAGGCAGAGCTTCTGTGAGATTGTTGGGCAGAAGCATGTGGAAGCTCTTTTCTAGTTGTTTCTAATTCTTACAGGAAATAAGAGGCAACGTCATCCGTTGAGAATTAGGGGAGTTGTTGGAAGTTTAAAATAGGAGGAAAAGGTATGAAATTCTTGTCAAGGAGAGAAAGGGACTGAATGAACTAGGGATAAGAGGATGGGAAGGGTCCCAGGGAGCCTCAGGTAGGTCAGTGACCATTCATTGACAGTGACACCAGTTAGCACGGGTGTGTGTTTTCTCTGGTCAGGCTGAAGGCTCAGGGAGGAAAGGGTTCACCCTCAGCTCCCTTCATTTTCTCATCTCTTTATTGCAGCACACACACATACAAAAAACTTTTGAAGCTCTTGGCTGTTTGTTGCAAACTCTGAGGTGAATTCCGGATGAGAACTGCAGGTTAAAGAGAGATGGAGCTTTCTCTGGAATGTCTGTGCTTCCTGCCAGTCAGCATTCATTTGGCAGGCCAGCCTTTGACTGAACTGGTATTTTAAGCATCCAAATGTATTCCAAGCCAAGCTGGCAGCCATTCTATGCAATCCACGTCACTGCCCTTTATACCAGAGGAGACTTGGGGACCTTTGGAATCCTCAGTCAGCAGAGCCTGCTCTGCATTGCAGTGGAATCCATTTGCTCAGGGACACTAATAGACTGGATTCAGAAGTGGGCCCTGAATTTCCGTGAAAGGGATGAGGGGCACTAGGGAAGGAGGCAGCTGGGAAGGACTGAAGTTTAGATAGAATTTAAATAAAATAGACTTCAAAGAAAATGTTCTTCCTCTGACCTCCACCTCTGCTAAAAGCTGCACGAAGTAAATGAGATAAGAGGTGAGCCTGTAACCTAGATTTGTGGATATGTATTGACGTCCTTCTCTGTAGGCTGTGAGGGATGATTTCATTAATATCTGTAAGGTACTCAGAACAGTATCTGGCAGATACTAAAACTCAATACATATGAGAAAACATAATAATAATACTGTTATAATACTATTATTTTTTATTATGCCTTGACTAGGGTTGAGCAATTTATTTCTGCATCTTTTTCTAGACAATGAAGAAAATCTTATTTAAATGAGCAAAAAAAACCTCATAGATTGATTAATGTGGTTCTTATACAAGGATGACATCCCCATCTCTGAAACACAACACAAATATGATGTGAAGGCAATACTGAGAAGAGGGAAGATGTGGGATATTGAGCCAGAGATGCCTTAGCTAGCTTGCACTTAGCCAAGCCACTTAAATTTCCAAGAACATTACTTTTCTGACATGTAAAATGGAGACAGTAATAACTCATCCTTGATATTACTATTGGGATTTAATAATCAATAGATATAATTGTATTATGAATAATGGTGGGTATATAGTTTATATCCAACAATGATATCTGTGATTATTAGTAATTTTGGTGGATTCCTTATGTGGAAAATATCTTTCCTCTTCTCCATGTACAGAAATCTTTTTTACCTTTCCAGGACCAATTTGATGCCAGCCTCCACAGAAATTCTAGTCCAGATTCTCCTAATCAGACTTAATCTTGTTTCCTCTGGGTTCCTACTATATTTTATATTAGTTCCCCTCCCTTGCCCCAGTTCATCTTGAAAGTCTTTTTCCTTGCATATTTGTCTCTTAAGCTGGATTAAAATTTTATATATATATATATATATATATATATATATATATATATATATATATATCTGAATCTCCATCCCATTTAGCAGAAAGGCTAGAATGTAGTAGGCATGTAACAAATGTTTGTAGAATTCATTGGGAGTTCTCTCTAATCTTCAAAGCTGAAAAACTGACCTACAATTAGAAGAGGCTTCTTTCTCTCTTTTCCCAAATTTCCCATATGAGAATTTGGGAAACAATATAGAGTAGTGAGGAAATGTGGTGTCTGAAGTCAGTAGACCACTTATGGAATCTCATTTCAGCAATCATATAGTGTATTTCCTGGTATATCATGAGCATCAAATAGTATGTTATCTATGATTATTATTGTCATTGTAGGTATCATCACCATAATCAACATAGAGGCAGTGTCTGTCCTGCTTACAATCTAGGTAGGGAAGGAGGACACAGATGAAATGCCACCAGAGCACAGCACCAGACCGATATTTACCAGCCCTCACTTGATCTTGGAGCATTAGGACAGCACAGCTGACTCCAGTCAAGAAGAGATCACTCTCCAGGCATGACAGAAAGGAAACAAACTGTTCTTAGGTGGCTTACGCTGCTTTCTGCACTAGCTGATCCAAGTAATTAGAGCAGATAAGTGACCAGTAAGGGCAAGCCAGAAATGGATCCTACTTCCATGCCACGGATAAGAGAGCAAGTTATAAAAATGTACACTTAAAACTCTGAGGACAAATTAGCCATCCGATTTCCAGCGACTGAAAGAGTCTGAGATTCATCGTAGGCAAGTAACTGTGAAAGGGAAGGTCAGCCAGAGGAGGACCTCCAAGTCACTTAAGCTGCTCAGGGGCTCTTCTTGGCCATATTTTGAGGTTCATTTTATTAGCATCCTAGAAGAGAGGGACTGAAGCTGTAGCACATGTGGCAGCATGGTGTCATAGAAAGAAAAGGAGATTCATTCCTGGATTTATTACTTACTAGCTCAGTGGTTTTTGTAAATTACTTAATCTCAGTGATTTTCAGGTTCCTGAGGATTTAATCCTGGGAAGATTAAAGGTGATGTAACATACCCATGCTCACTAACTGGGAATGTTATCATTGAGGACTTCATCATTGGGAAGCACCCGATCTGTTTCATATTAGAGAATAATAATCAAAACTAACCATAAGCAAAAAAATAAAATAAAATCAGTTAAAATATTTTGACTATTTCTAGTTTGGGACATGGGCCTCCTAAGACTATTCCAGCCCTAGATCAAAACCTTGGGAGACAGTAAATCGGCTTTGTTCTATTCTGGGTCCAGCTTCTATACCCCCAAATTCTTAAAATTATTCTTAGGGGCAGTGAGCTGGGGCGTGGGAAGACATCAATGCCCACTGTTCCTACTATAGAGAAAATTGCTCAAGGGCACATGGCCCACTGATGGTGGGTTAGTGATGTCATCTTCCCACACAAAGGACATTATTAATATCACAGTGACTCATACTGTGTGACTCTTCAGGCACTTGCCGGAGGGGAGGGGTGGAGATAGATCTACCAAAAAAAAGGAGAAATGAGGAGATGGACTGAGATTTAGTTGAAATATTTTAAGTGGGGAAGTTGCACCCTCTTTAGCTTTGAGATGCAAGAAACATGGAAGTCACATGAATGGGAGGAAAGAGGGAAGCTGGAGAGGGAGTTAGAAAAGGCAAAGGGGAGAGACCAATAAAGAAAGAGGGAAGAGAAAAGAGGAAGGCAAAGGTGGGCTGAGGACAAGGTAGAAAGCAAGTGTTATTATATAACTAGGATTGAAAGGACCAAGCTATGGAGATGATCAATAAAAGAAGATTAAATTTGTAAGATACATCCAGAGGTTTAAAGAGATCCCAAGATGGAGTTAGGAACATCTAAGTCAGTGGTTTTTGAGAATGTGATGAAATCCATGGAAAGAAACAAAGCATATATGTTCCAAGTGTTGTATATAGTTTCATGGAGTTCATAGATTCCCTAAAGCCAATCCATGAATTCTCCTCCTAGGAGAGTGCCTTGAACATTCACATATATTAATTTGAGACAATGATAGGTCTGGAGCTTCCTCAGACAAGTCTGAAAGTCAAACATAGAGTTTATGAATATTACCATTTTAGTTTCTTTTCAACTGCATGAATGTTATTTGTTCAAATCTAGCTATGATCATATTTATTTGTTTATTCAATATACTAATTTTTTTTTTAAACAGGACATTTTGCTAGATCTTTTTAAATGATCACCAGTAAATAATCCAAGGGTTTGGGGGCAAACAAAAGAGAAGAAAATGGCCTTAAATAATAAAGTTTACCGTTTGAACGTTAGGCTCTTTCATGCTGGAAGAATGAAGTCCATTGGTCTTTCTTCAGGTAACAAGATTTGCTTTAAGTGTACACAGGGATATAAGGAAAATAGGAGTCACATTGCATGGGCCTCATGAAGGAAAGGAAGCATTAGAATGCCAGACCACACAGAGACTGTTGTTCAGGAGCTGGGTCACTTAAGGTTTGGTGTAACTTGAGCAATCTGGTCTCCTTATCCACTCAGCAGCGCATCTGTTAATTTCTGTCCCAGTGTTTCTCTGTGCTGCTGGCTCTGCTACCCTTTGCCACCTTCTTTCTCCTTAACAGATTCTGCCTGTTCAGTCCTTTGCCTTGCTGTTCCCTTTGCCCATGTTTTCGTTTGTTTGTCTGTTTCCTTCCTCCCATTTTTAAGTGCTAACTTTTTTGAATGTGCCCCGAGTCCCCCAGAAGAGTCACTAGTGGATTCATAGTCACCTTCGCCCCTGAAAGATCTTTCATGGGCACGTTACCTGGCTTCTTCTGAGACATGGGTCCACCCAGGTCAGTCTCTGTGCCGGGATGTCATCATCATGTAGTCAGGAACATTCGGAGTAGAGCACTTTCTTCTTTGGTACAATACCTATTGGACTTTACCTACTGGACTTTGTAGGTTTGCAAAGCTGTACTCTCACATCCATCACATAGTTTGACCCCCGTAATAACCTTGTGAGTAATTATTATTAGTGTGGCCATTTTACACATGAGGAAACAGAGAGTCAAAGAAATTAAGGGGAAAACTCCAGGTCATTCAACCAACAAATGGTAGGCCACACTTAATTCCAGGTTTTCTGACCCCAAAGTCTTTCCAGACACCAGTCAAGAGGAGAGAAACTGGGGGAAAGGCAGGAGGAACAAGGTAAGAACTAATGTGGGAATGAAATAACTGTTTTAGAGGGTGAAAACATTAGTTGGGTGTGGGGGAAGTAATTGCAAAGATCAAAAACTGATGGTTTAGTCACTAAGTCGTGTCTGACTCTTGTGACCCCATGAACTGTAGCCGGCCAGGCTCCTCTGTCCATGGGATTCTCCAGGCAAGAATGCTGGAGTGGGTTGCCATTTCCTTCCTTCTCAGGGCATCTTCCCAACCTAGGAATTGAACCCAGGTCTTCTGCATTGCAGGCAGATTCTTTACCAACTGAGCTACGAGGGAAGTTCAAGCTTAAATACCTAAATTAGACCTGGACTATATCTATGAAGTGCCAGGAGATGGCTAGGGTCCAGTTTTTGCCTCTTCTCACCCCTTTTCCTGAAAAGGGTTAGTATACTCCACCCTGTATAATTATGACTTGAAGAGGAGTGTGGGGAGGAAGACCTCCTGGAGCCCCAATTTCCCTTTCCAGCCTGTACATTTCAGGGGCCAAAATACCTTAATAAACAGTGCTGTGATGAACATTGGGGTACATGTGTCTCTTTCCCTTCTGGTTTCCTCAGTGTGTATGCCCAGCAGTGGGATTGCTGGTTCATAACGCAGTTCTATGTCCAGTTTTTTAAGGAATCTCCACACTGTTCTCCATAGTGGCTGTACTAGTTTGCATTCCCACCAACAGTGTAAGAGGGTTCCCTTTTCTCCATACCCTCTCCAGCATTTATTATTTGTAGACTTTTGGATCGCAGCCATTCTGACTGGTGTGAAATGGTACCTCATAGTGGTTTTGATTTGCATTTCTCTGATAATGAGTGATGTTGAGCATCTCTTCATGTGTTTGTTATGTCTTCTGTATGTCTTCTTTGGAGAAATGTCTATTTAGATCTTTGGCCCATTTTTTGATTGGGTCATTTATTTTTCTGGAGTTGAGCTGTAGGAGTTGCTTGTATATTTTTGAGATTAGTTGTTTGTCGGTTGCTTCATTTGCTATTATTTTCTCCCATTCTGAAGGCTGTCTTTTCACCTTGCTAATAGTTTCCTTTGATGTGCAGAAGCTTTTAAGTTTAATTAGGTCCCATTTGTTTATTTTTGCTTTTATTTCCAATATTCTGGGAGGTGGGTCATAGAGGATCCTGCTGTGATTTATGTCAGAGAGTGTTTTGCCTATGTTCTCCTCTAGGAGTTTTATAGTTTCTGGTCTTATGTTGATATCTTTAATCCATTTTGAGTTTATTTTTGTGTATGGTATTTGAAAGTGTTCTAGTTTCATTCTTTTACAAGTGGTTGACCAGATTTCCCAGCACCACTTGTTAAAGAGATTGTCTTTAATCCATTGTATATTCTTGCCTCCTTTGTCAAAGATAAGGTGTCCATATGTGTGTGGATTTATCTCTGGGCTTTCTATTTTGTTCCATTGATCTATATTTCTGTCTTTGTGCCAGTACCATACTGTCTTGATAACTGTGGCTTTGTAGTAGAGCCTGAAGTCAGGTAGGTTGATTCCTCCAGTTCCATTCTTCTTTCTCAAGATCGCTTTGGCTATTCGAGGTTTTTTGTATTTCCATACAAATTGTGAAATTCATCGCAGCACTGTTTATAATAGCCAGGACATGGAAGCAACCTAGATGTCCATCAGCAGATGAATGGATAAGAAAGCTATGGTACATATACACAATGGAGTATTACTCAGCCATTAAAAAGAATACATTTGAATCAATTCTAATGAGGTGGATGAAACTGGAGCCTATTATACAGAGTGAAGTAAGCCAGAAGGAAAAACACCAATACAGTATACTAACGCATATATATGGAATTTAGAAAGATGGTAACAATAACCCTGTGTACGAGACAACAAAAGAGACACAGATGTATAGAACAGTCTTATGGACTCTGTTGCAGAGGGAGAGGGTGGGAAGATTTGGGAGAATGGCATTGAAACATGTAAAATATCACGTATGAAACGAGATGCCAGTCCAGGTTCGATGCACGATACTGGATGCTTGGGGCTAGTGCACTGGGACGACCCAGAGGGAGGGTATGGGGAGGGAGGAGGGAGGAGGGTTCAGGATGGGGAACACATGTATACCTGTGGCAGATTCATTTTGATATTTGGCAAAACTAATACAATTATGTAAAGTTTAAAAATAAAATTAAATTAAAAAAAAGTAAATAAAAAAATCTCAAAAAAAACCCCCAAAAAACAAAATACCTTAATAGCTATTTAATCTCTTTGAAATGTGATGAGAAGTCAGCACATCAAAAAAATCCCTAATATCTAATGTGAAATAATTTATCAAGTTACCTTTCCTCTTAGAGAAACTATAACAGCTGTAAAGAGAAGCAAAAAATCCTGAAAGATAAATAGGTTAAAGCAACATTTGCAGAAAGCCTCATTGGGCAATGGCAAGGAGGACAGAGGTGGGAGTGGGCAGGGTAAAGTGAGGGGAAGCAGGGACAAGATCTTCAAGCAGTGTCCACAGGCACTGGGACATGTATTCTTTCATTGATTTAAAAATAAAATTTTATCCATGACAGTGTTCCATCATTTGGCATCACATAAAATGTTATTAATGCAAACCTCTGAGAAGCAATTAAACTGAATTAAAAAGTTAACATTAGAGTCCCTTACATTGGAAAGGGTTTGCTGAACATCTACTGACAGGAAGTTGTGTTGAGATGCATTAGTCTTTTAATTCCCTTCTTATTAAGTGCATTTACAAAGAAGCAGGATGCTTACTGCTCTAAATGTCAGCAGCACCTGCTGCACCTCAATTTTCTCAATTAGAAAATTTAGGCTCCGACCCACTGTAACCAGCTGATTCAGTGATGTTTTTGTTGGTTCCAGGGTTATCCTATGAAACAATGCTTGGGAAATGGGAGTTTCTTAAGGCTTCTTTAGATTTTAACCTTTCAAATAAAAATAAGTGATTCAGAAGAATCAAATGATCCCTTTTGTCCTAAGCTTCTTGTCTTGATAGCTGACCATGCTTGATGAAATTGTCTATTAAATGAGAATCATTCTAATTAATAGGAGAAGATTTTCTCTTAGACTAGAAAATTAACACCAAAAGGGCAGAACAAATGTTTGTGAACTTCGGTTCTGCACTAAGTAATTTATGTATCATCTGACTTGTCAAGTTTTGGTTAAAGAACAAACTGTTCAAGGATCCAAACTCTTCTTTTCAAAATTGAGACTTCCCCTCTTCTTATCTTTCCCTAAGATGTATCTTATAGCTCATGTTTCCCTGGTGGCTCATTGGTAAAGAATTCACCTGCCAATGCAGGAGACATGGGTTCAATCCCTGATCCAGGAAGATCCCCTGGAGAATGGAATGGCAACCTACTCCAGTATTCTTGCCTGGGAAATCCCATGGAGAGAGGAGCCTGGTGGGCTACAGTCCATGGGGTCGCAAGAATCAGATATGACTTAGGGACTAAACAACAACAATAACAAATCTTATAGCTCATCTTCCCCTTGAAGCTTTTTTGACATCCTCCATACCTTAGGGTTTTGTTCTAGTTCTAACAAATAAAATTTCAAGACCATTCTCTTATTCTTATCCAACCTCTTCTCCCCCCTCATCCAATTGCTGGCTTTTTTGATGGGATGTCTATTAGATATCCTTGTGGAGATGCGGAGTGGACAGGTCAATGTTCTGAGTTCAGGTGAGAGGTCTGTGCTGGCAACATCCATTCCAAAGAGAGGAAGTGGATGCCTAAATAGATGGGGCATGATTGCCACTCACTCCTTGAAGTGTTGTTATTTGGCTTTTGTGATGTCATTCTAGCATCCTCTCTTGGCTCGTCCCAGTTTTCCTGGAAGACTTCGCTTCACCCATCATCTCCTTTAGTGGTATTCCACAAGGTCTTTTCTTCTGTATTTATCACACTTCTAATGTCCTTAACCACCATTCTGCTCCATCGCATAATACTCTGACACTCTATTTATCTGTCTCTATCAGCTGAGCTCCTTAATGGTGAGAACTGTCTCTATAGGCACCGAGCAGAGCATCTGACTATGGTGGGCATTTAACAAATGCTTGAGGAACGAATGAAATAATTTATTCATTTAGTTTCTTGTCCTACAAAAACAAGTAAAACCCAATCATGTTTGCCATTTCAGGAAAGGGTCATGGTGAATAAGAACAGGAGGGTATCTTCCCATGAGATATTATTATAAAAATGATAAGGTACTCAGGCTAGTTCCCAGGATCTTTTTTACTCAAAGTAGGACAATAATTATACCATTTCATCTATATCTAGTGTGGTGCATATCATGGTTACTATGAGAAAATGTACTTAGAATTCTAAGCCACCAACTAGGAAACGTTTGCTATATAATTTCCCCCTAATTAGTAGTCTCTCCACTGTTGGTTCTGTTCTTAGTGTTTTATTTTGTTTTAACTACAGAGCTATTTCTTTGATTCAGGCCTTTATCCCTAATGCACATAAAGTCATGGATCAAATGTTGAAGACAATCAGATAAAAGACAGTAGCACAAAAGGCACAGGGCTTAATGCTCAAATGCCCTAGAGAAACCTGAACAGACCCACTGAGGAGGAGAAAATACACGAGAAGGAAGGCAGTAGATGAGTAGGTGTCTGCTGAAAATAGACCTTTATCTAGATCCTCTCTAAACCTAGAGAAAAAGCAGAGATGGCCAAAGTGGGTGTTGGAGACCTAGTTGACAAATGATGGATGATAAGTGTGCACGTGTGGGGGGCTTCAGCATGTCTCTCATGGGATAGAATCAGCTATTTTGTGGTGTTTTAGAACTCCTTGCAGACAGCCGCTTAGAGGTCATTTAACATTATTTAGCTCCTTAGCTAAATTAACTGTACTTCTCAGCTATACTTGAAAGCTGTGTCAAGGTAGAAGCCTGCTCTCTCTGGGGGAAATCCCACTTACTTTGCTGTGAAGCAATGAGAAGCGCTCAGATTAACTGTTCCCTCTCGGTGTCAGGTGTCTTCTAGAAAAACAGGTTGTTTTTCAGAGTGCTTCCTGGCCCAGCTCCTGGGTGACCTCGGATACACAGTAAGCATATTGATTCTTCTACAGAGTATTAGTATAGCATTGTGTTTGTGTGTATGTGTGTGTGTGTGTGTGTGTGTCTGTGCGCACACAGTGGGTGGTGGGTGGAGTATTCCCTTGTCCCCATCATCAAAAATAAGAGGGACAGGAAAAATCTGCTTGTAAATTTGAAAAAGTGAGTATTAAACTTTATTCCAGTGCCTGTCTACAATAACCTAAGGCAGCTTCTTCCTGGATTCTATCTGTACAATACCACATGTGTGCATGTGCAGTTGTGTCCAGCTCTTTGTGACCCCATGGACTGGCTCACCAGGCTCCTCTGTCCATGGGATTTCCCAAGCAAGAATACTGGAGTGAGTTGCCATTCCCTTCAGGGATCTTCCTGATCCGGGAATTGAACCCACGTCTCCTATGTCTCCTAAATTGGCAGGCAGATTCTCTACCACTGGGCCACCTGGGAAGCCTGTACCATACCACAGAGAAGGTCAAACTACTTCTCTCTGATTTCTCCATCAATAGGCAATGTTATACCGGGCTCAGAAATTACACTGCTTGACACAGGGGTTTCCTTTCCCCCAGTTCTCAGAAGGGAGTTCAGACTTGTTGCCTGTCAGATGCAAGAAGGAGGGTGGTCCCTTCCTACCTCAGGCTGATGCCCAGGAGCTGAAATGACTGGGAAAAAAACAAGCAGTTAAGATGCTGAGAACTGACTGAAGGGAGAAGATACACAGACTGGCTGAGGATGCACTCAGGTTGCCTAGTAGTCATATCCAGATATTTGAAGAGTCATTGGATCATATAGAAGAGCAAGAGTAGAGTTATTATTGCTCCAAAAGCTGAGCAGAGGGACCGTTGCCACAGCTGTGGCAGTTGCACAGGACAGATGGTGCCGTATGAGAAATCACTCTGTCAGGACTGCTGCTGCCATTCTAGCGGGCTTTCTGTGTTTAACCAGAGATGGGACGAGCACCAGCAGAGTGGTTGGTGGGACCATCCTGGAAAAGGGGGAACTCAAGGCTTCTAGGCTCCTTCCCCTTGTCTTGTTTTCCTTATCTTTTCCTCTGGGTACCTTGGAGATAGTTGCTGTCTTCTACCTTGTGGGAACTAGAGTGGAGCATCCTACATGCTCTGAACTCTGATGGTTTGAGCTTTACAAGCACAGAGTGCTACAGCTAGGCAATGCTTCTGGGGGCTTTATTATCTTTAGTTTTGAACAGTTCGATTTTTGGAGCATTGTGTACAGTCCTCCGAGGACGTGGTCCTTCCTAGGTGTCCTGAAGGTGACCTGTGGTGACAGGGTGCTGTCAGTTGCTCCTGCCTCCTCTCACCTGGGTTCCGCCTTCTTGTGTGCCCAGCACCTGGCTGAGGAAATGAGCAGGAGAATGTATTAAACAGGTGTTTGGCAAATGCGAGGCAAGGAAGCAGGGCCAGCCCTTCCCTGTCAAAAAAAAAAATGTTTTTCTAGTCTGTCTGGATTTTCATGTGTAATCCACTGTGGAGGAAACTGAGACCATTCTTAGCAGCGTTCTGCATCCCCTGTGTGCTCAATGAGGGTGGTGAACCATGAACTATGCCCCTGCCCTGTGGTGCTCAGGGTTCTTCCTGGAAGCCTGTGCCTGGGGAATTTTGGGCAGCTACTTGTGTGCCAATGACCAGATCCACCTCTCCCGTACACTGATTTTACTCCTCTGGTTCAAGTTATCCAGCCCCAGGACATTTATCAGTGTTTAGCAGTGAGAGTCCCGGTTCCTTTGAAAAGTGCCAAAGCTTCGTCATAACAGGGCTTTGTGCCCACTTTCTCCTCTCTCCTTCCCTGGGAAGTATGGAGATCCCATCTCCTATCTGGACCCTTCCAATAGTGAGAGTCAAGTTAGGTCATTCAACCTGGGAGACATAGTCTCTGTTCCCACATTCCTTGAATGCCTTTCAGTAGAGGCCAGCCCAGCTGGGCTGCTTCTACACCTTCTACACCTAACTGAGGCCAGTGCTTCAGCCAAATGATGGGCAGAGTTGGCTAGTCGTCATGTCTACACCATCCTAACTGCAATGCAGAGCGTCTACTACTTCGGGTTCCAACCATATTCTAGAAGACAGAAGAAGATTCGAGTTCCTGGTGTAGCCCTTAAGAAAGAGATGGTCCAAGTGCAAATTTGATGCATGAAACGGGGTACTCAAAGCCCTGTGCACTGGGACAACTCAGAGGGATGGGATGGGAAGGGAGGTAGGAGGAGGGTTCAAGATGGGGGGACACGTGCACCCGTGGCTGATTCATGTTCATATATGGCAAAAACCAGCACAATACTGTAAATTAATTAGCCTCCAATTAAAATAAACAAATAATTTTTTTTTAAAGAAAGAGATGGTTCAGGTATTCTCTCTTTCACACACACACAGAGACACCTGAACAAATACACTCTCGCATATAGCGGGCTAAACTCTCACTGTCTCCCAGCTTTCTTTCCTTCTTGCCCATTCTTCTCTTGTTTCTAGCAAATAATGACATTAGCAAGTACTAGTAGTAGGTGTTTAGATGCTAAGTCGTGTCTGACTCTTTGAGACCCCATGGTAGCTCACCAGACTCTTCTGTCCATGGGATTTTCCAGGCAAGAATACTGGAGTCTGTAGCCATTCCCTTTTCCAGGGGATCTTCTTGATCCAGGGTTTGAACCTGTGTCTCCCACATTACACGTGGATTCTTTACTGCTGAGCCACCAGGGAAGTGACATTAACAAGGAAGGCCACCAACTTCGTGTAGCCTGATTTTAAAGAACTAAGGCTTACATGCCTGAATGGACTGCTGATTTGATATATCTCTTTGACATTTAGGGAACCAAGTCCTGCAGTGAAAAGCAGTTTGGGGAAAATGCAGAAGACATTTGGGAATGAAAGCGTCTGTTGGTGAAGATCTGAATCTTACTTTATGGAAAGGAGGTTTGTGGTTGAGGAATGACTTTTCTAACAAGGGGTGAGAGAGCTAAGTTTCTTCTCATACTGGAAGTGGTACAAGTCATACCAGGGCAGTCAGGCCCAGAGTTACTAATAATTCCCTAACCCTTACTTCTGAAAAGTTTGTTATTTGTTTTGTTTCTCTTTGTTTTTTCCTTAGCTTTCAATGTTTCCTGAAAGTGAAGTGAAAGTGAAAGTCTTTCAGCCATATCCGACTCCTCGAGACCCCATGGACTCTATGAAATTCTCCAGGCCGGAATACTGGAGTGGGTAGCCTTTCCCTTCTCCAAGGGATCTTCCCAACTCAGGGATCAAACCTAGGTTTCCCACATTGTAGGCAGATTCTTTACCAGCTGAGCCACAAGGAAAGCCCAAGAATACTGGAGTGGGTAGCCTATGCCTTCTCCAGTGGATCTTCCCAACCCAGGAATTGAACCAAGGTCTCCGGCATTGCAGGCAGATTCTTTACCAACTGAGCTATGAGGGAAGCCCTAAGGTTTCCTGAAACAACCCTAAAGAAACTTCCAAAAGTTATAATCATTTACACAATGATAACAATAATGATTGTTGATCACTTGCTATATGACAGGCAGTGCATCAAAGACTACATTGTTATCTCATTGAATTTCCACAATGCATGTGGGGTAGATACAACTGATATCCCCAAATTACAGATTGAAAAAAAAAAGGGTCTGAAGAGGTTAAGTGACATTCCTGAGGTCACGCTCCTAGTTAGTGGCAGAGCAGAATCAGACATTTTGATCTTCCAAATTTCAGACCAATGTTCCTTCTATCTATTACATTTTGGCTACTGTCAGTCTAGGTATGGAGGAGATGGTGGTTGCCTTGAAAAATTTTCTAATTCAAGAAGACACTATGGAAAGGTGCTCTAGCTCTGACTTCTTCAATGGCAAGGAACGTATTTCAAAACAATAGGGGTTTTCATAAGATAAATGACTTCTAAGACTAGTGAACTCATTTATTCAACAAATATTATTGAAAACCTATTATGCAAAAGGTATTATTTGAGGAGCTGAAGATAATAGTGGAGAAAAAGTAGATAATTCCCTTCCTTTATAAAGTTTGTATTTTACTGGGAAAAAATAGAATGATAAGTATTTTTTTAAAAATTATACAAGAATTAAAATAAGTCAGTGGGTCAGTGGCGTACAAAGGGACTAGGAGACAGCAATTTTTCTTTTTTTTAGAAATTGATATGTTAATTTATATGGAAAAACAAAGGATTCATAATAGTCAAAGCCATTTTTGAAGAAGGATAAAGTTTAAGGCTTTTAACATTGCTAGATTTTAAGACTTGCCATATAAAGTTGCAGTAATCAAGACAACATGCTGCTACTGCTGCTGCTGCTAAGTTGCTTCAGTCGTGTCCGACTCTGTGCAACCCCAGAGACGGCAGCCCACCAGGCTACCCCATCCCTGGGATTCTCCAGGCAAGAACACTAGAGTGGGTTGCCATTTCCTTCTCCAATGCATGAAAGTGAAAAGTGAAAGTGAAGTCGCTCAGTCCATTCCGACTCTTAGCGACCCCATGGACTGCAGCCTACCAGGCTCCTCCGTCCATGGGATTTTCCAGGCGAGAGTATTGGAGTGGGGTGCCATTGCCTTCTCCACAAGACAACATAGATTCTATATATTTCAGAGAGGGCAGTGGCACCCCCCTCCAGTACTCTTGCCTGGAAAATCCCATGGACCGAGGAGCCTGTAGGCTTTAGTCCAGGGGGTCGCTGGTAGCTCAGTGGTAAAGAATCTGCTTGCCACTGCAGGAGATGTGGGTTTGATTCCTGAGTCAGAAAGATCCCCTGGAGAAGGAAATGGAAACTCACTGCAATATTCTTGCCCTGGAAATCCCATGGGCAGAGGAGCCTGGTGGACTACAGTCCACAGGGTCACAAAAGAGTCGGACATGACTTAGCGACTAAACAACAACACCTAAATACATAATGATGTAGATCAATGAGAATAGACTAGTGTCCAGGAATAGAACTCGCATATATATGGTCAATTCATTTTTGATAAAGGAGGCAAAGCAAGTCAGTGGGGAAAGGATAATCTTTATAACACATGGTATGAGAACAATGGATATTTATATGTCCCCCAAATCCTCAAATCTTACCTCATATTAAATATAAATATAAACTTGATATGGATCATCAGAGGCCTTAAATGTAAGTGCTAAACCTGTATAACTTTTAGGTAAAAAGCTAGAATACCATAGTGACTTTAGGTTAGACCAAAGAGGCTGGATCCCAGTATGTGAAGTGCAGTGAAGAATTGGATATGAGTGGAGAAGTGGTCAGGGCTAATAATGTTTAATTTATTTGTCAAGAATATTTCATAAGGTCATCGAATCCTTCCACAGAGAGGTATGAAATGTTTAGTTCTCTCTTAGTTTATTTTTTAAAAAGGTCATTCTGACTCTTGTTTGGAGAAGGCTTTTTAGTAAGGTCAGTGTGTGAACAGGAGTTCAGAAATGAGGCTCGTATAGTAGCCTTGCATGGAAAGTGGATGTGTTTCTGAACACAGGATGTATTCAGAGAGGAGAGGTGAATGGACTTACTGATGGTTGGAGGTAGTTGGCGATGGGGAGAGAGATAGGAATCAGAGAAGCTGCTGGATTTTGGCTTCAGCCATTGCTGCTTGGGGGTGGATTGATCACTGAGAAGGGCAAACGACTTTCAGATATGTTGTTCTCTTTCTTTTTTATGACAATTCTTGAGAGGCAGTAAAAAATATAATTTCTGTTTTACAAATAAGGTAGTCAAGTCTCCAGGAGTGTAGACGTGTTTCTATCCACACAGCTAATGAAAGGAAAGGCCGTGCGGAAACCTCGGGCTTGCAGATGCAGTGGGTCTGTTGCTTATTTCCCTACCAAATTGTCCCCCTGAAGTCAGAAGGAATCTTGTACACAAGCACTCTCCCCATTGCTGAGTACAGTGACACATCCTAAGTCTTCTCTGCTTCTATTTCAGGTTAATTTTCCTCATACTTACGACTTTGACACTTACACATCTTTCAGCTATTTCAGACATCTATTCCTGTTAAAGGATGCACTGGCCCTATTTTTGGAAGCCGGATGACGCAGACGAAAGGTAATGCAGTAGGGAACCTTTGGCCCCTCTTAAATCACTGACTCAAATCATCACCAGATTACCAGCAATCCAAATAAGTACAGTCTAATGATGCCCACAAACATACCAGTAGGCAATTATACTCTTTTTTGATGTTTCAATAGTGTTTACGTAGTCGTAAACACTGTTTTTCAGGAAACATAGTTTTAGATATTTTTACAGACATTATCTCCACTACTTTTTGCAATAATGCTGAACAGTTCAGGTAAGTTAATTTCCCAAACATCTAGAAAGTGCCTGTTTAAATATTTGAATCCGAGTCTGTAAGCCAAAAGCTGTAATCTTTCCACCATAACACTGTTTATTGGAGGGAAGATATCCAATTCTGGTGTTCTTGTCCCTTTGACATTTAGTGCCCCCTTTTCCCTCCCCTGCACTAGCCAGGAATAGTGATGGAAAGCAGGCATAACCCTCCACAACTGGTTACTTTAGTAAAGAATTTATTATGTGGAAGCATCATAAAATTTTGTTCTTAGACTTTTTTTCTAGATCATGCCTTCAGCAAGGATCTTTGATCTTCTACAAGCGTGGCACCCATTCATTATTTTATTTATATGACCTCCTTCTCAACATTCCTCTTCACACATACTCTGTGAACAACTCTGTTATTCCATGTAAGTGAATTAAAATACAATTTTACCAAGTGTCCTCATTAGGGATTTTTATAAATGTCCTGGGGATTTGCAAAATCAGTGATCCAGTGACTTTAGATTTAAGTCTGCAACACTGTCTCCTGACAGCCTTTCCAAAGAGGGCAGGAGGTAATCGATGCAAACTCTGTGGAAATTTGGTTAACAAAACTAACCCAGAGCAGCGTTTAACCCATGTTCAACAAGGAAGATCTAAGCCTTTGTATTTTTACTGGAAAACTAGTTTGGAATGTAGCCAACAAAATTTAAATATGGATTATTAAACATAAACCTGCTTTGGGATTTTGCTTGGCTTCATCCTCACTTAATGGCAATCAGCTGAGTTACACTGTATAGTTGCTGTTGTTTAGTGGCTAAGTTGTGTCCAGCTTTTTCGGGATCCCAGGGACTGTAGCCCACTAAGCTACTCTATCCATGGGATTTCCCCAGGCAAGACTATTGGAGTAGGTTACTATTTCCTTCTCCAGAGGATCCTCCCAAGCCAGGGAATGAACCCAGGTCTCCTGCATCGGCAGGTAGATTCTTTACCACTGAACAACCAGGGAAGCCCTTGCGTTATTGGGTAATGACTAACCCTAAACACTCAACCAGGCTGGGAGTAGGACATCAGGCTCTGGTAGTGAGAGCTAGATGGCGCTATAGTGTAATTGTCAGTTGCCCAGTTGCTATTTGGTCAAATAGTAGCAGTTCAGTTTAGTTCAGTCAGATCAGTGGTGTCCAGCTCTTTGAGACCCCATGGACTGCAGCACGCCAGGCTTCCCTGTCCATAACCAACTCCCGGAGCTTACTCAAACTCATGTCCATCGAGTCAGTGATGCTATCCAACCATCTCATCCTCTGTTGTCCCCTTCTCTTCTCACCTTCAATCTTTCAATCTTTTCTGGCATCAGGATCTTTCAAAAGAGTCAGTTCTTCTCATCAGGTGGTCACAATACTGGAGCTTCAGCTTCAGCATCAGTCCTTCCAATGAATATTCAGGACTGATTTCCTTTAGGATAGACTGGTTGGATCTCCTTGCAGTCCAAGGGACTCAAGAATCTTCTCCAATACCAGAGTTCAAAAACATCAATTCTTCGGGGATCAGCTTTCTTTATAGCCAACTCTCACATCTATGCATGACTACTGGAAAAACCATATCTTGACTAGACGGACCTTTGGTGGTAAAGTAATGTCTCTGCTTTTTAATATGCTGTCTAGGTTGGTCACAGTTTTCTTCCAAGGAGCAAACGTCTTTGAATTTCATGGTTGCAGTCACCATCTGCAGTGATCTTGGAGCCCAAGAAAATAAAGTCTCTCACTGTTTCCATTGTTTCCCCATCTATTTGTCACAAAGTGATGGGACTGGATGCCATGATCTTAGTTTTCTGAATGTTGAGTTTTAAGCCAACTTTTTCACTCTCCTCTTTCACTTTCATCAAGAGGCTCTAGTTCTTCCCTTCCTGCCATAAGGGTGGTGTCATTTGCATATAAACAAAAGATCATTTGAATGTTGAGCAAATAGTATCAGCTGCCCAAAACAGAGTATGTTGAGCAAATAGAATCAGCTGCCCAAAACAGAGTTTGCCTGATAGAAAGGGTTCTGGAATAGAAGGTTTAACTCTGTGTTGCTTACATTTTCTCTAACTGCAGTATAATACAGCATAAAATGGAGAGCTTTTCTCTCTCACTTTCTTTTTGATACAGCCACGTGTAAGTGGGCACATACACAAATAAAACCTTGTTGAAATTCTTCTTAGAATAAACAGTTGGGAATCACTAGTCCTGGGCTGTCTGAAGGTTTCCAGAATGACATACACATCTATCCCATGTCCAAGATGTTGTTGTTTTCTGTGTAATGACAGAGTGCTGAGGTTTTTATGGGTCAAATGTGAGATAATGTCAGGGCCTGCTATTTGAATGGCTTGTAATCTGGCAGGAAGGACAGTGGTAATTAGAAGGAGACATGGGAAGTTTTTCAGTTCAACATCTTACTTGGGAATGTTCGGAGTCCATTTAAAAAAAAAAAATTTTACTCCCACGTATTTGAGTCTACTTGCAAAAGTTAAGGAAAACCAGGAAAAAGTATCTGGGGTACGAAAGCTGGAGTTGTTGCCCATGATTGCATGTCCTTAAATAACAGTGAAAGATGGATTGAAACTGAAGGACTAGGAGACTGCCAAAATGGCACGTTTGAAGTGTGTACTTTCATATCACATGGTACCCTCTCAGGGGAGCTAAGCCATTTCACAGTCTTAGCTGTAGCCCTGGAGATAATGAGACTTTTTGCTTCCCACAACCCCACTTTCTTTATCCCTTTCTTCACAGCTTTCCAGCTGTCATAAATGTCATAAATACCTCACCTACATGGGCTACAAGAAGAACAGACTATATAAAGCATAGTGAAGTTTCAATTTCAGTGCTTGTGATTGGGCTGTTCATATTTTCTGTTTCTGATTTAGTCTTGGAAGATTGCACCCTTCTAAGAATGTGTCCATTTCTTCCATGTTGTCCATTTTATTGGTATACAGTTGTTCATAGTAGTCTCTCATGAGTCTTTATATTTCTGTGGCGTCAGATGTAACCTCTCCTTTTCCATTTCTAATTATACTGATTTGACTCCTCCCCGCCCCCTTTTTTTTGATTGAGTCTGGCTTAAGGTTTATCAGTTTTGTTTATCTTTTCAAATAACCAGCTTTTAGTTTCATTGATCATTGCACTTGGTTTCTTTGCTTCTACTTCGTTTATTTCTGCCCTGCTCTTTATGATTTGTTTCCTCTGTTAACTTTAGGTTTTAGTTGTTCTTCTTTGTCTAGTTGTTTTAGGTGTAAGATTAGGTTGTTTGAGCTTTTTCTTGTTTCTTGAGGTAAGATTTTATTGCTCTAAACTTCCCCCTTATTAATAGAACTGCTTTTGCTGTATCTCATACATTTTGGACTGTTGCGCTTTCGTTTTCTTTTCTCTCTAGGTATTTTTTATTTCCTCTTTGATCATAAAAATACATTTTAATAGATACTTCTATGATTTTCGACAAATGCATTAGAATTGTTACCTGCTATGCATTGTTAAAGTATCTTTATTCATTAATTAATTCACTTTATTCAGAAAATATTTATTGTGCATTAATCATACCAACCAGGTTCTGAGAAGAACCTGAGAAGAATACATGGCATGGCCCTTGGTCTGAAGAAAATTCTCATTTATTTCATATGAAATATTCAAATGAAGGACGATTCTATGGCAGCATTACTTTGAAACACAAACCTGCCAGAAACTTTCGTTTCAGTCATTCATTCAGTTCACTCCTTCAGTAAACATTTGTTGAATGTCTATCACATCTCTGTTCTTATAAATATATAGACAATAAAACATACCCCCCCAAAGGGAATCAGAAATGTAAATTAAAACTTAAAATATGAAATGTCTCCTACTCAGTCTTCTAAAAACTTTTTATGAAAATTATGTATAGCACATATAGATTTCTGCTTTTACCTTTAATCAGTCTGTGCAGACCTTTTCTGTTTTTCTTGTTTATAGATCCTTGATGGAGTTAATAATCCTTGTCTGATGTATCCTATATTTCTAGAATAACTAGAATGTTATCCTGCCTATATTAATTGTTCAAAATAAGCATTTGCTCTCATTCTTATCCCCACTTAGCTAAGAGTTTTTGTTTATATACCCTTTTTCTTTGGAAGGAAAGATGCTAAAGCTGAAACTGCAGTACTTTGGCCACCTCATGTGAAGAGTTGACTCATTGGAAAAGACTCTGATGCTGGGAGGGATTGGGGGCAGGTGGAGAAGGGGACGGCAGAGGATGAGATGGCTGGATGGCATCACCAACTCGATGGAAGTGAGTTTAAGTGAACTCTGGGAGATGGTGATGGACAGGGAGGCCTGGTGTGCTGCGATTCATGAGGTCACAAAGAGTAAGACACGACTGAGCAACTGAACTGAACTGAACTGAACCTTAAATTCCATCTTTGACCTATTTAGTCTTTATATTTTTATCAATTTTTTTCCCTACAGATTGAGGGAAAAAAAAATAATTTTGTAGTTAGGCCACTGAACCTGCAAGGGAAGAGTCACGGAGAGCTGCGGCTGCTGCTAAGTCACTTCAGTCGTGTCCGACTCTGTGCGACCCCATAGACGGCAGCCACCAGGCTCCCCGTCCCTGGGATTCTCCAGGCAAGAACACTGGAGTGGGTTGCCATTTCCTTCTCCAATGCATGAAAGTGAAAAATGAGAGTGAAGTCTCTCAGTTGTGTCTGACTCTTAGCGAACCCATGGACCGCAGCCTACCAGGCTCCTCCACCCATGGGATTTTCCAGGCAAGAGTACTGGAGTGGGGTGCCATTGCCTTCTCCCACAGGAGAGCAGCAGAATTCAAAGTGAAATGGAAAAGGATTGAGTAGAATTAGAAATGAAGGAAATTAGTGATAAGAATCTGGGATCAAAGAAGAGATAGAGGAAGGTCACTTAAGTAATTTAGTAGGATGTTTTAGATCAAAGTTCAGTGACATAGAGAATTCTTAAACATATCTGCAAGGGTGAGGTAAAGAATCCAGAGAAAGGAGATTGGCCTCCTAACTGAGGAAGTCAGATTGGCAGAAGGGATTAGCTTTGGAAAATGGAACTCCTTTATCTTTGGTTTAGGTGGGAATGAAGGAATGATGGACACAGGAATAGCATAACCACTGATCATCTGGCCCTTTCAAGGTCGCACACCTTGTCTGTTCTTCCTTTATAGTATAGGTGACCAGACACTGAGTGAGCCCTTCTGTAGTCCTAAAGTGGGACTAAAGCCCAGAGATAAAGAAAAAGGCTCTACAGGCCCAACATTCTAGATTCACGGATCTGCCAGATCCTTTCCTAGGCACCAGTTCAGATACCAGCTCTCCTATTACCTGTCTCCCCCTTTGCCAGTAGAAGATCAGAGGACTGCAAGCGGAGGAGGGCCACTCAAGATGACAGCACACAGGGAGAGGTTCTGTCCTTTCCACCCACCCACCACGGAGGTGCTGCCCGCTCTGACGCAGAGGTAAACAAAGGCCAGGTTGTCTGCTAATGGGCTAAACAAGCATCTGACTCCAGCATTCATTGAGGGCCTCTTTCCTAGGAGTTTGAGGGATGTGCCCTGAAGCACATTCTTCCAGAAACTAATGCTAAGATGACCTCTTGATCCTAGTTCCTGAGAGGAATTGAAAACTAAGGAGCTAAGCAGGCATAACTGTGCAGGGAGAGAGAACAGGGATCTAGCTCCTGAATAAAGCAAAGCCAAATTTTCTTCATTAAAGACTCAGTGAGGGGCTTCCCCAGTGGTTCAGTGGTTGTGAATCTGCCTGCAAATGTAGAAGACACAAGTTCAATCCTTGATCTGGGAAGATTCCACAGGCAACGTAGCGACTAAGCCCGTGTGCCGCAAGTACTGAGCCTGTGCTCCAGAGCCAGCGAGCTGCAACTCCTGAGCCTGTGTGCCCTAGAGCCTGTGCTCCTTACAAGAGAAGCCGCTGCAATGAGAAGCCTGAGCACCACAGCGGGAGGGTAGCACCTGCTTACTGCAACTGGAGAAAAGCCCACGCAGCACCAAAGACCCAGCACAGCCAAAAGTAGACATAAATAAATAAAATTAAAAAAAAAAAGACTCAATGAGCAGGAGGGAGAACAGGATGAAAGGGAAATCAATATAAAGGTGCTAGAGGCATTGCCTCTCTGTCAGACACTCCAAATTCATCCATCACAGTCATGCCCTGTGGAGTCAGGCTGTTGAGTATGCTGTCTTCAGAACACATAGCTGATTTCTGCGCCAAGCTGAGAATCGAATTTACCCATTAGAAATACTTTGATTAAGGAAGCATTAAGGAAAATGTGGTCTTACTGTAAAATAAAATAAAAGTTCATTGAAATCTTTGAAAACACCACTTGCAAGACTGAAATTAAAGCTTGTGAGTTCAGCCTGTGTAGGACCCTGCATTGCTCCCATGGCTGCAGTGACTGAGGGTGCTATTTTTAGGCTCTCTTGCCTTTCCTTTGTGTTTATCCCACAGGAAGGCACTGGCTCTGGAGTCAGACAGATCTGCAGGCAAATCTTGGGGAGTCCTTGACCACCCTGCACCTCAGTGTCTTTGTAAGAAGAGATAATGGGGTGAGATAATCTGCTAGCCCAGCTCATAGGGCTGCTGCTGCTGCTAAGTCGCTTCAGTCGTGTCCGACTCTGTGCGACCCCATAGACGGTGGCCCACCAGGCTCCCCCGTCCCTGAGATTCTCCAGGCAAGAACACTGGAGTGGGTTGCCATTTCCTTCTCCAATGCATGAAAGGGAAAAGTGAAAGTGAAGTCACTCAGTCGTGTCTGACTCTTCACGACCCCATGGTCTGCAGCCTACCAGGCTCCTCCGTCCATGGGATTTTCCAGGCAAGAGTACTGAGGTGGGGTGCCATTGCCTTCTCCAGCTCATAGGAAGACTTATCTAGTTAATGCCTGTACTTAGTATCTGGCAATCAAATCTCAAACATGAACTCTATGACTACAGGCATTTTTGTGCATTTTTGTTCCTAGAACAGTGCCAGGTACAAAGTAAGTTTCCAATAAATATCTGCAAGTGGACAAATGTCACATGGTTCTCAATAAGTGTTGTCTATAGCTGTATCTGCTACACATGTTAACATGTATAGTTATATTCACTCTTAAGCATTTGGGGCTTCCCTGGTGGCTCAGATGGTAAAACGTCTGCCTGCAATGCGGGAGACCCGGGTTCGATTTTTGGGTCGGGAAGATCCCTGGAGAAGGAAATGGCAATCCACTCCAGCAGTCTTGCCTGGAAAATCCTATGGACGGAGGAGCCTGATAGGCTACAGTCCATGGGGTCGCTGAGGGTCGGACACGACTGAGCAACTTCACTTCACTTTAGCATTTAAGTCCTTTGAAAAGAAAAA
The DNA here is from genome assembly GCF_002263795.3 of Bos taurus. Lineage (NCBI taxonomy): Eukaryota > Metazoa > Chordata > Mammalia > Artiodactyla > Bovidae > Bos > Bos taurus. The sequence continues at coordinate 36,237,416 of NC_037343.1, forward strand.
CATCTTTTCTTCTACTTGTGACTTTGTAAAATGTCTCAGGTGGATCTGGGCTCCTTGTATCCACCTTGCCCTCCTCCAAGCATAAATCTGGTCTTTCCTAAACCCTTTTTTGGATGTTTCCCCAGTTCTTACGTGAAGCCCAATATCCTTAAGGTGGCTTACAGGCACGTGATTTGGCCCTTGTCTAGCTCTCATTCATCATCTTTGGCCCTCTGTTATGTAATTATCTCCTTCCTCAAACCTGCCTGTAGTAGAACAGTTCTGTGCTGGAGTTCTGTTGGACCCTATGGTTCCTCCAATGAGCCATATCATTTTGCTTCCAGGCCTTCAAATGTGCTATTACTTCTGCTCCCAATACTCTTTTCTTCTCCTTCATCTGGCCGTCTCCTACTCATTTTTCAAGATTCAGATTAAATGTTGCTTTCACTGTGCAGTTTCACTGACTCTCTAAACTAGGTTAGATAGCCGTGTTATAAGTCTTCATAACATTCTGTATGCCCCTTTTCTATCATTTAGCATTCAAGAACATTTGTCACAGTGGTATTCCTATCTGATAGAAGAGTCTCCGAGGGCCAGGATTTTGCTTATCTTGTTCAGCACAATGTCCTTGAAGCCTAGACAAATGTGCGACACTCTTCAGGTGCTTACAGATATCTTTGTAAAGAAATGTCAAATGAAGGACACATAAAGAATAAAGGCTCTGGAGTCAGGCATACTAGGTTCTGATTCTACCTTCAGCATCTGCCAGTCCTCTGATCTTGGCCAAGATATATGCGCGCGCGTGTGTGTGTGTGTGTGTGTGTGTGTGCGCGCGCTAGTCGCCCAGTCACATCTGACTCTTCGTGACCCAGTGGACTCTAGCTTGCCAGGCTCCTCTGTCTATGGAATTTTCTAGGCAAGAAAACTGGAGTGAGTTGCTATTTCCTACTCCAGGTGATCTTCCTAACCCAGGTCTTCCGCATTGCAGGCAGATTCTTTACCATCTGAGCCACCAGGGAAGCCCCTGGGCCAAGATACTTACCTTTATAAAGCCTTAAATTTAACCTATGTAAAATAGAGATCGTACGCCAGTCTTACAGGTTGTTATAAAGGTTAGATGAATGCTGTGTATAAAATATCTCAACCAGTAGCTGGCTCATAATAAATGCTTAACAAAATTAATTTAACTGTTATAATTATCATTAATAATGTAAGCTGGCCTTGAAGATAAGCTACTTAATCTACCCATTCAAAACAAATAATAGTCAACAGATAATTAAGAATACCTCCTTCCTTTATTGGGCTCCTTAATTATTCTCTGACATCAAGGTAAGCTAAAAAATATTTTTGGCTTAAGGATGGAAAAATCAACTGATAGTAGTTATTCCATTTACCAACACAAGTGATCACTTTGGAGCTTGGTGGTTCTCTTCTTGTATCTGGTTTACCATTTTTTATCATTAATGTAAGATTCAGATGAGTAGAAGAAAATAGAGTATATATGGGCTATGCATTGTATTAGACCCTTCATACATTATCTCATGTACTAATTACTAGCAAATAAATAAAGAAGCCATGTGGTAGTTAAGAACGTGGACTTTACAGTCAAAGAAATCCACATTGAAATCCCACCTCCATCATTAACCAACTGGGCCACCACGGACAAACTTAAAGGATAGGGCGGGCACGTAGTGTCCTATAAATGGTTATTATGATTATATTGTACATTTATAATTGTAAAAAAATACATTGTAAAATTTGGTAGACATTTGCAAGGCTAATAAATAAATATATATATATATATATATATATATTTTTTTTTTTTTTTTTTCCAGAAGAATTGCCTGAGTCTTCACAGAAAGATTTCGAGTTAAGCAGAGATGGCAAACTGTTCCAGGAAAGTTCTCATCACTTTGTCTCTGGAATATTGATTCCCCCTTGTCACTTGCTAAAGAGCCAGGTTTCTTGAGAGAGTCTGAGCAGGCAACTGCAGTTAGAAATTAGTGCAGATATCATTTTAAGGTAATTTGAATATCCTTGTAAAGGAGAAGTTGTCCAGGTAGATCACTGTCTTGGGAGAAGGAAAATAAAATGATAGTCACGTGGGAAAGAGGCAGGAAATAGACAATAATTCAGTAGAATTCTTTAAATGTGATTCTGGTTGTTGTATTGCTGGAAAACGGCAACTCAGCAATGACTTAAAAGAGTCAGTACTTTGGAAACTTGATTGTATTGATTGCACTTTCTTTGATTGTATCCTCTAGTAATTTAACCAAGAGATGCTCCACTGGCTCACTGTGCGAAGACAAAGTACCAGAGATGAAAACCAAATGATATGATTATCACAAGAAGCAAGGGATCAGGGCAGTGGTCCAAGAAGAAGGTATAATCTTGCCAGGTATATAAAGAGGTTTTCTAGGCTCTTGGGTTGAGAGGTCTTCTCAGTTCATTTCTTTTGCTGTATTCTGTTAAAAAAGGAATTGACTGATTTTTTTTCATCTGTATTTAAGAGGAAATGAAAAGAGAAAAGAGAAAAAAATCAGGAGAAAATTATGTAGAGAAATGGTAGTGGGAGGCAGGAAAAATGTTCCATGGTTGTTTGTAGCCACTCTTCAGTGGGTTTGCAGAAAGAAAGCATTAGAAAGACCTATAGCTCTGTCTTCCTTGCTAACCTCCCTTTTCCTTAAGTATAGATAGTTCTGAACTATCCTTGTTATATTCTTTCAGAAAGGGGCCTTGGTCTTTGCCTAGTGCTATTTTCATGCTGGGTGTCTGGTATAAGGTAGATCAATAAATGCAAGAGTATGTCTGGCACACCTGTGATCAGGGTGCATCTTGACATCGGCTGTGATCACACATCACAGCCCCAAATCTATTTTTATAGATCAGCTTTTTAGAAAGCACAAAAGATGAGTAAACACTCTAAATTAGATTATGAGCACTCAATATTTAATCAGCTTTTGTTTAAAATTACCAACATCCTGACATGTATCTGAATAATTCTTCTTTTTTTTTAGGAAACATAATTCAAAAAATGTTCCCTTTATGAATGAAGATGAGTAAATGAATCTTGCTGAAAATTCTCAACAGTTAGTGAGAGTGAGTTCTCTGCTGTCCTCATATATGCTGGTGGTCACTGTAGTTTTAAATTACTAAGATTTTTAAATCCCATTTTAAATGTGTATTCAGTTCAGTTCAGTCACTCAGTCATATCTGACTCTCTGTGACCCCATGGACTGCGGCACACCAGGCTTCCCTGTCCATCACCAACTCCCAGAGCTTACTCAAACTCATGTCCATTGAGTCGGTGATGCTATCCTACCGTCTCATCCTCTGTCGTCCCCTTCTCCTCCTGCCTTCAATCTTTCCCAGCATCAGGGCATTTTCCAATGAGTCAGTTCTTTGCATCAAGTGGCCAAAGTATTGGAGTTTCAGCTTAAACACCAGTCCTTTCAAAGAATATTCAGGACTGATTTCCTTTAGGATGGACTGGTTGGATCTCCTTGCAGTCCAAGGGACTCTCAAGAATCTTCTCCAACACCACAGTTCAAAAGCATCAATTCTTTGGCACTCAGCTTTATTTATAGTCCAACTGTCACATCCATACATGATCACTGAAAAAACCATAGCTTTGACTGGATGGACCTTTGTTGGCAAAATAATGTCTCTGCTTTTTAATATGCTGTTTAGTTTGGTAATAACTTTTCTTCCAAGGAGCAAGCATCTTTAAATTTCATGGCTGCAGTCACCATCTGCAGTGATTTTAGAGCCCAAGAAAATAAAGTCTCTCACTATTTCCATTGTTTCCCCATCTATTTGCCATGAAGTGATGGGACCAGATGCCATGATCCTAGTTTTCTGAATGTTGAGTTTTAATGTATGCTATTAAGGTGCTATTGCCACATGCTGTGATGACTAACACCGTACATTGATTGGGTTATTTCTTTACTGCATCTGTTTTTGGACTTTTTTTCTCCATTTAATCCTTTAAGATAGGTAAAATTTAGCCATTTTACAGATAAAGAAATCCAAGTCTCAGCAACATTAAGTGGCTTTAGTTTGTACTACAATATAGAGAATAAAGACTTGACCTCTGTCTCCAGTTGAGGGCAGCTCTGAAAAGGTCATCCAGCTCTAGAACTCTTGTAGGGTTGGCTATGACCTTTGCTGTTACTACATCATGGTTCTCTGACCATCCCTGTTTTCTACAACCCCAATAGTGTTGAGAATAAACTTCTTGCATCTGAGACCCCTTTCTAGGAAACCTGACTTGAGATGGAAGGGAAGGGAATAATGCACAGTAACATTTCATGAGCACTTAGTATGTATCAGATTCTTTTCTACAAGTTTTACATTAATCTTCACTAAACCAGGTGAGTAGATACTCTTTTGATGCCCATTTAGAACTGAATGGAAATTGGGGGACAGTAAAATTAAGGAGTAAGAAATGGTTCACAGTTGCCATGGGCGAAAGTGTCAGGATTCAAAACTCAGGCAACCTGAGGGGCAGCAGGGAATAAGCATGGTCATCAAAGAGGGAGGTAAAAGGAGAGAGTGGTCAGGGAAGTAAGGGGAGAATAGAAATGGGGCAGCATTAGGGAGGCAGGCAAAGGAGAATTGCAATGGGCAAGGGATAGTGGGGAGAATTGGGGCTGCAAGAATCTAAGAAGGATTGAGGAAATGCCTTATGGTTTCTCCGAGTGTGAAGTCAACAAAGTCAAAATTATTAGACTTTTTAAAAGGGCATATGTTTCCTTCACCAAATACTCGAGGCAAAAAATTTCTCTAAGGCTCAAAAAAAAAAAAAAAAAAAAGCATTAAAATTCTGATCAAAGTCTTATAGGATTGGGTGAGATCTTTGTTGTCATTGCATCATGGTTCTCTGCACATTTCTGCTTTCAGCAACCCCTCAAAAGTGTTGAGAACACTCCCCAATAAACTTCGGAAAATCAAATAAAAACTGATAAAATCAAATCCTGGGGAAGATGGGAAAGAACAAGGACATGAGACTGTCTTCTGGTCCCACTACAGTTGGAAATCACTCAGCCTCTTTTTGTAAAACTAAGTATTCTCACTGTCTGTGACCCAGCAACTCTCCTCTGAGACATACACCTTGAGAAAAGTCTGCATTTATACCCTAGGAGATATGTAAAAGGATGCTCATTGTACCCCTGCTGCAAAAGCAAAGAATTGGGGACAATGACAATATCCATTAATAGAAAATGGCTAAATAAATTTTGGTATAGTTCTGTACTGAAGTGATATACATCAGTGAGACATGAATGAACTGCAGGGATATACACAGCAGGTATGAATCATGGCACACATAACACTAGGTGAAATCAGTGTATTGCAAAATAAAAATAGTAGTACTTATAAAGCACTTGGGCTTCCCTGGTGGCTCAGAGGTTAAAGCGTCTGCCTGCAATGCGGGAGACCTGGGTTCGATCCCTGGGTTGGGAAGATCCCCTAGAGAAGGAAATGGCAACCCACTCCAGTATTCTTGCCTGGAGAATCCCATGGACGGAGGAGCCTGGTGGGCTACAATCCATGGGGTCGCAAAGAGTCGGACATGACTGAATGACTTCACTTTCACTTTCGTAAAGCACTTACTCTGTATAGTACACTGTCTTAATTACTTTAGATAAGTTATTTCATTAACCTTCACCAAGACCCTAAGAGGTAGATATTATTATCATCACCTCTATTTCCTAGAAATGAAAACCAAATCCCATAGAGGTTAAGTAAATTGCCTAGGTCCCTCATATACTAAGGGGCATAGAGCTAGAATCTGTACACAGGCAGCTTAACACCAGAATCTATATCCTTATCAATCTAATAATCTGCTTTGCCATGTAGTATGATAACATTTTTAATAAAGTTTTAAAATAAGCAAAACCAAATATATTATGTGTGAATGTATATATTATACACACATATTTATCCACATGTGATACATATGTAATGTACCTATAATATGTATGTACATATATATTTTATATGGCTATATCTATATGCAAAGGAATGATGAACTCTCAACTCAGGACGTTGCTACCTCTGTCTTGGGGAGACAGTGGAATAGATCAGGGAATGAGAGTATAGATAGATAGCACAGTGTTGGTAATTACTAGTTCTTAAGATAATAGTGATTTTATGGTTATTTATTTGATTATCCTGCTTCATAACCTTTTATACTACATAAACACAGCGTGTGAGTTATGCCTGAACTATTACATTAAAAAAGAACCCTCTGGGGAAGCTGCTGAAATGTGAATTCCTAGGTCCATCCATAAAATTTTCGAGGATGGAAAAACCCTGAGAGAAAGGTTTGGTGAAATCCTTAGCACCTGAGTCGCTCGTCCACTGCTACTTAACAAACAGTCCCAAACTCAGTGGCTTAAGTAGCAACCACGTTCTTGCTATGATTCTGTGGGTAGCAGTCTGGGTTAGAATCAGCCGGTACAGCGGCAGTCTCAGGCTGCCTAACTGCCCTTGGAGAGTTGAAGGTGGCCTCGTTCACATCTGGGTTCTGCCATCAGCCCGTCTTCATATGGCCTCTCACCATCAGGCCTCACAGGGCTTCTGAGTGATGTCAGGCAGCCTTTTAAGAGGGCAGGGGGAGAAGCTGCAAGGCTTCTGCGGTGTAACTGCTTGACATTAAGCTTTTTGGTTGTAATGTAATTGCCTGACATTAAGCTTTGCGATTGCTGAGGCAACCATTGTAAAGACACTCATCTTGGAAACAAATTGCCAGCCGTGTGGCACAACTATTAGCAAACAACTAGGTAAGGAGCCAGGCTGCCCACCCCCGGCATCCCTTACCCAGTGAAGTTTCCCTTTTTGAAGTGCTGAGCAACCTAGATAACAGAACGCTCTGCTCTGATTCCCATGCTGAAGTTTTAAAATCTCCTATAAAGAATAAACCCGTGAAATTCCACCGCACACTTGGGCCCTAAAATAAAGGCAGAGCCCCAGGTCTACACTTTTACCTTCGTCTCTATCAAGACCTTTCTGTGTAGTCTCTGTAACTGTGTACCCTCCAGGACCTGTGAGAAGTAAATCACGTTCTTCAAAGTCCCCTGATGATTTTGTTGAGGGGAATCCTGCAGTCATAATAAGAGCCACAAAGGTGCACGTGTCCCCCATCCTGAACCCTGTGGCTGATTCATGTTAATGTAGGGCAAAAACCATCAGAGTATTGAAATTATCCTCCAATTAAAATAAATTAATTAAAAAAAGAAATACAAGGACCAATCCAGCCACAACACTAGCCCCGGTGGTGGTGGGGGAATGTCTGTGGGACTTGCCAGGAGTAAAGATGGCCAAGTGTGTGCTTCAGGCATTCAGTATCAGTACACTGGGAACTTAGCTACAATCTATGGTAGAAAACAATCACAAGGAGAGGTCAGATAGAAGTCACGGACTGTCCCTCAGGAAGGGATGAATGACAAAGTCCATTGCAAAGGAGCATGCATGTAGGAATCAGTGGAATTACTCCCGCCATCTTTGCAAGAAATCTATTACACTAATGAGAGAGTACATGCATTTGGTCAAAGAATCTTTTGTGCTTCCTTTTCTTTAAGAAACAAAGAGTTGAGGTATGACTGACAATGTAAAAAGCTGAACATATTGAAAGATGAATTTTGAGATAAGTATACTAACCCACTCCAGTGTTTTTGCCTGGAGAATCCCAGGGATGGGGGAGCCTGGTGGGCTGCCGTCTATGGGGTCACACAGAGTCGGACACAACTGAAGCAAGTTAGCAGCAGCAGCAGCAGCAGCAGCAGCATACATCCATGAAACTATCACTACTATCAAGGCCATAGACATATGCATTGCCTCCCAAAGTTTCTTCTTAGCCTTTTATTATCATGTTTATTTGTGTGTGTGTGTTTATGGGATAAGAACACTTAATTTTTTCATCTTTCTGATGCTCTCTTTGGCAAATATGAAGATAGGCAACTGACCGGTGGTTTGAATCTCGACCAGATTCATCTTTGCTCAAAATTACAGCATTCAAGTGACATAAGACTATATAAACAATTTAAATGTTCATCAATATTGGACTAGTTAAATAAATCATGGTACCTCCCAAAACAGATACACCTGTACAAACAAGCTACCCATTAAAAATAATAAAGTAGATTTCCCACTGATATAATCTCTGAGATAGACTAGCAAATGAAAAAAAGCAAAATACAGAAGAGTGTATATTATATAGTATTGCTTTTACTTTTAAAGGATGCTTTTATATACATAAGCTCTCTCTTGTAGAGTACACACACACACACACACACACACACAAAACTGGTAATATTGGTTTTCTTAGAGGGAAAAAGATGGACAACCTAGGGCCTGGGGCATGAGGGAGACTGATTTTTTGCATTGTTTGAATTCTGTTATCATGAATATGAATTAGTACCACATGAATAGAATAAATAAGTTCTTTGTTGCTGCTTGCCTGCCTATTTCTACCTTGGGATTGTATCTGAAACAGTATTTTAAAGATTCAAGAGAAAATTAAGATTTAGATGTCTGTATGGGCTTCCCTGGTGGCTCAGTGGTAAAGAATCCACCTGCCAATGCTGGAGTCATAGGAGACGTGAGTTCAATCCCTTGGTTGGGAAGATCCCCTGGAGAAGAAAATGGCAACCCACCCCAGTATTCTTGCCTGGAAAATTCCATGGATGATTTATAGTCCTTGAGGTTAGAAAAGAGTCAGACACGGCTTAGCAACTGAACAACAACAGACAACAGTGCATGTCAATGCCTTGAAGATAGCAGAACACCTCAGCCAACCCCGATCCCAACAGAGGAAGGGACCAGGTCAGGACGTTGAGGCCGCCAGCCTGGAGCCCAGAGGTCTGCGCAGGACATGAGTTTTACCCATTTCATAGACACCGACCATAAAACAGGTTCATACTCTCTGATTTTAGGGTTTTATTTCATCGTGAAAACAGGGATTGTATATAATGAAAAGAGCACAACCCCTTCTAAGTAGTTCTTGTCTTAGTTTCTCATCAAAGTACTTAAAAAAGTAGATGCTTCAAAAACCATCATCCAGGGCCCTCCTCACAAGTAGATCTGAGGCAGTCATTGAGACGATTATTCAACAGTTTTCTTGTTTGCCTACGTTCTCAGTCACTTCAGACTCTTTGTGACCTTATGGACTGTAGCCTGCCAGGCTCCTCTATCCACCACATTCTCTAGGCAAGAATGCTGGAGCATGTTGTCATGCCCTCCTCCAAGAGGATCTTCCTGACACAGAAATCAAAACTGCATTTCCTGTGTCTCGTGTGTTGAGGGTGGATTCTTTACCCACTGAACCACCAGGAAGCCCCCTTCTTTTATTAGCCTTATTGATATATAATCACAGGAGCTCACCTGTTGGAGGTATTTTGGGCAGATATTTATTACATGGACTTCACCTGAGAGCACTGGTCTAAGCATACAAATGTCTTTCTAGAAGCAATTTTGCCCATAGCTTGGAGTAATCTGTGATATGTTCCTGAGAACTCAAGGATCAAAACTCTTGAGTAAGGTGTTCACTTAGCTCAGACCAGACACTCCTCATCTCTAACCCAGGACCAAAAATTTTTTAAGGCCTTTGGTTCTTGAAGAGTAGCTATGCTGCTTCACCATGCTTCAGGTTTCCTGGTAAATAAAACTAAGCAAGATCCCACCCTGAGTTATGAGAGGGGGCCATTGACCCATCACGAGGAATGACAATGCTTTATGGACCTTTGAGGCCAATCCAGATTTTATTGTTTTCTTTACCTTATTATGGACTCGGGTGAGGTTTGCTTAGGCAACTATACTTTGTCTTTGAAAAAAGAGTATATTTTAGGATGTAGCTCATTTGATATCTCCTTACGAGGTGCACCTGCCTGTTTTCAATTCTACTAAGTATATGTAGTTAGAAATTAATCAGAAGGAACAATTAGGCTCTTTTTGGAAGAGCACATAGAAACGAAAAGAAAGATTCCTTTCAGTCAGAAATGAATTCTACCACTCATTAGCAGCCTTCAGCTGAACTAAAGTTGACTCTTTGAACAGATCTGGAATGCCAGGTCTGGTGCAATCTCTAACTTCCCATGCAATACATATGCCTCACTTGGCACATGTTTAGATAGAAGATCCCCTAGAGAAGGGATAGGCTACCAACTCCAGTATTCTTGGGCTTGGATGGTAAAGAATCTGCCTGCAAAGAGGGAGATCTGGGTTGGGAAGGTCCCCTGGAGGAGGGCATGGCAACCCACTCCAGTATTCTTGCCTGGAGAATCCCCATAGACAGAGAATCCTGGCAGGCTACAGTATATGGGGTCACAAAGAGTTAGATACTGCTGAATGACTAAGCACAGCACAGCACAACATGCCTAAGTGGGACCTGGATTTCATAAGCCCTTTCTCTGGCTTCAGAGATATGTGTAAATTAGTAAATGTTGCATTTGGTGATTGGGCTGGAACTCATTGTTCTGGATAAGGTGGAAATCACTTGTAAAAGCCACAACCTTGGGGAGACCTGAGAAATTAGTCCATTTCCTCTCTAATCTTTTAGACTCCAGTTCCTTACTCAGGATCCCCCTGATTGGAAGTTGGAAGTTCCCACCCCAGGCATCAACCCACGGCTCAGATCTTTCCCTCCAAATATGCCCTTGTCCCATTCGAACTCACATCTTCTTGAAAGGGCCTCTATTTTGGGCCCCCTTTCCTCTAGAATAGAAGAGTCAGTTGCCATGCTGCCTACTATAAAATATGTCAAAGAGAACACACTCTCCCTGTTCTTCCTATGGGGCATGAGACCAGGGATTTTTACATTTATATTTTCATTTTATCTTTTTAATGAATCCCTAGAATAAGAATTATCATTTTTCATGTATAGGTTTGTTATCCAAAACTCAGGGCAAAGTAACTTCTCCAAGGTCATTCAGCTAATAAGTGGCAGAAGCAGGATTTAAAAACCAAGAAAACTCCTTATAAGAGCCTGTGCTTATTATAAAATCTCCCTCTCCTGTGCTCTTTTCATGGTACCTAAAGTTTTCATATTTGCATTGATTCTTTTGTTAGGCTTCCTATTCATCGAAGAGTCCTGTTAAAATCCAAATGCATCCCTGACCAGTAACACGTCAAAATCCATAAAGGCTTATTTTGTTCAGAAAACATAATAACTCACATGGGATCTGCACAACACAGATCATTTAGACAAAGGCAACATGTTTTTAACAGCAGCTAAGATTTGACACGAGATGGTTGGGTGGCATCACTGACTCGATGGACATGAGTTTGAGCAAGCTCTGGGAGTTGGTGATGGATAGGGAAGTTTGAGCAAGCTCTGGGAGTTGGTGATGGACAGGGAAGCCTGGCATGCTGCAGTCCATGGAGTCGCAATGAGTTGGACATGACTGAGGGACTGAACTGAAGATTTGACAGCATTTTTGAACTTACAGAGCCCTTTTAGGTATAGAACTGAACTAGTCCTTACAATACATCTGTGGAGTCATCTCACCTTTAGCTCAGTTTGTAAATAATGAAATGGAATGTGAGAGAGATTCGGTCCTTTGCCTATGGCCTTATATCCAGTGAACAGCAGGACAGAGCTTAACCTCAGGTCTTCTGGCTCTAGGTCCTGCCATCGCGGCACCATAGTCTTTTGATTTTTGAATTTCTTTCAAAGAGCCATGGGATCAACAAAACTATGGTGCTTTTATTCCATTGTCCGCAGTGTTTGACCTTGTCCAAGTCCGCATCACTCCCTGAGTTAAGGTATGATCATCATGATACTGGGGAGAAAAGCATTAATTAGACAGCTAAGCTATCAGCATGGATTATTTTCCTGATTAAAACTTCACAGTGTCCAAAGTAGCTCCATAAACTTTTAAAAAGGTTATCAAATAGTTGTTGAAAATGAGAGAATGGAAGAAGAATAAGACAGAGAGATGCCTTTGGCATTGAATTTCATCTCCAAACCATTTAATATTGATCATTCATGCATTTACTCATTCTTCCATTCATTCAACAAATATTTTTTGAGTACCTGCTATCTGCCAGGTCTATTATAGGGATTATAGACACACAAAGAAAGGAGACAAAATCCTTTCCTTCGTAAAGTTTATAGGCAAGGAGGAGACTTTAATATGCAAATAAATAGGTAAATGGAATGATTTCAGATCAGTCTGCAATGAAGAAACTAACCAGGAGAATTGGCCGTAGCATGATTAGACAGGATGAGATACAAAGGAGTAGTTAGGTAGATCAGAAAAGACATTTTGGGGCTGTGCTGAGTCTTTGTTGCAGTGTGCAATTCATCTCTAGTTTTGACAAGCATGGGTGCCCTCTTCACTGAGGTGCTTGGGCTTCTCACTGTGGTGGCTTCTCTTGAGGACAACAGGCTCTAGGCTCATGGGCTTAAGCAGTTACAACACGCAGGTTTGGAAGTTGTGATTCCCAGGCTCTAGAGCACAGGATCAGTAGTCGTGGCATCCTGGCTTAGCTGCTCTGAAACATGTGGAATCTTCCTGGACAAGGGATCAAACCCATGTCCCCTGCATTGGCAGGTGGATTCCTATCCACTGTACCACCAGGGAAGTCCAGAAGAGACTTTTTTTTTTTAAGTAATTTTATTGAAAGAAAAGATTTTTTTTGAGGATAGTTGGTATAAATGAGAAAAAGAAATCAGTCCAGAGAAGGCCATTTCAAGTAGAGGGAGCTACAAGGACTAGGGTCTGAGTTAAGCCTTTTCAGGCTTGGAGAGTTCAAAGAACAGAAAAATGGACAGTATAAGCAGAGCATGCTTAGCAAAGGGAGAATGGAGCAGAAGGCAGGGGCTGAATCACGGAGTACTTTGGAGGCCAGAGCCTTGCCTTGTTAATTACAACAGGAAGTCATTACAGAATTTTAAGCAAGACAGTTTGATTTTTGTTTCAAAATGATGACTCTAGCTACTGTGAAAATGGGTCAAGGGCCAGTAAAATTAGAATCAAGGAGATGGCTTTAAAAGGGTATACAAATAAGAGGATGAAAATGACAAAGGCAGAATAGAATGGGCTCATCACACTATGGCCCAAGACCTAATCTCGCCCTTACAGGAAAAGTTTGCCACCCTTGGACTAGGAGATTGTGCACTAAGTGGTTGGATTCAGACAATATTTCAGATGTAAAGCCAACAGGACTGCCTGCTGGATTGGATGTGGAGGTGGGAGGGGAGAGTAAAGAAGAATCTTGGGTGAGTATGGGTTGGCCTGAGCACAGAAGTAGATGGTGAAACAATTCACAGACATGGGAGAGACTTCAGGAAGAGAGGTTTTGAGGTAGAAAAATTAAAAATTCTATTTTAAACCTGTGTGAACAGCTCTCTAAGACAAACCTCACATGGAAGGTTTTAATCACTTCTGTGCATTAAGTCAATGATAAAGATGAACAACAACTGTCCTATTACTGACACTGTTGTTCTCCTTTTACAAATGCCTAAATTTGCATGATCTAAGCCCCCTTCCAAACCAACCTATCCTGGCATAGTATAAGCATGTTACAATACTTAGTAGTACTATCGTCACTTTGAGCTTCCAAGGAGTCTCAATGGTAAAGAATCTGCCTGCCAAGCAGGAGACATGGATTCAATCCCTGAATCAGGAAGATCCTCTGGAGGAGGAAATGGCATCCCACTCCTGTATTCTTGCCTGGAGAATTCCATGGACAGAGGAGCCTGATGGGCTGCAGTCCAAGGGCTCACAGTCGGACATGACTTAGTGACTGAACAATATTGTCATTTTACTTCAATCATTCAACAAAACTCCATTCCTAAAGAACCCAGATGCATTCCTAAATTTGGTTGTTAAGACTTTCTTTGCTGGAGAAAAGTTGTTAACATTGCAGATTTATGTCCTGCTAATTCAGTTTCAATCTCTACTGAGTCCTTCCTCTTACATGGCAAGTCTTTTATGTGTCCCAGGGGAACTCCTTTGGGATAAATGACAAACTCACTTTTTGTTGTCATGACCAGTTGTTCTCCTAACAAATTTTGCACTTTTATGATTCTCCTCAAGCATAATCTAGCCACCACTTCCCACAGAGAAGCCCTATCTTCTCCTCCCTCAGTGCACTGTGGCCTCAGACAAGGGCTGTTTCCTCTTCTTCTTCCAGCAAGTCCAACTTCTCTCCATCTCCTTCTGCTTCCTTCCCGTCCATCCAAGTCTGTGGAAGAGGAAACTTTTCTCCTACTAAACACACTGGATTCCATTCCTTCTGACCCCTGGGATCTTATTCCATTGATTACCATCAGAATAAAAAACACAGTAGCCCTCAAACAAGCAGGCAAAAAGAAAAAGTATCCATCACACCATTTACCATACATATTCCTCTATCTCCTTTATCTCTACTTTCCTCTTTCCTTTTTAGCCAAACTATCCAAAATAGTCATTCAAATGGCTTTTCATTTACATTCATTGTCCATCCTGTCCTCAATCTGTAGCAAAATCAGCTACTGATACTAACTTAGATATTCCTGACTCTAGAGAAAGTCTATTATATTGACGATCTCCTTTGAAGCCTGGTAACACTTGAGAGAATCACTATTATCCCCATACTATAGATAAATACATTGAGCCTGAGGAAATTAATCTGTCGATTGTCACACTTAGGACATGGAAGAACTGGGGTACAAATCAAGAATGACCTTCATTTCCTCTTAATAGCTATAATGCCCCCCTTCCACAAAGTAAAGTTCATTTATTAACCTAGTAACGAGAAATTATAGAATTTGAACACAAGTTTTTATTTGTATATTAGCTGCATTGGTTTGTATGCTTTCTTCTTTACTTGTTTTTAGTATACCAAGTTGCATTTTTCCTTAGAATTTCCTTATACTATTTGGGGAGGGGAGTATAGAATTTAGAATTTCATCTTTTTTAGGAAAGCAACATCTTCTTGATGGTAATTCTTTATATCTGTATTGACCTTCAAGTTTTCACTTAATACTGGTGTCTCTTTTTTCTTCCCACAGAGCAGAAAGATACTTCTAAAATCAATAGATTGATGATTCACTCTGCAGCCAAGCTCTGCTGGGAAGTAAGAGATAAATACGCATTTGTGAGAATCAGAATGCAAGTTAAAAATATCTGCAAAGCAGAGAACACTGTCAATATATTCCAGTCACATATTTGAGAATCCCCAGTCCCTGTCTACCTAATGCCCACTGGACCTGAAGGATGTATTAAAATCACTTGTAAGGGACATGAGTGTATGCAGCAGTCCAGATGTTTTGGTCCTGATTATGTTAATCACCTGAATGTAGTGCTAAGTTGCTTCACTCATGTTGGACTCTTGGTGATTCCATAGACTGTAGCACATCAAGCTCCTCTGTCCATGGGATTTTCCAGGCAAGAATACTGGAGTGCGTTGCCACTTCCTTCTGCAGGGGATCTTCCTGACCCAGGGATCAAACTGACCTCTCTTACGTCTCCTGCATTGGCAGGTGGGTTCTTTACCCCTAGTGGCACAACTGATTGTAAAGCCAGGAAGAATTTTTTATTATAACGTCTTTAAAAAGACGTTCAGCTTTATTGAGGCATAATTGACAAAATTATAAGATATTTAAAATATACATCATGGTGATTTGACATATGTATACGTTGTAAAAGGATTCACTTCATATAGTTTATATATGCATTCATCATGTTACATATGTATCTTTGTTCTCTTTGGTGAGAATATTTAGTTCTAGTCCCTTCACATATTTCAATCACATAATAGTGTTATTAATACAGTCACCATGTTTTGCTTTAGATCTTCAGATCTTATTCATCATATAGCAAATTCTGTACTCTTTACCAACCTCAACCTCTTTCTCCTTCACCCCTCATATATATATACACACATATGTGTGTGTGTGTGTGTGTGTATCCATTATTCTTTTGTCAGACTCTTAGGTTGCTTCCATATCTTGGCTATTGTGAATAAGGCTTCAATAAACATAAATGTGACTTCAAATATATTTTCATTATCTTTTATTTTCTTTTGGGTATATACCCAGAAGTAGGATTGCTGGATCACATATTAGTTCTGTTTTTAATTTTTTGAGGCACATTCATACTGTTTTTTAATGAGGCTGAGGCAATTTATCTTCTTACCAACAGGGCACAAGGGCTCCCAAGGAAGAACGTTAAGGATCTTCATTTGACAGGTAAAAAAGTTGAGATTCAAAGGTGTCATGTGAATTGCCAAACTAATTTTAGGAGTGCTGGGACTAAAGTGAGTTCCCATGGTTCCTGCTGCAATGCTTCTCACCTTCAGAGAGTCACTTGATGTAACTGAGTCGTGTGTATAAGGACACATAGCAATTTGGGAGCTCAGGAACACTAACAGTAAGTACATAACTTACTGTTATGCACCAGACGACTCCTGAGTCAGATTGATGATTTTCCATTTCCTCAGACTCCCCTGGGGATGTGAAGCTCAGAATTCCAATCAGTGGCTCTTCTTAGACTCTGAACTTTTAATGGGATGTATCCTACTAGCCTTGTGACTTGGACGGAGAAAGGGCAACAAGCTTTCCACTGGCTGAAGAGTCAATGACTTGGTGGAGATTACCTTAATGTGGGTGTGCTCAGCCAGCCTTAGAGCAGCAAACCGCAGCTCTCAGCCCACATTCATCATTTGAGTCAATTAATTAGATCCCAGCCTAAAATGGCCATTCATCTCTATAGATTTTGCCTGCCAAACTTCAGAATCTTTCTTCTATTGAAAAATATGCTGATCCACCTGCAAACATGGAGCAGCGAGAAAGAGAAGACCAAACAGCTGGCTTATCATGCAGACTTAGCCAAGGATGCTCACCGCCATGGGCTGACTCATGTTCTTGGCTAGAGAAGTGGATGCCAGCTCAGTGTCCTAGAAAGCCTGCTCTCCTTCTGTGAAGTTGGAGCCCTGAAATGTTTATGCCGGAGAGCTGGGAAAAGCTGGAAGAATAATTTCTAATATGCTCATCTCTTATTCCCTCTCACCCCTATTTCCACCTCTAGCCCTTGAATTTCTAATAAAAGTCCCTTCAGTCTAAATGCTGTAGTGCAAAGAGACTGCAAAGACACAGGCATTTTAGTTTTCTGTCGGCTGTTCATGAGTTGTGAGCCCTTAGCCAAGTCAATCTGCTTGGGATTTGTATTTGTTTCCCCAGGCTGTTGTAACAAATTACTACAAATTTAGTAGCTTAAAATGACATAAATGTATTATCTCACAGTTTTGAGGCCAGAAGTCTGAAATCAGTATTGCTTTGCTGGAATAAAGATGCTGGCCCATGGTCCCTTCAGAAGTACTAGGGAGAATCCTTTCTTATCTCTGCCAGATTCTGGTAGTTGCTGGAAGTTCTTTTGGTGTCTGACTGTGTCAATCAATTATTCATGACTAGTGTCTTCAAATCTCTCTCTTCTGTCTTCACATCTCTTTCTTCACTGTGTGATCGTGTGTAAAAATCTCTCTGCCTCTCTTGTAAGGGCTTCCCCAGTGGCTCATGGGTAAAGAATCCTCTTGTAAGTCAGGAGCTGCGGGTTCGATCCCTGGGTCGGGAAGATCCCCTGGAGGAAAGCATGGCAACCCACTCCAGTATATTCCTGCCTGGGAAATCCCATGGAGAGAGGAGTATGGAGGGCTACAATCCATGGTGTTGTAAAAAGTCGGACATGACTGAAGTGACTTAGCACGCACACATGCACTCTCTCCTACAAGGATACACATAACTGCATTCTGGGCCCTCCTGGGTAATCCATGATAATCTCCCCATCTCAAAATTCTTAACTCTTTTTTGCCACCGTATAAGGCAACATTCAAGGGTACCAGGAATTAGGATGTAGGTCCTTTGGGGACCCACTTTTTGGCCTAGTACAGTGCTTAAATGCCTCATCCATGATATTAGTACACTTACCACTTAAACAATGCCACTGACTGTTTCTTCTGACTGTGGGGATTAAGATGCTATGATTGAAAAAAGTTCCAAATTTCAGTGTGGTCCCAAGCAAGTTCTAAACCCAGCAGGGCAAATTTCGTCAGGTTTCAAAATCTGAGAGTAATCCTTTACGGTTCCAGGCCCCACCCTCTAGGCCCGTGATGGCTCCACTGGCCCCTGTGCCACCGGCTACTGCTCTGCCCTTGGAGTCATACTTCCTTTTCTGGAAGGGTAGCGCCTGCTTGCAGCTGAGTGACTTTAACACTCCATTTCCTCACTGTAGAATTTTAGAAGTTCAACAGTCTTCTTTTTTTCCTGTCTCTATTCCTTTCTATCTAAGCTGTCAGTGACCCTTAAT
This sequence comes from Bos taurus, assembly GCF_002263795.3. NCBI lineage: Eukaryota > Metazoa > Chordata > Mammalia > Artiodactyla > Bovidae > Bos > Bos taurus. The sequence goes on from NC_037343.1 coordinate 36,255,685, forward strand.
TACATCTTCAAATACTATTTCTTTTTTCCAAATAAAGTCATGTTCACAGCTCTGACGATTAGAATGTGGACATGTGTTTGGGGGACCACCATTCAATCCACATCATGCTCCCATCCGCATGTCCAATATGCAGTACTGGAATAGAGACAGGAGATCTGAAATAAAAACTTTGATCTGGAAATGTGGAGAATGTGAAAATCCTCAGTCACTGATCTGTCCAGTTCTGAACTCTTACTTGGGGTTGTTATGATGGCACTGTTTTTTGAAAACTTCTTAATTAATCCACATTCTTGATGTAGTTCTTTTGACTGAAGTTCTCCATGGACCTTCCCCATGTCCATTTCCCAGGGAAATTCTTCCTTCAACATGATCCAACTTAGATATCTAAAAATGTTATTTCAGAATATGCCCTTCTTGAAATTTGAGCGGCTTTTTTAGCCAGCTTCCTCTCTGTAGAGTGATGAAAATTAAAGTGTCATTTTGAATTTTGATTGGATTTAAATGGTTTTTAGCCCACAGTTTCTTTGCCGACATAACTCTTTAAAAGTTCACAAGGATTCTTATGTATTTGATCTTGGTCATCTTGATGTGCCAACAGCCACAGCTATGGTTCTTTCCCAGACATATTTCTTATATTTGCTGTATTTTAATGCTTTCTTTACCTCACGCCTTTATTTTAAATTATTTTTGTGTTTCTCATTCTTTCAGACTTTGGTGGGAGAACCATGTATCTAATCTCTTTTCTCTGAATTATTGTGTTCAATTGAAGATATCCACTATATACCATGAACTTATGTGGACCTCTGCTCTGAAACATCTTATTTCATTTATCGGTTCTAACAAATGGGTGTTATGGCCATGGCTATGCCCTTGATTTGGAGAAGGCGATGGCACCCCACTCCAGTACTCTTGCCTAGAAAACCCCATGGATGGAGAAGCCTGGTGGGCTGGAGTCCATCTGGTTGCAAAAAGGCGGACAAGACTGAGCGACTTCCCTTTCACTTTTCACTTTCATGCATTGGAGAAGGAAATGGCAACCCACTCCAGTGTTCTTGCCTGGAGAATCCCAGGGATGGGGGAGCCTGGTGGGCTGCCATCTATGGGGTCGCAAAGAGTTGGACACGACTGAAGCGACTTAGCAGCATGCCCTTGATTTGATCCTTAACTCAAGGCTGAATTTTAATTGGCTCAAAAGTTCTCTCAATTTTATCCACTGCTTAGCATGATAAAAAGCTGTCTTTTTAATCCTACACAAACACCGATTCCTGAATTTTCTCTATTTCTTTTATGGGCCAGTTTTTTCTTCTCGGAGAAGGCAATGGCACCCCACTCCCATACTCTTGCCTGGAAAATCCCATGGATGGAGAAGTCTGGTGGGCTGCAGTCCATGGGGTCGCTAAGAGTAGGACACAATTGAGCGACTTCCTTTCCCTTCCCCTTTTTTTCTTCTTGTGCCTTATCAAATTCAACCACCTTAACAAACATGGTACTAATATCCTTTTTTTTTTTTTTTTTTATCTTTCGGCTGATGTAGTTCAATATTATAACTACTGATTTTTAAATAACTTTATTTTTATCACAAAAATATTTGTTTATTGGATACACATCCAATACTGAAAGTTTAGAAAACATAGATAAAAAGGAAAAAAGAATCATCTGTAATCCCATCTTTAACTGATAACCACTGTTAACATGATAGTATTATAAAATAGTATATTATAGTATATTTCCTGACAATGATTCTACTCAAATATATCTTTTTTTTAATTAAATAGTTTACTTAATATTTATTATTTTTTAATATAAATTTATTTATTTTAATTGGAGGCTAATTACTTTACAATATTGTATTGATTTTGCCATACATCAACATGAATCCACCATGGGTGTACACATGTTCCCCATCCTGAACCCCCCTCCCACCTCCCTCCCTGTACCATCCCTCTGGGTCATCCCAGTGCACCAGCCCCAAGCATCCAGTATCATGCATCGAACTTGGACTGGTGATTCGTTTCATATATGATATTATACATATTTCAGTGCCATTCTCCCAAATCACCCCACCCTCTCCCCTCTCCCACAGAGTCCAAAAGACTGTTCTATACATCAGTGTCTCTTTTGCTGTCTCATACACAGGGTTATTGTTACCATCTTTCTAAATTCCATATATATATGCGTTAGTATACTGTATTGGTGTTTTTCTTTCTGGCTTACTTCACGCTGTATAATAGGCTCCAGTTTCATCCACCTCATTAGAACTGATTCAAATGTATTCTTTTTAATGGCTGAGTAATACTCCATTGTGTATATGCACCACAGCTTTCTTATCCATTCATCTGCTGATGGGCATCTAGGTTGCTTCCATGTCCTGGCTATTATAAACAGTGCTGCAATGAACATTGGGGTACACGTGTCTCTTTCAATTCTGGTTTCCTCAGTGTGTATGCCCAGCAGTGGGATTGCTGGATCATAAGGCAGTTCTATTTGCAGTTTTTTAAGGAATCTCCACACTGTTCTCCATAGTGGCTGTACTAGTTTGCATTCCCACCAACAGTGTAAGAGGGTCCCTTCTCTCCACACCCTCTCCAGCACTTTCACCACTACTATTCAACATAGTTTTGGAAGTTTGGCCACAGCAATCAGAACTAATATCCTTTTTACAGTATCTTCTCTTATATGTGAGAGTTCATTTGGGACCTCATTTGACTTAAGTTATTACAGGCAGGACTTTTATCAAATGTTTTATCCTTGTCAACATTGTTCCAGCCTCCAGTAACAGTTTCAGTTCAATCAGCTATATAGTATTTTGTTGAAGTATCAAAGAAATTCCAAATGGCATTTAAATACAGAGTGTGTTTTTTTGTTTTTTTACTCTATATGTCTAATATAGATTGACTGGGATAGGGGAGCTTTGCTTTTTGTCTTCTGCAGCTACTCCCTGACCCCCTGTATTAATGCAACAGATAATGGTTACTGTGTATCTTATACAATTCTCAACCTTAGTATCAATTATGTTATCTGTATGTTAGATACTTTGGCCTCAAAACTAAAAATCAATTAAGCAATTTATTTTCACTTTTAACCTTATCTTTA